>NC_066583.1:619483981-619799398 GCF_024323335.1 Lathyrus oleraceus
TCCATTCACCGGAATGGACCATGAAGATCCGTATACCCATCTCATCAAATTCTATGAGATTGCGGGTTCTACGGGAATAGACGAAGCGGGTGAAGAAGCATTATTCAAGAGGATGTTCCCACACTCCTTAGTGGGAAAGGCAAAAGAGTGGTGCCTTGATCAAGCACCAAGAGTGATGACGGATTGGAATTTGCTAGAAGAAAAGTTCTTAGAAAGATATTTCCCTCAATCCCGATTCATGGAAGCCAAAACGGCTATTACGGTATTCACTCAAGGAAGCAACGAGTCTCTAAATGAGGCTTGGGAAAGATTCAAGTCAATGTTGAGAAAATGCAAGGGTCATGGTTTTGATGAGCTCACTCAAATCCATATTTTTCTAAATGGGCTCCAATCAACTCACAGAACACTTTTGGATGCTACCGCGGGTGGCTCTCTTATGTCAAAGAATGCGGAAGAAGCTAAAATCATTATTGACCGGATGGCACTCAATGATCGTCAAAGTCAACATGACCGTAGTCCTTCACAACGTAAACCGGGAGTTCTTGAGTTAAATACCAATGATGCCATTCTTGCTCAAAACAAGCTACTTTCTCAACAAGTGGAGTTGCTTACTCAACAAATGGCCAAGCTTCCACAACAAATGAAGGAAATTCAAGGGTCTCAAGTTCGACATCAAGTAGCATGTTGCGAATTATGTCAAGGAGATCATCCAACCGGTTTTTGCCCTCCACTAGAAGAAGTGAGTTATATGAACAATCAAAATCAAGGCTATCAAAGGAACAATCAAGGTTATCAACTATCAAGGTTCAACAACCAGAATTTTCAGCAGCAAAGTCCTTATCAACACCCAAATTCTCAAGGACAACAATCGCAAGGAGGAAATTCAAAGCTAGAGGACACTCTTCAACAATTCATGCAAGCTTCCATGGCAAATCAGAAGAGTACCGAGGCAGCAATCAAGAATTTGGAAAACCAAGTAGGTCAACTTGCGAAACAATTGTCGGAACAAACTGCGGGATCCTCTTTCTCCGCAAACACTCAAGCTAATCCAAAGGAGCAGTGTAAAGCAATTTTTACTAGAAGCGGTAGAGAGTTGACAAGTGGAAAAAGTGAGGAAATTACAGTAGATAATGATATGGATGTTGTACTGGAAAATGAGGATGTGGCTTGTGGAAAGGAGAAAGTGGCAGAAACTGCTCAGTTCGCGCCGCGATCTTCCTTCGCGCCGCGATCTTCCTTCGCGCCACGAAGACAGCAGAACCAGCAATTGATAGCAGAACAGCAGTGTGAAGCGGAAATGAAGAAGGAAATCGAACCAAGAAAGAAGAAAAAAGAGACAAAGGAGTGAATGTCATTCCAGTTCAACATCTACCCTATCCGCGTGCACCATCAAAGAAGGATAATGCTAGACACTATGCACGGTTTATGGACATATTCAAACAACTTCAAATCAATATTCCATTTGCCGATGCATTAGAGCAAATGCCACGGTATGCAAAGTTCATGAAGGATATTCTCACAAAGAAAATGAGACATGTGGAAGACGAGACAATCTTGCTTGATGCACGTTGTAGTGCCATCATTCAAAAAACTCTCCCAAGAAAGGAATGCGATTCGGGACGAGTCGTTTTACCGGTAACCATTGGAGATACCTACATTGGTAATGGCTTGATTGACTTGGGATCTAGCATCAATTTAATCTCCCTATCCATTGTTAAAAGATTGGGAAATGTTGAGATCAAATCTACAAGGATGACTTTACAACTAGCTGATAAGTCTACCACTTCACCATATGGAGTTGCTCAAGACATGTTAGTGAAGGTGGACAAATTCTTGTTTCCGGTAGATTTTGTGATAGTAGACATGGATGAGGATCGTGATGCTCCTCTAATTCTTGGAAGACCACTCATGAAAACGGCCCGAATGATGATTGACATTGATGATGGACTAATGAAAGTAAGGGTACAAGATGAAGAGGTAGCCTTCAATCTTTTTGAAGCCAAAAAGCATCCTAATGATAAGCATGATTCTTTCCGAATCGATGACACCAAGGAGGAACTAGTGGGATCGCAAACCAGGTTCATGTTTCTAATCCATCAAAGAGATCTCTTATTGGAGTCTACAAAGTTTCGATCGAAAATGAAGGAAAAGAGATGGAAGCAATGTTGCATGAATTAGAGTCTAGTGGAGAACTTAGTTATCATGAAGGGACAAACGAAGGCGTGGATATGACAAAGAAAGTGGAAGAGCCAAAACTAGAGCCACATTTGAAGTATGTGTTCCTTGGTGATGACTGTACTAAACCGGTGATCATTAGCAATACCTTGTCCACAAAAGAGGAAAATCAATCGATACGAGTGCTGAAAAAGAAGGAAGTTGTCGAACTATTGGAGGCCGGGATGATTTGTCCTATCTCCGATGGTGAATGGGTGAGTGTTGTGCAAGTAGTTCCGAAAAAGGATGGTATCGGATTTTATCGAAGGTTCATCAAGACCCTCTTAAAGACAACAAAGCCCTTGAGGAAGTTGCTCAATAAAGTCAAATCGTGAAGAGAATCATTGAACCGTCGAGCTCAAAACGACGTTAAACAAAGCGCTGGTTGGGAGGCAACCCAACGTTGTAAGTCTGCATTTTAAATTTTCTCAATTCTGCTGTTATGGTATTCTGTTGTGTTAATTTTTGTGAAACTTGGGTTCTGTCCACTGCAAATTAATTTTTTCTGAAATTCCTTCAGTTTGCCCCGCGATCATCTTTCGCCCCGCGAACTGAATGGAAAGCTTCAGTTCGCGCCACGAACAAAGTTCGCCCAGCGAACGGAGCGTGGCAAAACCACTTAAATTCTGTTTAGGTTTTTTTTTTGTCCACTCTTATTTTTCACAAAACTGCAACTTTTCTTCAACAACCCCACTGCCCCACTTCCAAAACTCAAAAAAAAATTCCTCTCCATCTCCCAAATCCCAACAATTTCAGAACACTTCCTTGCACCTGAAGCCCGCACATTTCCTTCCCAGGCAGAATATGTTGCTTATGCTAATTGGCCTGAGGGCATGCCAACTTTTATGGGGGGTGCAGGAGGTGGTGCAACCCATGACAATGAGATGGAGGACGTCCTTGGATCTGTTGGTGGTGGCCAAGAGTAGGAAGATTGAGGAGTTTGTTGAATTTTAGAGTTGTTTTTATTTTGAGTTTTCTTTGTATTATCATTGCTTTTGTTAAATTTTGATTGTACTTTTGGGTGACTCTAGTTCACCAAAACTTTGGTTTGTTAGTTTGTTTTGTTAAATTGCATGAATACTCTGTGAGATTTAAGTGGGTTACAATGAATTTGGTTCACCAACATTTTTTTTGTTTAATTGTTCTTACTCTTAAGTCAAGCTTAAAGCAACCAAGAAATGTTCGCAAAGAAAGAAGCATAGGACACTTCGAGTGGTGATGATAAGAATTAGTGTCGGCATTTCAAGGTACACTTTATCGCTTTCTAGACTTAACATGAGTAGTTTGATGGTGTGTGCAAATTCCATATCATAAATTCATTGAAATACATGTCATTTTTGAATCAAAATAGGACTTAACCAATTGTGAGGAGACTTTCAATTGTACACTAAAATGCGGGAAACCGAGCATTATTTCAACTCATTCTTATCATGCTAAATCATGCATCAAGCTATTTTTGTGTGAAAATATTGGAAATGATAGAGGCATTGTTTGTTGAGAAAAACCACTTGACCAAAAAGTTTTGAATCAACGAACCTTGTGAGGGGTAATCCTTAGTTAACCCCCTTTGAGCTTACTTTAGGATTCATTTGATTGATAAGTGTCATACGGTGAACTGACTTTAATGTGTTTTTAATCGCAATGTCGCGGTTAGCAAGAGTCGCCACCGACTTTTCTTTTATCCCATAAGGAAAGGTGGAAAAGAACAGGAAAGACCTTAATTTATATTTTGGATTCGGGAGGTACATTATACAAAGGGAAGGTATTAGCACCCTTTGTATCCATGGTTATCCATGGGCTCTTAATTGCTCAATCATTTATGTTCTTCTAATTTGAAAGAGTGTTTGAGAAATATGTAGGAAATGTTTTGAAAAGGAGAATTTAACTTTGTAATGATTCTTGCATGAATGTATACAAAGTGGTTATCTCGCTTAGTTTTGAAAGTAGTTTAGAAAAATATAACTCGGCAATGATTCTAGTACGAATGTATGCCAAGTGGTGATTTTTTAAGATGTTTTGAAATGTATGAGGTGTGAAAAGTATTTTAGGTTATGAATAAGCAATTAAGAGTTATACCTATCCGAGGTCTTTACGGGCATTTCCTATCCTTATGAGGGTAAAATTGTCCTTACTATTGAGAAGTAAGTAGTTTTATCCTTTGGATGTAACAGGGTCATCGTAGGATCATCGATTGGTCATTGAAGGCAACAGTTGTGAGGATACCTTAGCATTCGAAGGGACTATCATCATTTAACCGTAGGCTACATCGCAGGGTCATCGAGGGACAAAGGCAACATTCGAGGGACTATGATGATTTAACCGAAGGGTCTTTGCTAAGTGTATCCCCACATTCGCGGGACATGACCATAATACCGTAATCGTGGGGTAACAAAAGAGAGGTCCAAGATCACTTATTTAAGGGCAAAGTGTTACAATTAATTAGATAGCCGTAATCAATTAGGTAATTAGGTCCACATTAAAATTAATACATTAAGACCAATTAAGCCATTAGGGTGGATCTTCGCCGTAAAATTAATACATTAAAATCAATTGAATCATTCAGGGTGAATCTCCATAAGGGTACCCCCACGAATAAGGTGGGATACCTAACAAGCAATCCTTTCCTGAGGCATGCGAACCTTTACAAAACTCAACAAACATGTCAAAACACCAAATCAGGGTGTAATCGAGGATTACACCACAAGGAAAAAAAAAAGATCACAACAGTAAATAAGGTCGGATAAATGATGCATGACAAAACATGAATGAAAAATCAGAACAGAAAAGTCGGCTACTGTCACGTTCGCCCCTGCCTCGCCTAGCGAAGGCTTAGTGAATGCTCGCTGCATGCTCGCTTAGCGATGTGCTAGCGAGCGGCTGCGGATTCTGGTTTTGCTATCAGTATATTTTCAACCAATTTGATGCCTTATGGCTTTCATTACCGCAATTATATGGTTAATCATTTAAGGTATTCAGATACATATTAAAGTTCACACGCCAAACTTAAGCTATTTTCATAAATCTAATCCTAAAGCCATATGCAAATTAAGAACATAAGGTGGGAATAGCAATGTAAACCTGTTTGCAACTGAGTTGCGACTTCGAATCGGCAAATCGGATTGAATTGGGCAAAGGTAGACCTTGGTGCCGCCGAGTTCCTTCAGGGTTTCTTTACTCGGAATACTCTAAGTTGATCTCCAGGGTTTCGATGCCAGGGTTTCCGTCTGTCTTCTCCTCTGTCCCTTTCGTGACTGAAGCTTGGCTATTTATAATGCTCTTGTTGTGACCTAATGGGCTCAGAATGAAGCCCGAAAATTCTGAAGTTCGCAAGCTTCGCTAGGCGAAGGAGTTGCTCGCCTAGCGAGCAAGCTAGTTTGGGCCTTTTCTGGATTTGGTGCTTCGCTGGGGCGAGCGTTATGACGAAGGGTTCGCTAGGCGGAGGAATTGCTCGCCTAGCGAGCAGGCTAGTTTGGACCATTTTGGATTGAGTCCGTCGTGAGCTGGGCTTTTGTTCCTTTAAGATCAGTGCCTTGCAGAATAAGTCGGAGTGCCTTGAAAAATGCCTTGTAATATCAGCGGGCAAATTTTGGGGTATGACAGCTGCCCCTGTTCAATATTCTTAAACCGAGAGAGTAGAATGGTATGTGCACCATTCGTGGTCTGGAGGTGGAAGATTATTGAACACTAAAATGCCCCAAAAATTTGCGCTTGTCAACCAGGTGCTAGTCTTGATGGAGATGGGCTTAAAGAGGCCATCTAGGGAATTTGATGATGAGAGCCTCAGAGTGCGTCATACATTAGACGATATCTGAAGACATGGATGTCGTACCGGGTCATGCGCTAGACCGTACGGTGAGTCCTCCATTATGCTGTCGACTTCGTTGGGGAGTCAGAGTGTGTCATATGCTGCTGGGGATGAGGGACCAGAATGGATCATACGCTAGACCGTATCCGAATACCAGAGTGAGTTGTTCATTAGGCGGATGACTTTGTTGAGGATGAAAAATCAGAATGGATCGTACGCTAGATCATCTCTGAGTTGCAGAATGAGCCGTACGTTAGGCTGTATCTGACGAAGGTAGAATCAGAATGGATCGTATGTTAGATCGCATCTAAGTTGAAGATCCAAATAGGTCGTACGTTAGACCGTATTGGAGTTGCAGAATGAACCGTCCATTAGGTTGTATCTGAAAAGGGGTCAGGATGGACCGTACGTTAGATCGCATCTGAGTTGAAGATCCAAATGGGTCGTACGTTAGACCGTGTTGGAGTTGCAGAATGAGCCGTACATTAGGCTGTATCTGAAAAGGGGTCAGGATGGATCGTACGTTAGATCGCATCTGAGTTGAATATCCAAATGGGTCGTACGTTAGACCGTGTTGGAGTTGCAGAATGAGCCGTACGTTAGGCTGTATCTGAAGGTTTGAAGTAGTCGTACGCTAGACTACACCTTGGAATGCACCGTACGCTAGGCAGTATCCGAGGGTTTGAAGATCCAAATGGGTCGTACGTTAGACCGTATTGGAGTTGCTGAATGTCAGAATGGATCGTACGTTAGATCGTATCTGAGCTGAAGGAGTCATATGTTGGGCTGAATCAGAATGAACCGTACATTAGGCTGTATCTGATAACATTTGTTGTCGTATTTGCAATGAATATTTGGGGTGGGCTTAGGGATGCCACCATTAGGAGGATGTCAGAATGTTTGTCAGAATGGATACTCATCTGGATTCTATCTGAAAAATGGTCCGAATCTTGGATGTGATCAGGAGGATAATTAACCTGAAAAATAAAGTTAGTTTCATGCAATGTCATGATGCATGAGATGCTTTATGCTTGCGAACATGACATGTAAAGTATATGATGCGGAATGAAATAAATGTGAACATTGTATGCAGGTATGTGATGTGAAATGATGTAATGAATGCACTATGCGTCTGAAACGTTCTTCCAGGGGACTCTACTGGGGAAATAAATCTCAGTCTTCTGGTCGGAGATATTTGTATTGATGACCCTTTCTTAGCTGGGGGTGTTTGACTTTTATCTGATGGAAGAGATATTTAATAGAGCCTGGCTGGGGGTAGAAGGGATGACCAATTTGTCTAGTGATGCCAATTTCTCCTGGGGAACAACTGGCTTAGCCGGGGAATAGAATTAGCAACGGACTCATGGGGAAGCGTGATTAGACCTTCTCCTCGATCCTGAAGTCGTGTAGTAATTGCTATTGCTATTTTAGGCATGTACTTTGATAAACATTGATCATATTCAAATGCATATATCAATTCAAGTTAAATCAATGGACGTTTACGCAAACAAAACAGAAAAGGTAAAACAAAAGCATCTTTTTGGAAATGGAATTGTATTGATTTCGAAAGAGGGCCTGTAAACAGGCAACTTGTGTACAAGGAGACATAAATCCTAGTAAGAGGAAATTGTCAGGAAAACAAAGAGAAAGCTACGCAGAAAAAGTCCTATTGATTTTAATTCCACTACTGTCATTATGTCTTCAAGCATCTCATCCCTTGCTGTCGGATGGAAGTGATTGGCTTGTTCAGTTCCTTTGACTTGGGTGAAGCTGACAGAGAACGGGACATAGTCATATGCTTTAATCCCTAATTTTTGCCTGGACCGCCTTTTCAGGTTTTCAGTCCACCGGGATACCCCTTTTTGCCCAAGCCGCCTTTTCAGGTTTTCGACTTGCCGGGTGTACGTCTTTATATGTTTATCCCTAATTTTTGCCCGAACCCTTTTGGTTCGCCGGGATGCCCTTACTTTTGCCTAGATACGTCTGAAGGTGAGAAAAACAAGAAAGGGGGGGTTTGAATTGTTTGGAAAAATAAGCGCTTTTCAAAATGAAAATCACACAAGGATTTTATACTGGTTCGCTTATAACACAAAGCTACTCCAGTCCACCCGGCCAAGGTGATTTCGCCTTCAACAAGGACTTAATCCACTAATCTTGAAAGATTACAAACAACGTCTAAGATAAAAAAATTCTCTTAGCCCTCTCAAGTATACAGACTACACAGAGTCACTTGAGGAAATCAACAAACAATAGAAGAAAGATTTATGTAATCTAGAGTGCTTCTAAGAAAGCAAATATTACAATAGTATGAGCAAAGTGATTCACGTTATAAGCAAAAGCTTCGTGAGGATTTAGAGAGCAAGAAGGTTTTCTTGTGTTGATGTTTCAGTATGTTTTTTTCTTGTATGTGTAGTGTGTTGAATGTTGATTTGCAATCCTTTATATAGAGAAGTGAGGTAGTAATTGAAACTGGTGGATATTGAGATGAAGTTACGCCATCACAAAAATAGCTTCTGCAGGATGACTTTTTCTTCTTGAAATGACTACTTACCACAAGTAGTATTTTCTTCATTGAGATTGGAGATTAACGTCTCTTTCTCTATTAGGAAATCCATTTGCAAATCTTTTCTTGACTTAAACGTTACTCTTTCATGATTAGCAATTCCATGCTCAGAGTATTTGTGTTTCTGGAGAAACTTGGAATCTTGCTTCTGATGTAAATCTCTTGTGAGTTCTGATGGATTTCTGCTGATAACTTCTGGAGTTAGACAACCGTTGTTCAGAGTCAGAACTTCTAGAGCTACTTCTTGTTCAGATGCTTCTGATACTTTGCTGTTTTGCTCAGAGTTAGACTTTCTGAACTTGTTTCTACTTCAGATGCTTCTGATCATTTGATATTTTGTATCTGATCTTGTTTTGTATCTGATGACATCATCAGATTTCTTCCTTCTTTCTTTAGAATCCTGCACACTTAGAAACTTTTCGTTAGGGTGCCATTTTTGGTTTCATCCTTTGTTATCATCAAAATCAAGGAATCTGTTGTAGAACAATTTTTGTTCTTACAATCTCCCCCTTTTTGATGATGACAAAACAACCTTAAATAGCAGATGAAACATGAATAATATTAGATCAGATAGACAGAAGCTCCCCCTGAGATAATGTTAGGGAGTTCAGAAGTTCTTACCAGAGTTTCTAAGTAAAGAGGTTTCTGAAACTTTCTGCAATTTCTTAAGTCCAAGTTAGATAATTTTATTTTAAGAGAAATATGTTGCAGAATGCTTAAGGTATTAGACAATATTTTCATCAGAGCTATTAATAACTTCTCCCCCTTTTTGTCAGAATCAAAAAGACATAGTAGCAAATAAGTAAAGAGAAAAACTTGAATTCATAGATAGAAGCGCAAAGGCAACAAGAAAAAAACATCAGAGTCAGAGAAAAGCAAAAACGAAACAACAGGCAAGCAAAAATAAATCCTAAGTGCCTAAGGGTTTGGAGGCGGAGGCATTCTCTGAAGCAGCATTGCAAGCATATTCTGGATGTTGTCGTTGACAGTATCTTGCTTGTCCATTCTGGCCCGGAGGTCATTCTGATCTTGCTTGAGTTCTTTCAGAGTCTGAAGAACCATAGGGATCACAGAAGAGGACTCCCCCAGAGTCAGAGTCTGCTGAGCTTCAGCTTCAGCAGCAGCTTGTGCTTCTGCATCCGCCAGAGCCTTAGCTTCAGCTTCCTTTTCCCTTAGGATTTCAGCTTCCTTAGCAAGTCTTTCTTCTTCTAGCCTTTTTGCTTCTTCTGCTTCTCTTGCAATTATCTCTTCCTCTAGCCTTCTGGCTTCAGCCTCTCTGGCAAGTCTCTCCTGGAGTCTTGCCTCAGCATCTCTGATGTAGCCATTTCTGACTTGTTCAGAGATGCCCTTCAGTCTAAAGGCCTCAGATGTCATCCAGCCAATGACTCTGTTCCAGTGTGTCCTTACAGATTTAGGATCATCACTGATTTCAGAGTTAGTGACCAGAGAATCGACCTTTTGAACTGAAGCCTCTGCAATCATCATGATGGCTTCCTTTAGGGTAGGTGTAGAAAGTTCAGGTTCAGGTTCTGGTTCAGAGATATGAGGTGGAGAGTTTGGAGGGCTGAGATTTAAGGTTTGAGGTTCAGATTCTGACTCAGGTTGGGGTTCAGATTCTGCTTCTGGTTGAGGTTCAGATGTTTGGGGTGAAGCGTAAAGAGGGTTTAAATCTAAAGGTTCGGATTCTGGTTCTGGTTCAGCGGAGATGTTTGGTGGGTTGATATCAGAAGTGGGATGGTCAGAGGGTTGGTTTTCAGAAGGTATGGTGGTTGTTTATTGTGGTGGAGATGAAGTTGCTTCAGATTGTGTTTGTGTTTGTTGTTGTGAAGCAAGTTTATGAGCATAAAGTGTGGCTATGGTTGGGGATTCAGGGTCAGAAAATTCAGGGTCAGAAGAGAGGGAAACATATGGAGGTGATTCTGGTTCAGAGGAGGATGAAGATGAAGTGCTTTGGTGGGTTTGTGCAGGTTTAGAGGGAGGTATGAAAGTACGGGCTATATTTAGGACTGGTGTAGGTTGGGAGGTTCTAGTGATTGAGGGTGAAATATCAGAGGTGGTATAAATAGGTTGTGAAGGGAGAGAGTTAGAAGAAGCCATCAGAGGATTAGAGGTATTAGGAGGAACAGACATACCAGTTTCTGATGAAGTCTTCAGAGGATCTGAAGTTTTGCTTCCAGAGGCTTCTTCAAGTCTGGCCTTCTTTGGTGGTGGAGCAATCTTCTTCTCAGAGAGACCTCTCTTGTATCTGACGAAGTCTTCCTCTGAATCCAGACAGTCGTCGAGGCTGAAATCAGATATGTCAACACCTTCATCCAGCAGACGCTGAAGATAGATGGCAACAGCATCTCTGGGTTCATTTTTGAAGAATCTGGCAAGGCCATGAGGCATCTTCCTCTGATCTTTCAAACATTCCCAGGATGTGTCCAGAGAGGGTCTGACATGAATCTTCTTGATAATCCCCATACTCTTGAGGTTTCTGGCATTCAGAGGCTTCCCAACATCTATTGCCAGATCGTCCATCAATTTGGTCTTTTCCAGATGGTCTACCAGTCCATGCTCAATGAAGACATCAGATAGCAATCTTCCCAGAGGAATGTAGGATCTGGGCTTCATGTTGTTTCTGGTTTCTCTGACCGAATCTCTCAGATATCTGAAAAGGAGAACAGGGAGGGAGATCTTCACACTCTTCTGAATGCAGTACAGAATGCATTTCTGGTCTGCATTGATGTAGTCAGAAGAGTTAGAGGCAGGACGGTGGTGAATGGTTCCCAGAATAATCTTCAGCCACACTCTGAGGTTCTGGTGCAGCTCCTTGTTCTTAGAAGGGTTTCCTTCAACGTTGGGCTTGAAGATTGTTGGGTTGATGACTTCAGTGATGCGCTTTGACCTAGGAGGGATGTTGTAAATCCTTTTTCCTCCACTTCGCTCCATGTTCAACAGGGAGGCAATAGACCCTTCAGTAATAACAATCTTCACCCCCAGAACATATGAGACGATGAAGTTGTCATCTGCATCTGCATGTCTCCAGAACTCCTTGACGAGAAGTGGGTAAATGGGACCATAAAGTCTTTGGAAATAGTTTTCCCACCCTTGCTTGCGAAGTTCTTCAGTAAGATCAACGCCATTTCTTCTTAGGTTGTCGAAATCAACTAACGATTCACACAACACGTCCAAACCTTCAAAAGGGGTTGAAAGGTTGATATGGCGTTCACGGTCAAGAACGTGAGGTTCTTTGTAAACAGGGGTGATGGTGACGCCTGTAACCGTTGGTGTTTGAGTGTTTGAGGTTTGAGCAGTAGAACTTGATTCCATTTGTTGTGAAAAGTTAAACACTTCTTGTTGTTGAGCGTCCATGATGAAGAAGAAGATGAAGATTGAGAGCTTTCAGAGAATGCTTGAGAGAAGGGTTTAGGGTTTTAGAGTGAGTGAGAGTGATAAGTGTGTGAAATGTGAGAAAAGTGTTTATATACCCTAAGTTCAAACACATGCAAAACGACACACATTCCAGCGTTAGCACAAAAATCAAAATAGCACGTTTGGGGGGAAAAATGATTACAGCTAATAAATGAATGTCTAATCCCACAGTACGCACACTGCTCGAGGAGAACTCAAACGTTCTGACCTTTGAATTTCTTTTGACAGCTGTCTAGAAGTTCTAGGGTTAGACGCTTAGTGCTCCACGTGTTGATGTATCTGATCTTCAGGAATTCCAAAGGATTGGCTTCTGAAGATTTCTAACTCAGATATCTTCTTAACTTGGTAGAAGTATCAGAGTCAGAGGCAGAAATACATTTGTTTACATCAGAGTCTCATTTTACTTTTTCAGAGCCACACATCATTCAGGGCAATTTTTAATGTTCAGATTTTCTAAGATGAAAAGAAATCTATCTTCAGCTAGAGGCTTAGTAAAGATATCTGCCCATTGATGTTCTGTATCAATGAACTTCAAAGTTACTATCCCTTTCTGAACATAGTCTCTGATAAAATGATGTTTTATTTCAATGTGTTTGGCTCTGGAATGTAGAATGGGATTCTTACTTAAACAAATAGCAGCAGTATTATCACAAAAGATAGGAATGTTACTCTCAAAGATTTATAGATCTTCTAGCTGATGCTTCATCCAGAGCATCTGAGTTGTGCACAGTGATGCTGAGATGTATTCTGCTTCTGCAGTTGATAGAGCAATAGTTGACTGTCTTTTGCTAGCCCAGGAGATTAGATTGTTTCCCAGAAGCTGGCAATTTCCAGAAGTGCTTTTTCGTTCTATTCTATCTCCTGCATAATCTGCATCACAATAACCCGAGAGTCTATACTCTGATGTTTTCTCATACATCAGGCCCAGGTTAGGAGTTCCTTTCAGATACTTAAGAATTCTCTTAACTGCTGTTAAATGAGATTCTCTAGGATCTGATTGGAATCTGGCACAAAGACAGACACTAAAGAGAATATCAGGACGAGTAGCAGTCAGATAGAGAAGAGAGCCTATCATACCTCGATAGAGCTTCTGACAAACCTTGCTGCTTACCTCTTCCTTTTCCAGAATGCAAGTTGGGTGCATGGGAGTCTTTGCAGAGTTGCATTCAGTCATGTCAAACTTCTTCAGAACGTCTTTAATATATTTACTTTGATGGACGTACGTGACTTCTGGAGTTTGATTAATTTGAATTCCCAGAAAGAACTTTAGTTCTTGCATTAAACTCATCTCAAATTCTGCCTGCATTAACTTAGAAAATTCTTGGCAAACAAAGATATTAGCAGAACCAAAAATGATATCATCAACATAAATCTGGCATATCATGAGATCATTATTAAGGTTTTTACAGAAGAGTGTAGAATCAACTTTCCCTCTGATAAAATTTTGTTCCAGAAGAAAATTGCTTAAACGTTCATACCAAGCTCTGGGAGCTTGTTTAAGTCCATATAAAGATTTTTTAAGTTTAAAAACATGTTCTGGAAAGTTTGAATTTTCAAAACCTGGAGGTTGATTGACATACACTTCTTCAGAAATATAACCATTAAGAAATGCACTCTTGACATCCATTTGATATAATTTAATAGAATGATTAATAGCAAAAGATACAAGAAGACGAATAGATTCTAACCTCGCGACTGGAGCAAAAGTTTCATTATAGTCAATACCTTCTTGTTGACTATAACCTTCAGCTACCAGTCGAGCTTTGTTTCTGACAACTTCTCCTTTCTCGTTCAGCTTGTTTCTGAAAACCCATCTGGTTCCAATGACGTGAGTGCCTCTGGGTTTAGGAACGAGATCCCAGACATCATTCTTTGAGAATTGATCCAATTCTTCTTGCATAGCTGCCACCCAGTCGTTATCCTGAAGTGCTTCATCACAAGACGTAGGCTCAATCAGAGACACTAGTCCTAGAGGAATATCTTCAGAAGTTCTGAAGGTAGATCTGGTTCTGACAGGTTCGTCCTTGTTTCCCAGAATCAAGTCTTCAGATACATTGATACGACTCTTGACTTTCTTTGGGATCTCTGGAGATTTAATTTCTTCAGAGCTTTGAGTGACAGTTGCTTCTGGAGATTTATCAGATTCTACAAGAGTGATTTCCAAATCTGCAAACTTTTCAACTAGCTTTGACTTTTCAGGGTCAAGCTTATCATCAAATCTGACATGAATTGATTCTTCCACAATTTTGGTTTCTATGTTGTATACTCTGTAGCCTTTAGAGCGTTCTGAGTATCCTAACATAATACCTTTCTGTGCTTTGGAATCAAACTTGTTCAGATGTTCTTTAGTATTTAATATAAAACAAGAACATCCAAAAGGATGAAAATATGAAATGTTTGGTTTTCTTCCTTTACACAGTTCATAGGGAGTCTTTTCTAGAATAGGTCTTATAGAGATTCTATTCTGAATATAACACGCTGTATTTACAGCTTCTGTCCAAAAGTGCTTTGCTACATTTGTTTCATTGATCATGGTTCTGGCCATCTCTTGGAGTGTCCTATTCTTCCTCTCTACAACTCCATTTTGTTGTGGAGTTCTAGGACAGGAGAAATCATGGGATATTCCATTAGAATCAAATAATTCTTCAAAATCTTTGTTTTCAAATTCTCCACCATGATCACTTCTGACTCTAATAATTTTAGAGTCAAATTCTTTTTGCATTTTGGAACAGAAACTTGTGAATACAGAGTGAGACTCACTCTTGTGCTTTAGGAATTTTACCCATGTCCAGCGACTGTAATCATCAACAATGACTAGTCCATACTTCTTTCCATTAACTGATGCTGTTTTCACAGGACCAAATAAGTCAATGTGAAGAAGTTCCAGAGGCTTAGAGGTAGAAACAACATTTTTCTTTTTAAAAGATGTTTTTGAAAATTTTCCTTTCTGACAAGCTTCACACAGAGCATCTGAAGAAAACTTCAGTTTAGGTAGGCCTCTGACTAACTCGAGTTTAGTTAGCTGAGAAAGTTTCCTCATGCTAATGTGGCCCAAGCGTCTATGCCATACCCATTGCTCTTCGTGAACTGACATTAGACATTTAACATTTTGATCTTTTAAATCAGAAAGATTTATTTTGTAAATGTTGTTTTTCCTCTTGCCTGTGAAAAGGACAGAGCCATCGTTCTGATTAATGGCTTTACATGTTTTTTGATTGAAGATTACATCATAACCGTTATCACTTAATTGACTTATGGATAACAAGTTATGCATTAATCCTTCTACATAAAGAACATCAGAAATAGAGGGAAGAGTACCATTACCAATAGTTCCGGAGCCTCTGATCCTTCCTTTCTGATCTCCTCCGAAGCCTACAAATCCAGCGTCTTTAAGTTCCAGACTTTGGAACATAGACTTTCTTCCCGTCATGTGTCGCGAGCATCCAGAGTCCAGGTACCATGACTGGTGTCTGAACTTTGCTGCATAGGATATCTGCAACATAGATAATCTTATCTTTCGGTACCCAGAATCTCTTGGGTCCTTTCAGATTAGTTTTCCCAGAGTTTCTTATAACTTTGGGTCTTCTAGCATTTTTAAATTTGTGTTCTTGTGTGTGTGTGTAGTGATATGAAAAAGGAGATTTAATTTGATCACTTGTAGAAGTTTTATCTTCCTTAGGATCATACCCAATTCCCCTTTTATTGTTCTGACTTACTCCATAAATCATGGATGCCATAATACTCCTATCTATCCCATTCTTCAGAAATTCTTGAAAGGCTTCTTCATATTTATAAATAATTTTATTTGAAGTTTGTGGTGCTTGAGACAACGCTTCTTCTAATTCTGAGCTTTTTGTTTTTGCTCCATCTCTTTCTAACGTTAAAGATCTGATTGTATCTTCATGTGCTAGAATTGTTATCTCAAGTTCACTACATTCTTCAAATTTTGTTTTAAGACAACCTTTAATGTTTTTAAACTTTTGTTTTAATTTCTGATAAGAGGTAAGAGTTTCTGACAAACATGATTCTAAGTCAGATCGAGAAAGTTCAGAAAATACCTCTTCAGATTCTTCGTCTGAGCTGCTGGATGTGGTAGCCATAAGTGCTACGTTGGCCTGTTCATCAGAGTCAGATTCTGATGATCCAGATTCACTGTCATCCCAGGTAGCCAACAGTCCTTTCTTTGTTCTGAAGGTGTTTTTCTTGAAGCTTTCTTTTCTAGGGTTGTCTTTCTTTAGCTTAGGGCATTCATTCCTGTAATGACCTGTTTCTTTACATTCATAACAGGTAATATCTTTGTTAGCTTTACCTTTTGAAGTTGACTCTGATCGATCCCCTCTGGGTCTTGGTCTTCTGAAGTTGTTGTTCCTCTTTTTCCAGAGTTGCTTAACTCTTCTGGTTAGTAGGGACAACTCTTCTTCATCATCAGAGTCTTCAGGTTCAGAGTCGTCAGTATCTTCAGTTTCTGCCTGGAGAGCTTTGGTTCTGTCAGGTTTCCGTCTTTCAGATCTGGACTTTAGCGCTACGGACTTGTTCCTTTTCTGAGGTTCATCCTCCTCTAGTTCTATCTCATGACTTCTGAGAGAACTAACAAGTTCTTCAAGGCTGATATTGTTCAGATCCTTTGACAGCTTCAGAGCAGTAACCATAGGTCTCCATTTCTTTGGCAGACTTCTGACTATCTTCTTAACATGATCTGCAGTTGTGTATCCTTTGTCTAGCACTTTAAGACCTGCAATAAGAGTTTGAAATCTGGAAAACATAGCCTCTATAGCTTCGTCATCTTCCATTTTGAAGGCTTCATATTTCTGGATAAGTGCCAGAGCCTTCGTCTCCTTGACTTGGGAGTTTCCTTCATGGGTCATCTTCAGAGAGTCAAGTATATCTTTGGCTGTCTCTCTGTTGGTGATCTTTTCATATTCGTTGTATGATATAGCATTTAGAAGTATTGTTCTGGCCTTGTGGTGATTTTTGAAGACACGTTTCTGATCTTCTGACATCTTACTTCTGGGAACTTCAGCTCCATTTAAGACTCGAGGTGTGTATCCATCTGTGACAATGTCCCAGAGGTCAGCATCATAACCCAGAAAGAAACTTTCGATTCTATCTTTCCAGTAGTCAAATTTCTTTCCATCAAAAACAGGAGGCTTGGCATTGTAAGAATCTCTTTCATTTGAGTGGGCCATTGTTTTTCTCGTACTGGATATCTCTACACGGTTAAGTGTTTGATTAGAAAATCAATAACAGAGCCGGAGCTCTGATACCAATTGAAGGTGAGAAAAACAAGAAAGGGGGGTTTGAATTGTTTGGAAAAATAAGCGCTTTTCAAAATGAAAATCACACAAGGATTTTATACTGGTTCGCTTATAACACAAAGCTACTCCAGTCCACCCGGCCAAGGTGATTTCGCCTTCAACAAGGACTTAATCCACTAATCTTGAAAGATTACAAACAACGTCTAAGATAAAAAAATTCTCTTAGCCCTCTCAAGTATACAGACTACACAGAGTCACTTGAGGAAATCAACAAACAATAGAAGAAAGATTTATGTAATCTAGAGTGCTTCTAAGAAAGCAAATATTACAATAGTATGAGCAAAGTGATTCACGTTATAAGCAAAAGCTTCGTGAGGATTTAGAGAGCAAGAAGGTTTTCTTGTGTTGATGTTTCAGTATGTTTTTTTCTTGTATGTGTAGTGTGTTGAATGTTGATTTGCAATCCTTTATATAGAGAAGTGAGGTAGTAATTGAAACTGGTGGATATTGAGATGAAGTTACGCCATCACAAAAATAGCTTCTGCAGGATGACTTTTTCATCTTGAAATGACTACTTACCACAAGTAGTATTTTCTTCATTGAGATTGGAGATTAACGTCTCTTTCTCTATTAGGAAATCCATTTGCAAATCTTTTCTTGACTTAAACGTTACTCTTTCATGATTAGCAATTCCATGCTCAGAGTATTTGTGTTTCTGGAGAAACTTGGAATCTTGCTTCTGATGTAAATCTCTTGTGAGTTCTGATGGATTTCTGCTGATAACTTCTGGAGTTAGACAACCGTTGTTCAGAGTCAGAACTTCTAGAGCTACTTCTTGTTCAGATGCTTCTGATACTTTGCTGTTTTGCTCAGAGTTAGACTTTCTGAACTTGTTTCCACTTCAGATGCTTCTGATCATTTGATATTTTGTATCTGATCTTGTTTTGTATCTGATGACATCATCAGATTTCTTCCTTCTTTCTTTAGAATCCTGCACACTTAGAAACTTTTCGTTAGGGTGCCATTTTTGGTTTCATCCTTTGTTATCATCAAAATCAAGGAATCTGTTGTAGAACAATTTTTGTTCTTACAACGTCGACCTAGCGGGTCTCTTTTATGCGTAGTATCTTTTAACTATGTCCGCGTTCACAGGATGCGGGAAGTCTTCGCCGTCCATTGTAGCAAGTATCATGGCTCCACCAGAGAATACTTTCTTAACCACAAATGGCCCTTCGTATGTGGGAGTCCATTTGCCTCTAGGATCACCTTGTGGTAGAATAATACGCTTGATCACCAAGTCGCCAATTTGATATACCTGTCTCTTGACCCTTTTGTTAAATGCCTGGGTCATGCGCTTCTGATATATCTGCCCATGACAAACAGCCGCAAGTCTCTTCTCATCAATCAAATTTATCTGATCGAGTTGAGTCTGAATCCATTCATCTTCATCTAAGCCCGCCTCTTTCATGATTCTTAGAGAGGGAATATGAACTTCCACTGGTAAAACGGCTTCCATTCCATAGACTAAAGAGAACGGAGTTGCCCCTGTCGAAGTGTGCACTGAAGTGCGATAACCATGGAGAGCAAATGGTAACGTCTCATGCCAGTCTTTGTACGTTACTGTCATCTTTTGTATGATCTTCTTAATATTCTTATTAGCAGCTTCTACGGCGCCGTTCATCTTTGGCCGGTACGGAGAAGAGTTATGGTGTTTTATTTTGAACTGCGTGCAGAGTTCAGTAATCATCTTGTTGTTCAAATTCGTACCATTGTCAGTGATAATTCTTTCAGGAGACAACAGGTTTTTCGAATAGATATTTGATAGAATCCATCTTAGAAGTCAATAAAGTGGTATGATTCAACATATACTATCTTAGTCGGCGAGCAGCCCAAGCCAAAGCACAGCAAGCTTTCTCGAGCTGTGAGTATCTTGTTTCACAGTCGGTACCTTTTGCTAAGGCAGTATATGGCATGCTTTTTTCGACCAGACTCGTCATGTTGCCCCAGCACACCCTATTGAATTTTCTAACACGGTCAAATACATGATTAGAGGTCTTCCTTCAACTGGTAGCATCAGAATTGGAGGTTCTTGGAGATACTTCTTGATTTTGTCGTTCATCATTCCGTACCATCTCTTGATTTTTCCTCAGTAATTTGAAGATGGGTTTGCAAGCAGCAGTCAAGTGTGGGATGAATCGGGCAATGTAATTCAAGTGTCCCAAGAAACCTCTGACTTCTTTCTTGTCTATTTCAGTACCCAGATTTACAATTTCAATTGATTCCTCATGCGGCTGCATGGTCTTTTCTTTTTGTAGTAACAGTCTGGCAAGTTCTCCAGGGACTTCATAATCTTCCTCACCTCCATCCTCGGCTTGGTAGATCGGATTTTCAAAGTCATAATGAACAGTAGCAGAACTATTATCAACAGGACCCAGAGTGGGTACGAATCTGCAATTTGTTACGTGAGTGTGTGCAAGAAAGCATAGCTTGTTTGAAAAATGACAGGAAAGATAAAGAGCGCAATATTTGAATGCAAAAAGTCCATTGATTTATTGAATGTAAATATGCTTATGAAAATGACAAAACCCTTGAAAAAAATTAGCTATTATGCCCCGGGCATAGACACAATGCTTTGGAACACTAAAATAGCAATAACAATTACTCCTGACTAAAGGTAATCGGGATAGTGTCTTCAGCCTTCCAATTATTGAGTCCGTCACCAATTGTTGGGAAAATCCAGCTATCCAAGTCACAATCGTTATCAGCATCTTCCACAGCATTGACAGTCTTGTCATCATTAGGCAGAGGAGCGGTGATGTCATTAGGAGTCTCCGGAGGATCAGAGGTAACCGCCTGTATCTTTCCACTTCGAATGCCGCTTTCAACATATTCACCTGTCAATATAAGTTCAGTGAAGCCCGATGAGGAACTTCTCAATAGATGGATGTAGAATGGGCCAGTTAGTGTACCCATGAACATGTCCACTAATTCTCGATCAGTCATAGGGGGTTTGACTCTGCCAGCCAAATCTCTCCATTTTTGAGCATATTCTTTGAAGCTTTCTTTAGATCCCATAGTCATATTTTGCAACTGTAGCCGAGTAGGCGCTAGTTCAGAGTTATACTGGTAGTGCTTGTAGAAAGCTGTCGCTAAATCAGTCCAGGTGCGGATGTTAGAGCTCTCGAGCTGATAGTACCATTCCAACTGTGTGCCAGACAGACTCTCTTGGAAGAAATGGATCCATAGCTTCTTATTAGTGGTATACGGCTGAATCTTTCTCACATAAGCTCTCAGATGCATCTGAGGACAAGATGCCCCATCATACTTAGTGAAAGCGGGGACCTTGAATTTGCGGGGAATGACCACATCAGAGACCAGACCTAAGCTTTCGACATCCAGACCGGGCGCCTTCTGACCCTCCATAGCTAGCATACGTTCTTCCAGCAGTTTATACTTATCACCTTTTGGAGAGTACTGTTCATTCTCGTAATCTTCATCATCGTCCTCAGGGTTGAAGAGATCAACATTCTCATCGCCTGAATCATTCTCTGTTTCCTCTTCTTGATCCTTCGGCATTCTGATCTTGACCCCTGCAGCCTGTCTTTTAAGCCTTCTTCCCGGGTTAATGTAACTCACAGGTTTCTTGTCTTTCTTCTGCTCGAGCAAGAGAGCCTTCAGTTCCTCCTGCCCCTTGGATAAGTTCAAGATCATCTCCTGGAGTTGAGCATTTTGAGCCTGGAGATCCTTGACAGCTTGTTCGAGGTCCATTTTTCTGTTCGGAAGGAAGACCGTGAGAACATTGATCCCTTTAGAGTACCTGTTATGCAATGTGATGTTATGCTATGCAATGTATGAAATGTTTTCAATGTTTAGAGTCCTTGAAATGATCAGTACAATGCCATGATGTCATGATGTTATGATGATGTTATGATGTTATGATGATGTTATGATGTTATGATGTTATGATGTTATGATGTTATGTAAATAACAAGCACAAGCAAGTCACACAACAATCATTCCTAGGTTTTAAGGCTTGCATGAGTTCCATAGGTAAGTACCCTCCCCACTGAAGTTTGGTTGGTTCAACCTGTCCTAGAATAATAACCGGGTTCTAGAAGGATCTCAAATCATCGACCTTTCTTTAAGTCCACTTCAGTGCAACACCAAGTGGTTGACCAAAGCTTCCCTAAAGTCCAATCTCAAAGAGTGTAGTATCGAGTCTCAACCAACCTCAGTCGGAACCGAAGCCAGTTATCTCACTACTTTCTAATGGCTAGGATGAGTCAATTAGGGTTCTAAAGGTCTGGTTAATGCTTTGATGACACCACGCAGATGCCAAATTTTTCCTCAAGTAAACATGAGGAACATCAGGACATCCAAAGTGTCACATTAACCGTAGCCATCATTTTAACCATTCCAGTATACGTCGGATAATCGCGATGATCTATTGCTACTTACCTAAGGTACACTAGATCCAGGTGTAGGATCTTTCACTCAAAAATACCCTTAAAAGAAGGAACAATTTGAAAACATAAATGATTTTTTAAGGTGACCTCTCTTTGTTATCCCCAGCAGAGTCGCCAGTTCTGTCATACGGTGAACTGACTTTAATGTGTTTTTAATCGCAATGTCGCGGTTAGCAAGAGTCGCCACCGACTTTTCTTTTATCCCATAAGGAAAGGTGGAAAAGAACAGAAAAGACCTTAATTTATATTTTGGATTCGGGAGGTACATTATACAAAGGGAAGGTATTAGCACCCTTTGTATCCATGGTTATCCATGGGCTCTTAATTGCTCAATCATTTATGTTCTTCTAATTTGAAAGAGTGTTTGAGAAATGTGTAGGAAATATTTTGAAAAGGAGAATTTAATTTTGTAATGATTCTTGCATGAATGTATACAAAGTGGTTATCTCGCTTAGTTTTGAAAGTAGTTTAGAAAAATATAACTCGACAATGATTCTAGTACGAATGTATGCCAAGTGGTGATTTTCTAAGATGTTTTGAAATGTGTGAGGTGTGAAAAGTATTTTAGGTTATGAATAAGCAATTAAGAGTTATACCTATCCGAGGTCTTTACGGGCATTTCCTATCCTTATGAGGGTAAAACTGTCCTTACTATTGAGAAGTAAGTAGTTTTATCCTTTGGATGTAACAGGGTCATCGTAGGATCATCGATTGGTCATTGAAGGCAACAGTTGTGAGGATACCTTAGCATTCGAAGGGACTATCATCATTTAACCGTAGGCTACATCGCAGGGTCATCGAGGGACAAAGGCAACATTCGAGGGACTATGATGATTTAACCGAAGGGTCTTTGCTAAGTGTATCCCCACATTCGCGGGACATGACCATAATACCGTAATCGTGGGGTAACAAAAGAGAGGTCCAAGATCACTTATTTAAGGGCAAAGTGTTACAATTAATTAGATAGCCGTAATCAATTAGGTAATTAGGTCCACATTAAAATTAATACATTAAGACCAATTAAGCCATTAGGGTGGATCTTCGCCGTAAAATTAATACATTAAAATCAATTGAATCATTCAGGGTGAATCTCCATAAGGGTACCCCCACGAATAAGGTGGGATACCTAACAAGCAATCCTTTCCTGAGGCATGCAAACCTTTACAAAACTCAACAAACATGTCAAAACACCAAATCAGGGTGTAATCGAGGATTACACCACAAGGAAAAAAAAGATCACAACAGTAAATAAGGTCGGATAAATGATGCATGACAAAACATGAATGAAAAATCAGAACAGAAAAGTCGGCTACTGTCACGTTCGCCCCTGCCTCGCCTAGCGAAGGCTTAGCGAATGCTCGCTGCATGCTCGCTTAGCGATGTGCTAGCGAGCGGCTGCGGATTCTGGTTTTGCTATCAGTATATTTTCAACCAATTTGATGCCTTATGGCTTTCATTACCGCAATTATATGGTTAATCATTTAAGGTATTCAGATACATATTAAAGTTCACATGCCAAACTTAAGCTATTTTCATAAATCTAATCCTAAAGCCATATGCAAATTAAGAACATAAGGCGGGAATAGCAATGTAAACCTGTTTGCAACTGAGTTGCGACTTCGAATCGGCAAATCGGATTGAATTGGGCAAAGGTAGACCTTGGTGCCGCCGAGTTCCTTCAGGGTTTCTTTACTCGGAATACTCTAAGTTGATCTCCAGGGTTTCGATGCCAGGGTTTCCGTCCGTCTTCTCCTCTGTCCCTTTCGTGACTGAAGCTTGGCTATTTATAATGCTCTTGTTGTGACCTAATGGGCTCAGAATGAAGCCCGAAAATTCTGAAGTTCGCAAGCTTCGCTAGGCGAAGGAGTTGCTCGCCTAGCGAGCAAGCTAGTTTGGGCCTTTTCTGGATTTGGTGCTTCGCTGGGGCGAGCGTTATGATGAAGGGTTCGCTAGGCGAAGGAATTGCTCGCCTAGCGAGCAGGCCAGTTTGGACCATTTTGGATTGAGTCCGTCGTGAGCTGGGCTTTTGTTCCTTTAAGATCAGTGCCTTGCAGAATAAGTCGGAGTGCCTTGAAAAATGCCTTGTAATATCAGCGGGCAAATTTTGGGGTATGACAGCTGCCCCTGTTCAATATTCTTAAACCGAGAGAGTAGAATGGTATGTGCACCATTCGTGGTCTGGAGGTGGAAGATTATTGAACACTAAAATGCCCCAAAAATTTGCGCTTGTCAACCAGGAGCTAGTCTTGATGGAGATGGGCTTAAAGAGGCCATCTAGGGAATTTGATGATGAGAGCCTCAGAGTGCGTCATACATTAGACGATATCTGAAGACATGGATGTCGTACCGGGTCATGCGCTAGACCGTACGGTGAGTCCTCCATTATGCTGTCGACTTCGTTGGGGAGTCAGAGTGTGTCATATGCTGCTGGGGATGAGGGACCAGAATGGATCATACGCTAGACCGTATCCGAATACCAGAGTGAGTTGTTCATTAGGCGGATGACTTTGTTGAGGATGAAAAATCAGAATGGATCGTACGCTAGATCATCTCTGAGTTGCAGAATGAGCCGTACGTTAGGCTGTATCTGACGAAGGTAGAATCAGAATGGATCGTATGTTAGATCGCATCTAAGTTGAAGATCCAAATAGGTCGTACGTTAGACCGTATTGGAGTTGCAGAATAAACCGTCCATTAGGTTGTATCTGAAAAGGGGTCAGGATGGACCGTACGTTAGATCGCATCTGAGTTGAAGATCCAAATGGGTCGTACGTTAGACCGTGTTGGAGTTGCAGAATGAGCCGTACATTAGGCTGTATCTGAAAAGGGGTCAGGATGGATCGTACGTTAGATCGCATCTGAGTTGAATATCCAAATGGGTCGTACGTTAGACCGTGTTGGAGTTGCAGAATGAGCCGTACGTTAGGCTGTATCTGAAGGTTTGAAGTAGTCGTACGCTAGACTACACCTTGGAATGTACCGTACGCTAGGCAGTATCCGAGGGTTTGAAGATCCAAATGGGTCGTACGTTAGACCGTATTGGAGTTGCTGAATGTCAGAATGGATCGTACGTTAGATCGTATCTGAGCTGAAGGAGTCATATGTTGGGCTGAATCAGAATGAACCGTACATTAGGCTGTATCTGATAACATTTGTTGTCGTATTTGCAATGAATATTTGGGGTGGGCTTAGGGATGCCACCATTAGGAGGATGTCAGAACGTTTGTCAGAATGGATACTCATCTGGATTCTATCTGAAAAATGGTCCGAATCTTGGATGTGATCAGGAGGATAATTAACCTGAAAAATAAAGTTAGTTTCATGCAATGTCATGATGCATGAGATGCTTTATGCTTGCGAACATGGCATGTAAAGTATATGATGCGGAATGAAATAAATGTGAACATTGTATGCAGGTATGTGATGTGAAATGATGTAATGAATGCACTATGCGTCTGAAACGTTCTTCCAGGGGACTCTACTGGGGAAATAAATCTCAGTCTTCTGGTCGGAGATATTTGTATTGATGACCCTTTCTTAGCTGGGGGTGTTTGACTTTTATCTGATGGCAGAGATATTTAACAGAGCCTGGCTGGGGGTAGAAGGGATGACCAATTTGTCTAGTGATGCCAATTTCTCCTGGGGAACAACTGGCTTAGCCGGGGAATAGAATTAGCAACGGACTCATGGGGAAGCGTGATTAGACCTTCTCCTCGATCCTGAAGTCGTGTAGTAATTGCTATTGCTATTTTAGGCATGTACTTTGATAAACATTGATCATATTCAAATGCATATATCAATTCAAGTTAAATCAATGGACGTTTACGCAAACAAAACAGAAAAGGTAAAACAAAAGCATCTTTTTGGAAATGGAATTGTATTGATTTCGAAAGAGGGCCTGTAAACAGGCAACTTGTGTACAAGGAGACAGAAATCCTAGTAAGAGGAAATTGTCAGGAAAACAAAGAGAAAGCTACGCAGAAAAAGTCCTATTGATTTTAATTCCACTACTGTCATTATGTCTTCAAGCATCTCATCCCTTGCTGTCGGATGGAAGTGATTGGCTTGTTCAGTTCCTTTGACTTGGGTGAAGCTGACAGAGAACGGGACATAGTCATACGCTTTAATCCCTAATTTTTGCCTGGACCGCCTTTTCAGGTTTTCAGTCCACCGGGATACCCCTTTTTGCCCAAGCCGCCTTTTCAGGTTTTCGACTTGTCGGGTGTACGTCTTTATATGTTTATCCCTAATTTTTGCCCGAACCCTTTTGGTTCGCCGGGATGCCCTTACTTTTGCCTAGATACGTCTGAAGGTGAGAAAAACAAGAAAGGGGGGGTTTGAATTGTTTGGAAAAATAAGCGCTTTTCAAAATGAAAATCACACAAGGATTTTATACTGGTTCGCTTATAACACAAAGCTACTCCAGTCCACCCGGCCAAGGTGATTTCGCCTTCAACAAGGACTTAATCCACTAATCTTGAAAGATTACAAACAACGTCTAAGATAAAAAAATTCTCTTAGCCCTCTCAAGTATACAGACTACACAGAGTCACTTGAGGAAATCAACAAACAATAGAAGAAAGATTTATGTAATCTAGAGTGCTTCTAAGAAAGCAAATATTACAATAGTATGAGCAAAGTGATTCACGTTATAAGCAAAAGCTTCGTGAGGATTTAGAGAGCAAGAAGGTTTTCTTGTGTTGATGTTTCAGTATGTTTTTTTCTTGTATGTGTAGTGTGTTGAATGTTGATTTGCAATCCTTTATATAGAGAAGTGAGGTAGTAATTGAAACTGGTGGATATTGAGATGAAGTTACGCCATCACAAAAATAGCTTCTGCAGGATGACTTTTTCTTCTTGAAATGACTACTTACCACAAGTAGTATTTTCTTCATTGAGATTGGAGATTAACGTCTCTTTCTCTATTAGGAAATCCATTTGCAAATCTTTTCTTGACTTAAACGTTACTCTTTCATGATTAGCAATTCCATGCTCAGAGTATTTGTGTTTCTGGAGAAACTTGGAATCTTGCTTCTGATGTAAATCTCTTGTGAGTTCTGATGGATTTCTGCTGATAACTTCTGGAGTTAGACAACCGTTGTTCAGAGTCAGAACTTCTAGAGCTACTTCTTGTTCAGATGCTTCTGATACTTTGCTGTTTTGCTCAGAGTTAGACTTTCTGAACTTGTTTCCACTTCAGATGCTTCTGATCATTTGATATTTTGTATCTGATCTTGTTTTGTATCTGATGACATCATCAGATTTCTTCCTTCTTTCTTTAGAATCCTGCACACTTAGAAACTTTTCGTTAGGGTGCCATTTTTGGTTTCATCCTTTGTTATCATCAAAATCAAGGAATCTGTTGTAGAACAATTTTTGTTCTTACAATCTCCCCCTTTTTGATGATGACAAAACAACCTTAAATAGCAGATGAAACATGAATAATATTAGATCAGATAGACAGAAGCTCCCCCTGAGATAATGTTAGGGAGTTCAGAAGTTCTTACCAGAGTTTCTAAGTAAAGAGGTTTCTGAAACTTTCTGCAATTTCTTAAGTCCAAGTTAGATAATTTTATTTTAAGAGAAATATGTTGCAGAATGCTTAAGGTATTAGACAATATTTTCATCAGAGCTATTAATAACTTCTCCCCCTTTTTGTCAGAATCAAAAAGACATAGTAGCAAATAAGTAAAGAGAAAAACTTGAATTCATAGATAGAAGCGCAAAGGCAACAAGAAAAAAACATCAGAGTCAGAGAAAAGCAAAAACGAAACAACAGGCAAGCAAAAATAAATCCTAAGTGCCTAAGGGTTTGGAGGCGGAGGCATTCTCTGAAGCAGCATTGCAAGCATATTCTGGATGTTGTCGTTGACAGTATCTTGCTTGTCCATTCTGGCCCGGAGGTCATTCTGATCTTGCTTGAGTTCTTTCAGAGTCTGAAGAACCATAGGGATCACAGGGACTTCATAATCTTCCTCACCTCCATCCTCGGCTTGGTAGATCGGATTTTCAAAGTCATAATGAACAGTAGCAGAACTATTATCAACAGGACCCAGAGTGGGTACGAATCTGCAATTTGTTACGTGAGTGTGTGCAAGAAAGCATAGCTTGTTTGAAAAATGACAGGAAAGATAAAGAGCGCAATATTTGAATGCAAAAAGTCCATTGATTTATTGAATGTAAATATGCTTATGAAAATGACAAAACCCTTGAAAAAAATTAGCTATTATGCCCCGGGCATAGACACAATGCTTTGAAACACTAAAATAGCAATAACAATTACTCCTGACTAAAGGTAATCGGGATAGTGTCTTCAGCCTTCCAATTATTGAGTCCGTCACCAATTGTTGGGAAAATCCAGCTATCCAAGTCACAATCGTTATCAGCATCTTCCACAGCATTGACAGTCTTGTCATCATTAGGCAGAGGAGCGGTGATGTCATTAGGAGTCTCCGGAGGATCAGAGGTAACCGCCTGTATCTTTCCACTTCGAATGCCGCTTTCAACATATTCACTTGTCAATATAAGTTCAGTGAAGCCCGATGAGGAACTTCTCAATAGATGGCTGTAGAATGGGCCAGTTAGTGTACCCATGAACATGTCCACTAATTCTCGATCAGTCATAGGGGGTTTGACTCTGCCAGCCAAATCTCTCCATTTTTGAGCATATTCTTTGAAGCTTTCTTTAGATCCCATAGTCATATTTTGCAACTGTAGCCGAGTAGGCGCTAGTTCAGAGTTATACTGGTAGTGCTTGTAGAAAGCTGTCGCTAAATCAGTCCAGGTGCGGATGTTAGAGCTCTCGAGCTGATAGTACCATTCCAACTGTGTGCCAGACAGACTCTCTTGGAAGAAATGGATCCATAGCTTCTTATTGAGAAATCGCCCATGCAAATAGAGGATCGGGAAGTGAAGCAGTTGTGTGGTAAGAAGATTGCCTTGATGAAGGTAGTGTGGGGAGGACCAGTTGGTGGAAGCATAACCTGGGAGCTGGAGAGTTAGATGAGAGAGTCGTATCTGACTCTATTTCCTTCTGATGATTTTCGAGGGCGAAAATTTTTCTACGTGGGGGAAAGTTGTAATACCCCAAATTTGACTAATTAATTTAATTGAATTATTTATATTTTTATTTGATTAATTGATGTTTTTAAATTATTGTTGTGTGATTGTAGGGGTAAGTATTCTTGGAATAGAGTTATAGAGAGAGTAAGAGTTTGGTTTAGTTGTTTAGAAGTTATTATAATTTTATTTAATTATTAGAACAAATAGTGTTTTATTTAACCTAATTATATAAAATAATAAAATGATAGAATTGGGCCATTTGTGGAAATTGAAGAAAATAGGTGGTAAGAGTGGAAGAGCTAGTGACGAGTTGGACAAAAATATTAATTAAGCAAAAGTGATGGGGGTACTATATATTCTAAAAGTATGGAGAAATCTAGGTTTTAGAGAAACATCTGACATACGTAAAACAAGAGGCAAAAAGGAGAGAAATAGAAAAAACTAGGAATTTGAAGAGGGAAATCATAAAAGTTGTTCAATTCACTATCATTCCTGGAAATATAAGGTAAATGGGGAGAAAGGGCTATCAACTCTGGTGTATTGCATGATGGGGTAGAGATGAGAGATCCTTCCTCTCTTTAGGAATTGTGTTATTTGTTTATGATTGTTGTTGATGACATATGTTTCTTAAAAACTAGTGAATTGAGATGTATTAATCAATTTTCATATGATGATTTACATGTATACAATTATGTTTTTGTTCCTATGTGTGTATGCCATTGTTAAAGTTGCTGAAAGTATGAACATAAACATGAATTGATGATAGTGAATGAATTAAATGATGTAATATTGTGATTTAACATGTCCTAATGGTGTTATAACATGTGATATAATTTTCTAGGTGCTTGGGGATGTTTGGGATTGAATTGGGGGAGTTTTGGGTTTTTTGCACAGGCAAATTGCGTTATGTAAGTTTTTTCAGGTCTGGACGTACTCGTTTAGCTAGGGCGAATTCGCTTAGAGAGAGTTTGCTTAACGAGCCACAGTGTTTGCTAAAGCGAATGTGATAGGGCAAGGGTGAGGGTTTTCTGTGACTTTCTCTTAGCGAGAGATGATTCGCTTAGCAAGCAAATGCTTCGCTCAACAAGGAAGGGCAGTGCTAAATTATTCTTTTGTGTCAATTTGTTGGTCCGTTTTCTGATGCCAATGATGATTGGTTGTTGTTTGGTGATGTTCAATATGATAAATTAACTTGTTGAAGTGATGTGTGAATATATGTTGTGGAATAGATGGATAGCTTCGTAAACCATTATGTTTATATGATGATGTGTTATTGTTTTGGTGGAGTAACATGAATGAATGTCTATGAAGTTACATTTGTTGAGTTGCTACTATTTGTTGTTGTTTATTGATGTCGTAACATGGATTGATTGTTGCATATGTGATGCATAAATGGTGATATGTGTATGAGGATCCTTTTGGTGATACTTTTAGTGATAATGCATATTGTTGAGAGTCATGCATCATGGTGTACGGGCCTCGGTCCAATTTTGGTATGCTCTAGTCTTATGGTGGGGATCAGGAGCGAGTATCTGATTCTTTATGGGAACTAGTGAGCCGTTACCTATGGTGATAGTAACAATTTGGTATGCTCTGGTCCTATGGTGGGGATCAGGAGCGAGATGAACCTAAGTGTTCATGATTGGTAGCACATGCATAATGAGTTGGTTGTGGAATACATTTGCATACATGATTGCATATGTAGTTGATTGTTTATGATGTTGATGATTGGATGTTATTATGTAAATGTTGTCATGATTTGGGAGTGAGAATATGTTATTGGTAGATGTGTCATGATTTGTATTCTTTATATTATTTATATTAGTTTGTTATTCCTCACCCCCTTTGCTTTGATGTTGTCTACCATGGACATCTTACTGATACTAAAAAGTAGAGTTTCTTGCAGTAAGTGGAAGTTAACCCCCATAGTTACTTTGTTTAAGTCATCGTTGTTTAGGAGTCTTGCTATGATCATGTAACATCGGGGTTAGGAACGTTTGATTGCTTTATTCAGTTTGAGTTTTTGCGAATCGAGAGCCGTATGTTATACTCTTGACGTTTGAGCTTATGTTATAGTGGAGACTTTTTCCACATTGTTTTAATTCAAATAAGCTATTTTAATGAGACTTAATTATTGTGATGGGGGTACTATATATTCTAAAAGTATGCAGAAATCTAGGTTTTAGAGAAACATCTGACATAAGTAAAACAAGAGGAAAAAAGGAGAGAAATAGCAAAAACTAGGAATATGAAGAGGGAATTCATAAAAGCTTCTCAATTCACTATTGTTCCTGGAAATCTAAGGAAAATGTGGAGAAAGGGCTATCAATTCAGGTGTATTACATGATGGGGTAGAGATGAGAGGTTCTTACTCTCTTTAGGAATTGTGTGATTTGTTCAAGATTGTTATTGATGACATGTGGTTCTGAAAAACTAGTGAATTGAGATGAATTAATCAATTTTCATATGATGATTTACACGTATAAAATTATGTTGTTGTTCCTATGTGTATGTCATTATTGAAGTTGTTGAAAGTATGAACATAAATATGAATTGATGAGAGTGAATGAATTAAATGATGTAATATTGTGATTTAACATATCATAATGGTGTTATAACATATGATATAATTTTTTGGACGCTTGGGGATGTTTGGGATTGAATTAATGGAGTTTTGGGGTTTTTGTAGAGGCAAATTTCATTATGTAATTTTTTGCAGGTCTGGCCGTGCTCGCTTAGCGAGGGTGAATTCGCTTAGAGAGAGTTTGCTTAACGAGCCACTGTGTTCACTGAAGCGAATGTGACAGGATAGAGGTGAGGGCTTTCTGTGACTTTAGCTTAGCGGGAGATGTGTTGCTTAGCGAGAGCTCTCTTAGCAAGCAAAGGCTTCGCTCAGTAAGGAAGGCCAATGTTGAATTGTTGTTTTGTGTCGGTTTGTTGGTCTGTTTTCTGATGCCAATGATGATTGGTTATTGTTTGGTGATGTTCAATATGATAAATTAACCTGTTGAAGTGATGTGTGAATATATGTTATGAAATAGATGGATAGCTTCGTAAATCATTATGTTTATACGATGATGTGTTATTTTTTTGGTGGAGTAACATGAACGAATGTCTATGAAGTTACATTTGTTGAGTTGCTACTATTTGTTGTTATTTATTAATGTCGTAACATGGATTGATTGTTGCATATGTGATGCATAAATGGTGATATGTGTATGCGGATCCTTTTGGTGAAACGTTTAGTGATAATGCATGTTATTGAGATTCATGCATCATGGTGTACGGGCCTCGGTCTAGTTTTGGTATGCTCAGGTCTTATGGTGGGGATCAGGAGCGAGTATCCGATTCTTTATTGGAACCGGTGAGGTATTGCCTATGGTGATGGTAACAATTGGGTGTGCTCTGGTCCTACGGTGGGGATCAGGAGCGAGATGAACCTAAGTGTTCATGAATGGTAGCATATGCATAATGAGTTGGTTGTGGAATACATTTGCATACATGATTGTGTATGTAGTTGATTGTTTATGATGTTGTTGATTGAATGTTATTATGTAAATGTTGTCATGATTTGGGAGTGAGAATATGTTGTTGATAGATGTGTCATGATTTGTATTATTTATATTGTTTATATTAGTTTGTTATTTCTCACCCTCTTTGCTTTGATGTTGTCGATTATGGACATCTTACAGATACTAAAAAGTAGAGTTTGTTGCAATAAGTGGAAGCTAGCCCCAATAGTTACTTCGTTTAATTCATCGTTGTTTAGAAGTCTTGCTATGATCATGTAACATCGGGGTTAGGAACGTCTGATTGCTTTATTCAGTTTGTGATGAGGGATTTCTGTCGCTTAGCGAGAGATGCGTCGGTTAGCGAGAGCTTTCTTAGCAAGAAAAGGCTTCACTCAGTAAGGAAGGACAATGTTGAATTGTTGTTTGGTGTCGATTTGTTAGTCCGTTTTCTGATGCTAACGATGATTGGTTGTTGTTCGATAATGTTCAATATGATAAATTAACTTGTTGAAGTGATGTGTGAATATATGTTGTGGAATATATGGATAGCTTCGTGAATCACTATGTTTATACGATGATGTGTTATTGTTTTGGTGGAGTAACATGAATGAATGTCTATGAAGTTACATTTGTTGAGTTTCTATTATTTGTTGTTGTTTATTGATGTCGTAACATGGATTAATTGTTGCATATGTTGAATGTTGTAATGCATAAATGGTGATATGTGTATGAGGATCCTTTTGGTGAAACTTTTAGTGATAATGCATGTTGTTGAGAGTCATGCATCATGTTGTACGAGCCTCAATCCAATTTTGGTATGCTCTGGTCTTATGGTGGGGATCAGGAGCGAATATCTTATTCTTTATGGGAACTGGTGAAGCGTTACCTATGGTGATAGTAATGATTTGGTGTGCTCTGTTCCTATGGTGGGGATCAGGAGCGAGATGATCCTAAGTGTTCATGAATGGTAGCACATGCATAATGAGTCGGTTGTGGAATACATTTGCATACATGATTGCATGTGTAGTTCATTGTTTATGATGTTGATGATTGGATGTTATTATGTAAATGTTGTCATGATTTGGGAGTGAGAATATGTTGCTGAGAGATGTGTCATGATTTGTATTCTTTATATTGTTTATATTAGTTTGTTATTTCTCACCCCCTTTGCTTTGATGTTGTCGATCATGGACATCTTACATATACTAAAAAGTAGAGTTTGTTGCAGTGAGTGAAAGTTAGCCCCCATACTTACTTCCTTTAATTCATCGTTGTTTAGAAGTCTTGCTATGATCATGTAACATCGGGGTTAGGAACGTTTGATTGCTTTATTCAGTTTGTATTTTTGCTAATCGAGAGCCGTATGTTATACTCTTGAAGTTTGAGCTTATGTTATAGTGGATACTTTTTCCATATTGTTTTAATTCAAATAAGCTATTTTAATGAGAATTAATTATTGTGAAGCATGCTTATTCGATAATTTCTGCTGCGATGATACCCTAAGTGAAGGTGAACATGCGATGTCAGGTGTATTAGAATGTTTTACCTTAATTGATAAGTGTTCTGGAACAAGTGTTGTTTTATGATGAGTGACATCTTAAACATGTGCGTTATGATCAATACTTGAATTATTCTATGATTTGACTATTTTGGGGTTTAGGTATTACAATGACCACCTCATAGAGATCCCCAAACTGAGAGAAAACTTCTTGCATATCTTTGGAGGTATAATCATCTGATAAAGATGTAAAAAAGAAAGTAGTACTCTCTCCTACAATTTGTTTACTGTCGAAATTGGTAAACAAGTGATAGTCTTCCAAATTCAAAAATACTTTGGTTACTCACATGATCGACTAGATGGATCCTAGGACATGCGTTTTTGTTAATTTAGGTTTTTGTAAATGATGAACATTTCGACAATGCTCTTGGTTTGAAAATAACGTTCAAAGTTTAAAAATAAATGCAGTAATATAAAGAGACAATGTAAAGAAGACTTCAAAGTAAAATTGCAATGAAGATAGGTTGCGGAAATGTAAATGATTTCATAAAAATGTAAAAGTATGGTGATCACACGTACATTCTCTCAGTAACTTGTTTCTCAATACACAGATACTTAGAATAAATTTGCGAGTTTTGTACAAGATGGAACACCTTGAATCCTAAACACTAAGACTCCTATTTATACTAATTCGAAATAACTGTAACAAACGGTCTCTTCTCTAAAAGATGACACGTTTTCGTCTGCATGCACTTCGCTATCCATAGTTTTCCACGTGCTATTCCAAAGAAACAGATAAGGCCAAAAACCAGTTATGAGTCTTATTTGAATTTATGCTCCGTCGAACACAACTCCAACAAAATGCCTCTGTCGAATTGTAGTTGAACCTAAAAATATTTCTAAGTCTCAAACCAACATTTTCCTCTACGTAAGGGGTTTCTTCGATTAAAAATTCTTTCTGTCGAAAGAATCATATTCACGTATTCTTTTCAGAATATTTCCTTTAACTTTTCTAATTCATCTCAAACATTTCTTTAACGTCGAAATTCCAACTAACACAGTTGTATCACACCTCTCACTTCCTACGTTATCCCAACTTTTAGCCTTATGGTTCTAAAACCTCTTGTGCTTTTCTACTGCTTCCAACCTTTCATGATCGAAACCACACAATATGATATGAGAATGAGGGAGTTTGGTTAGAAAAAGTTAGAGAGAAATTGAACTTTCTCTCTCATGACTTACTCCATTAGTTAAGGTAAACGAATTAATCGATCGATCTTAACAAAATAAATAATTATATTAACTTTGTAAAATAAAAAAGTGTTAAAATAGTGATATGAAAATTTATATTTAAAAAAACAAAAAATTTATTAATGTTGATAATTTAAAGTTATAATTTATAAATTCTAAGTATTAAGTACAAAACAACTCTAAATGACTAAATGATATTTAAATATATATCTTAAACCACCTTAAATATCATTGTAATTTCAAACTTGATAATTAAATTTTTTTAATAAAAAAAGTTATCTTTAACAAAATTATAGAATTTAGATCCTCCAATTTTTTCTCTTATACCCTCTCATGTGCAATTATATACTGTTAGAGTAATTCAATAGTTAAAAGATAAGAAAGAGAAACAAATATTATTTAAAGAAGAGAGAGAAAGATATATCAATTTTAATTTTCTTTTATTTTTATTTATAAATTCAATATTTTTAAGATAAAAAATGATTATACATGAGAACATTAATTTTCTTTAATTTTTGTGGTATTAATTCTACAACAATCAACTCATACTAATGGTTGCTAAATGAAGAATATTTTAATATTATTTAAGAAGATAAAAATAATGATTTTCTTTTCTGTAAATAAAAATTAATCTATCTTTATTATTATAAAAAAATTATGGTGCTTCATTTTTTTTCTATGAGTTGTATGTTTAAACGATTTCTTTAATAGTTCATTTTTAAATAAAAAAATATTAAAAATTTAAAGTGTGAAAAATAACTCATTTTTTCCACGGTAGTAGTTGATATATTATAAATTTTTGTTTTATTTTTATGTTGACAATATAAAATAAAGACATTAACTTTATTTTTTAACCATAAATATATATTTTATATATAAGTTTTATAATATTATAATTATTTGTATTTGTATTTAGAAAATAGAAAAATAGTTAAATTAACTAATTAAATTAGTGAAAAATAGTTTTTTCATATATAAATTATACTCTTTAACATCTATCTTAGCACTTATTTTCAGAAAATCAATGTTTAAACAATAAAGTATGATAAATTGTAATTGATTTATAATAATTATTATTTTTTAATTTCAAAATATTATAAAATATTAAATTTAATTATTTTTTACTTACATATATTTATCCTATGATTTTTAAAATAAATAATTGTTATTTTGATTATTCTCATTTTTTATTAAATATAAAAATTAATTTAACTAATTCATCAAATATATATACAAATATTTTATTATTACCCAATAATAATATTTATTTAATAAAAGATATTAAAATGAAGAGAAAAAACAATATATGTAATAACAAATTTATGATGTATTCTCTAATTATATATAAAGAAAATTAAAAAAAATAAAAACTGATATATTTATGTCTCTTAAGTGAACGAAGAAGAGAAATCTTTAAGGTATGAATCTGTCTCTATCTATTGACATGGTTTGATGAAACTCTTTCTCTTTTCTTCTTCACAAGGCACACACACCCAAATATTATCTATGTTATGTCCTTCCCTCACCATTCTCTTTAACCAACCCAACACATCTTAATGTTCTTTGCTTCTATTTTCCACTAAACTTGTCTCTTTTCTTGCATGCTTCAAACATATATGTAAGTCTTGTGTTATTTATCATTCTTCTATTTGCTTTTATTTTTCTGTTTCACCCTTTCAGCTCTTTCTTGTAGACTTTGTTTCCCCTTTCATGGGTCCTGTGAGAGGAATGAAGAAGAGAAGAAAGACAGAAAATAATAATAACGTTTCTGCTTCTTCTCACTCATCTGACAAAGACGGTATTCTTGTAGATTGGTGGAATGATTTGTCAATCAAGATGAACGGTATATTCACTTTTCATGTCTCATTTTTGTTTTTTCTATCATCAATGTGTCGCTTGCTTTTCAATTTGAACCCTAAACCTCATTTTGAAACCCCTTTCAGTGTCTCCAATTACAATTTGTGGACAGTGTGCCCTAAATTTCAATGAAGATTCTCATCTGTTTGTGCTTTCTGCTAAATTTTGTTATTGTAGGTTCATCATATTATTCTATTGTTCAGCTCAAACTTTACTGTTTTTTCGGTTGTGTGATCATTACTGATGTCAGTTTGGTACATTGTTCTAGGATCATGTTATTGCTAGGAACATTCTCTAATCTTATAGCATTCTGCAACTCAAGCATGTTACTGTCTTAAACTATGCTAATAATTTAGTTCTTAAGTTTGTATTATTAGCATTTAGAATTTGTGTTGATTTGCAGGTCTTCAGAAGTCACCACCAAAGATCTCCAGAAAGACATTCGAGTACATATGTTCACTTGTCAAGGATGATATAACGACAAAATCTGCGCATTTCACATTTACGAACGGAAAGCCAATGTCTTTGTTTGATCAAGTGGCTGTGTCATTAAGAAGATTAGGAACTGGTGACTCCCTTGTCACAATTGGCGATTCATTTGGGCTAAGCCACTCAACTGTTTCGCAAGTCACATGGCGATTTGTGGTTTCCATGGAAGAAAGAGCACTTCATCATATACAATGGCCTTCAACACAAGAGGAAATGAATACAATCAAGTCAAAATTTGAGAAAATACAAGGCTTCCCCAATTGCTGCGGCGCCATTGATGTTACTCATATAACATTGTGTTTACCTGCATCCGAACACTCGAGTAACGCGTGGCTGGATCATAAGAAAAATCACAGTATGGTTTTGCAAGCAATAGTTGATCCTGACATGAAATTCTGCGACATAGTCACCGGTTGGCCTGGTAAAATGAAGGACTGGTCGATATTCGAGAGCTCAAATTTCAACAAACTTTGCAATAAAGGAGAAAGACTCAATGGAAAGAAATTAAAACTTTCTGAAGGATCAGAAATAAGGGAATATATAATTGGCGATTCAGGTTATCCTCTACTACCTTACCTTGTTGTTCCTTATCAAGAAAAAGAACTCTTAGAATCAGAACAGAAAGCAAAGTTTAATAGGCTGCATTTGGAAACAAGACTGGTAGCACAGAGAGCATTGGCAAGGCTGAAGGAAATGTGGAGAATCATTCATGGAAATATGTGGCGGCCGGACAAGCATCGGTTGCCGAGGATTATTCTGGTCTGTTGCTTACTTCACAACATTGTTATTGACATGCAAGATGAAGTGAAGGATGAATTGCTATGTTTGTATCATCATAATCATGACTCAGGGTACCATCAACTTATATGTGAAGGTGTGGAAGAGAAGGGTGTGGCAATGAGGGAAAGTTTGTCTCATTACTTGAATGGAACCTTGCATCCATGATTTGTTTTTTTGTATATTGTTATACTAAGCATAGCACATTACATGATTTAGTTGCTCCTCTTTGATTTCTAGACTGTAAATCATTTGGATGATGCATGTGTATATTTTTACCAAATTACAGTTGTGATTAATTTTCAATTCGTTCACTATCATATCATATCCGGCGAGTATGAAAATAACCCTTTTGAAAAACCATGGATTTCACCACTATAATGAGATGATTATTTCATTTTCACCTCTCATTAAACTAGTAAGCTATTTTGAAGATGTAGAGTGACACATCGACTATTTTCATCTTTTTAGTTTTTTAAATCAAACTAGCATCCATGTGTTTTTTTTGGTTGTGGAGCCCATTTAATTTTAAAAAGTTAAAAACAGATGAAAATATCTGGTGTCATTGTCACGTTATAAAAGAAGTTGAATAATTTTAATGACTAATTAAAATTAAGAAATTTTCACATTACAAGAGTGAAATTTATGTTTTGTTACATGGGCTATTTTTAAACTCATCCCATCCCATATAGAGGAGCGAATTTGGTATTAATCCTTATGTTTGAGAAAAAGTTGAGTGTTAAATTCACATTTACATATAATCTTCTTTGTACGGTTCAGTGGTCCTTACTCTTAAGGTTATGCATTATTAGAACCTTCTTGGTAGATAACCTTTTTAGGGGAATGATGTCAGTAGTGCAAATTTAGTGGGCATTGATCGCCTTATCTGAAGACCCTTACAACCTTTATCAGATGTGATCGTGTAAGCTATTAAGTCAAGATCATTATATAGACCTTCAACCCTCTTAGCCATTCTAGGACGTAGATCTTTCATGGGATCCTATTGGGTCTGTTAGATGGATTTTGACGACCTCTTTATCAGGTTTTTTAACACCCATGGTAATGCGATGAAGGAGAATAAATTGGGCGTTGTCCCAGACTATATAAGGTTTCTTCAGCATTACGACATGTATCTTTTTTATTGGTTTCGTAGTGTCTCTAAGGTTTTGAGCCTAGTTTGTTGAGATGATCCATTGGCCTTCTTAATCCAAATGCAGTGTTTGTGTAAAAATGCAAGTGTTGTATAATTTGTGTCAACAAAAATCAAAAGAGGTAAGTGAGTTTGAATATGCATATTCTCTCATAAGTTTCGAAACACTAACAACTAAACGCGTTTGGAAATTTATAGAAAAAACATGTTCATCGTAAAATCGCGTTGCACAACCCTAATGGCACTTCACAATTCAGAGATTTTTGTGACATGTTAGCCTTGTGATCGTAAAATTGCACTGCATTTTCTGTCTTGTGCGCCACAATACTTCCAGTAATGAATTTTTTATTTTCATGCTCTATATCGCTATACACTACTTGTCATGTTCGACACAATTTCGTTCAATCTTGCATTTTTTGTTCTTTTCTTTAGATTCTTGTATGCAAGTTCTCTCATTCCTTAGTCATCACAACTTTCATAGAAAAATATAATAAAAATTGTCTAGTTAGAATGATTATGGCACATATTATTCTTTTTCACGATTCTGTGAAATCTTTATTAAAACCTACAAAAACATTAAAAAAATTAAAGCAAAAGTACTTAAAATGCCATAAGGAATGAAGCCGACATTAGTGAAAGAAGTCAATTTACCTTATCATCCTTCGGTCTTTCCAGTCGTCCTTTTGGCAAGACAAATATGCTTTGGCTGATCAAAAAAGAATTACAATCTGCTCATGTCCATGGTGTTGGTGAAATGACTCTAAACACAAGAGGGGATGAATTGTGTGGATTTGAAAAACCATTTTTGAATAAAAATCTTTTGCAAAATCGGAGTTTAAAAAGCTTTTGCAAAAAAAAAAAAACAGATTAAAAGCAGTGAAAATAGAAGAATAAAAATGGAGTAAAAATAAATGATTAGAAAGTAAAGAGTTAAGGGAAGAGAGAAAATCATCATAGATTTATAGAAGTTCAGTCTAACAAAGTGAGATACTCATCTCCCAAAGAATTTCTTATTGAGATTTTCACTATGATGTGAGCTATTGTTAGAATTTGCCCATGAAACTCCTTATACAAGGATTGGAGTTTTATACAATGGCTAACTTCCAAACCAAATACGAAGTTTTAACTACGGTGACCTCCATAACCAACATAAAGCTTTTAACAACAGGCTAAACACACTAACTGATTGAATGTTTTAATAACAGAGACCTCTCCAACAAAATAGAGGTTTTAATTGATTTACCTCGACAATCAAATAAGAGCTTTTCACTTGGTTTAGCTCACAACCAAATAAAAATCTATCCCAATGAGAATTTATAATTTTTCCCTTACACCATATCATAATACCTCACAAATATAAAAAAAAATAACTCTTAAAAGTACTAAGACAAATGTGAGAAAATAGAGAGAGAGAGAGAGAGATCAAATATATTTTCTAGTGTGTTAGAAATGAGAAAGAAGCTTTCTATTTACGGGATAAAAGTTGGAAATAAAAGGAAAATATCCAGGACATTTTTAATGCTGACAATGGATTAGGCCATTCACAAAATCAATAATCAAGGGTCATTCACATAAGCAATTATCAAGTATAAAAATGGAAAGTTTTCGAAAAAGTTGTTACTTAGCCAATTAGCTAGGCACAAAAACATTTCTTTTGGTGATTTTAATAAAAAGGGAGCAGTTTTCCAAAAGGTTGAAAGTGCATGTGTGATTTGTCTTATTAAAGTCGAGATGATATATCTCAAGTTGTATAGGCTCTGGATGTTTAATTTATGATTCTGGGATATTTGACTTTGTACCAGTTAGTCCAATAAGTGAGAATGCTCTCTGGATCAAAAGGTCATAAGTTAGAATCCCTCTGGGAATTTTATGTCTTATAGACTCTAAGTTATATTGATGGATATAACCAAGCGCTTTTTGTTGAGGCAAAGAAGTGTGACATCATTCATATATATTCTAACTGCTGTAAAAAAATGTTTGAGTAACCTTTGGGAGTTATTTTCTTGGTTAAAATATAATCATGTTTTGGCATCCCCTAAGTCGTAATTTTTTTTTAATGTTTGTGTGATGAAAACGTTTTTTAAAACTCATTGTATCACTCTTTTCACACACAACGTAACTCTCACTACTCACACATGAATCTTTTCAACCTTAAACCCTAAAACCTCATTGGATGAAATGGTTGAAAACTTCTCTGAAACATCTCTATTTATGGCTCACTCAAAGTATGTTAGTACCAAGAGAATCATAAAAAAAATCCAATGAGAAAAGGATAAGTTATTATTGATCAAGAAATTATTACAAATCCAGAATCATTCTCAAAAGCTAACAGAGGCACTACAAATGGTTACAACTTTCAAACTATGTTTGCAGGCCAACCACCCATTATGAGGAAGGTCATGTGGTCTTCATCGGTGTTTGATCCACTTTCATCAGCAAATTCTTCTTTTTCTTAGTATTATTTATCGTTGACTCTAAAGTCCTTCCTACCATAGATGCTCCTGCAATTCGCCAGCTTCCGTTCTTGCACCTTCAGACGAATTGATCCTATCATCCTTGTGCCTCCCAATAGTCTTGATGACTTCCTTAGAGGAGCCCCTCTTAGTATCCTTAAATGATTTGCTCAGATTGTCTGATATGAGAAGAGCTCAATGGTAGAAAGAGGAATGTGACCTTGCTAGTAAGAAACCATGTTTATATAGAGTTTGGGATAAAGCAAAATCAACTTTATTTATTTTGCATCAATGGACATAAGAGAGAGATACATTCTTGGTCTTCAAGCACATCTCCCCAGTTTTAACTGCTATTGTTTCTCTCTCTAGCACATCTCCTCATCTTTGAATGCTTAGTTGTCAGAACAAGAATTAATCATCTCGAGAATTGAAGAATTATTTACAACCATTCTAGATAAACTACAACCATATTTCTAAAATTCGTTTTATATTGATTATGTCTTCAAATGATTTCTATTATTTGATGACAGAGGGAGAGCTAGGGATATGATTTTGATTCATTTTTATCCAGATTTGATAAAATCCTAAACATTTAAATTTATGGATTTGTTTTTAAGTTTATTGTGCTTTTGACAAATCTCTTTTGAGTTTATAACTTGTTTTCTTCAGTATCTTTTCTTATTTCCCTTATTCTTTGTGTCTATTTTTGTTGATGACAAAAGGGGAGTAAGATAAGTATTTAAGCATCGGATTCTGAAGATTTATTAATTGTGCTTTAAAGTTTGAATTTAATTAACCTGAATATAACTCAGATGGAGCTTACAAACCTCAGACCCTAAAGTTAACTTGTTAATTAAATTAACAACCATTTTTCTTGAATACTTGTGTTTGTAATCATCAAAAAGAGGGAGATTGTTGGAACAAATTTTTTTTGTTCCATATCCCTTAGGTTTTGATGATAACAGAGTATTTAAAGAACAATTTAGTATACTAATATTTATTCAAGTGGGCAGGACCATAAATTAAAATTTCAAGAATAATCTAAGTATTGGTTCTGTTAGTGAACATCTAAAGAGAAGCTTAAAGATCAAAATCTGAAGGATCAGAAGCTGAAGACCAGACTCTGAAAAAGTCTACTTCTGAAGATCAGAATCTAAAGAGGTAAATGTCTAAAGACCAGACTCTGAAGAAGTAAGCCTCTAAAGACCATACTTTGAAGAAGTCTACTTCTGAAGACCAGAACATGAAGTCAGTCAAAGTGAAAAGATCAAGGTGACTCTGATAGGTTACTATCAAACTCTGAGGGTACTTTATCTTATTTTAATCACATGAAGACTTAAGCAAAATCTGATAAGTGATCCGCTGTCGCACAAGGGTCAAAAACGAGTAATAGAATATAGTAAACGGGAAGTGACACCTCGAGTATCGTATCGCAAAGATTCTTGTATTATTCTTAACCTAATAAAATCGATTTAAGGGGGGTTTATGTTTTAGTGGTCGATTTAGAAAACAAAGCAAAAAAAGTGATTAAAATAAGCGATTATAAAATAAGTCAATATACTATTTACGGTTTCCGGCTAATCATTGGTTTTTATCTACCAATTCCCTAAGCGGCTTCGATCTCTATTCGATTCAATTTAAATTGACAAGCGTAATAGATATATGACAGATTTATATTCCTATATTCCAAATTAAGCAAACGGATAAATACAATCGTGAATTAAGCAAACACAATTTACAGACGTAATTTAACAACAAAGCGACGAAAATGATGATTAATAGTTAGGAATGCAATCATATAAATTTAATCAAAACCATTCCATGAAATACAGATTAAGCAAATGAATTTTCATAGAATAGAATTGAAAGAGAAACGAAATTAAATTAATAGGATAAAAACCTCAAAGCCTTGGAAATCCGGTTACAGTAGATTGACTCTAGAAGATTAGTTCCTCTTCATGATCGTACAAAAGCAAAAAGTTATCGTGAATAATGTGTCTTTGCTACAGTACCGCGACTACCCTTTTAAACAGAATAAGGGTTTCACTAATAATTCAAACTGGGCCGGAAAACCTAAATTCGGCCCAACAAATGGCCCAAAAGAAAATATTTCCTAAAGTACGAAACTTCAACGAATTAATTGAGACATCTGCACTCCAAATCATCTTTTGGCTTCAACATAAAAGTTGTAACTCTTTCTCTTAGATTTCCGACACATGTCATAACTTGCAAAACGGCATCCCGTATCTCAAGTTATGATCCAAACAGTGGACATGTATCAAATAACCGCTAAAACTAAAAATAGCAAACGAAAATAGATTAAAGGCAACCATAAACTTAAATCTAAAAACATAATAAAATAGTAAAATAAGCAAAATAAACTAGATAAATGCCCAAGTATAATTATAGAAGAATGTGCATCAAGATGCACTGATCAAATTCCCCTCACACTTGTACTTTTGCACTCCGAGCAAAATTACAATTTCAAAACAAAAGGAAAGAAAACAGAGCATGCATTTCCAAAAGTTTTCAAGATACAAGGTATAAGCATAATTCTAAGTCTAAGCTTCAATAATATGGTGTTAGTAAGCAACTTTTTGTGACATCCAAAGCAAATAGAAAAACAGATTACCAAAAAGTACATCAACAGCAGTAAGATCCTCACAGGATATAATTCACTCAACTCTCAAGTGCTTAGATTAACTGTTTACACTCAAAGCACAACATGAAAATTAGTACTACCATAAGCTTGAAAGGACTCTAACATCCACAGTTGAAATACATGCACACAAAGATCAAAAGGACTTTTATTTGGTTGTAACGTGGCCAAGGTAAGGGTGAGATAAATCCTAAGAGGTACTAGGCTAAAATTCAAAGAGATAAAAGAGACTTGAAAAAACTGTTGGAGTTGAATTTACAAAATATTTCATTCACTTGAACAACTTTATAGCAATTGTTTTCTCTTCTCCTTCCTCTTTTTATTCATTTTTTTGAAGGAGTATGTATTGACATGTATTGAAATATTACAAACACAATTCCTTTTTTTTCTTCCTCTTAGCCTTCTATTTTTTTCTTCCTCTTAGCCTTCTATTTTTTTCTTCCTCTTATCCTTCTATTTCTTCATTCTTTTTTTTTCTATTTTCTTTTTCTATTTTTTTCTTTTTTTGCCAACTTCTGAAATATTATAAACATAATTATTCAACCCCCCACAACTCCAAACAAGACTCTTTCAACCCTTTGAATATGGTGATAACATTGTTTTTTACTTCACGGCTTGTAATGAGTTTTAAACAAAAAAAAAAAAGAGAATAAGCTCAAGGGGGTTTCAAACAAGGGATGAAATTATTTCAGGGTTGGCTTTTTGGCTAACTGGCTAAAAAAAACAAAAAAACAAAAACAAAATTGTCTTTATCATATCAGTGTGCACAAGTAAACAAAACATCAACAAGAGTCAATTCAAGTTCTAGAGACTAACAGACATGAGTGAATCACACAAGAAAGAAAGAGATGGACTTTTGTATGTTATCCATATAAGGCTCAAAGCTCACCAGGGTTAATGATCTACTGCTAAAGATATACAATTTAGAGTTTAGTCATACCTATCATACTAAAAATGCACAACAAATTTTTCACATCACACCACAAGACTTTAGTCAAGAGAACTAAGAAAAATACTCATAATTGTAACTCAAAAACCAAAGAAAAAAAACATGCAATTTTTTTTAAGAAAGCAAACAAAAACCAAAACAGAGAAAAAACAAAGAAAACAAAACAAATAAATGGTTCTCTCCCCCACACTTAAAACATACATTGTCCGCAATGAAAAAGTATAAATATAAAATAAGAGTGAGAGAAAGGAAAGAACACACTCGAGGAGTCAAAGCGGATAAGTGATTGCATAAGCAACCTTTCCCGAAGAGATCTCTTCTACAGTCTCTTCTTCCAAAGTCGGGTTCTCATGGAGTAGCTTTGGGGAGTGTCTGTTGACCTTGAAATTTTGATTAGTGCATTTGTCTTGTATTCCAGGATCAAAAAAGTATCTTCGATAAGTAAAAGTGTTGAATGGATACGTGAAAGTGATCTCCTTTTTTACGACATCAAGAATTAAAGGATTATGAGGTTACCTCACTACTTTTGTTTCATCTTTAAGTGAGATCCTATGCATACATATGGATGAGCTAATATCACGAGTGTCAGCCAAGGTCCATCCAATTCTCTTCTTATATTTCTGATTAAGTTGAAGCTTTAATGAATAATATGAATCCTCGGGAAGTGGTTTAGGCTCTAAAGAATATGGTTGTTCAATGCATGATATGTTTGGGAAAGCCGGGATGTCGAGAGCATCAACTGCATAAACAACTTCGCTTACAACAACTTCACCTGTAGGAAACTTGTCACCCTGTAAGGTAGCATCAATCTCAGCACATACAACACAAATGTTAGTGTCAGTACAATCAACACATGAGTAAACATCATCAAATCCAAGTAAGGATGGAAAATCAAGTGAAAACAATTCAGAATAAGTTTCATCAACCAAATTAGATATCAACTCAATATGAAAAACAGAGTGCTCCTCCAAGGGATGTTTCATGGCATCGAAGATGTTAAATATTGTGACAATGTCACCAAATTCCATGGACATGGTTTCATCGTCAACATCAATTTTTGTCTTCGCCGTTTTCATGAACGGTCTGCCTAAAATGATGGGAGCCTTGCTTGACTTAGTTTCTCCTTCCATGTCCAGGATGTAAAAATCTGCAGGAAAAATCAAATCGTTAACTTGAACAAGGACATCTTCCACTATACCAGTAGGGCGGGCATTGCTCATGTTCGCCAACTGAACGATTAAACCTGTATGCTGCAAAGGACCAAGACAAAGGTTATTATAAATAGAAGTAGGCATAACATTAATGTCCGCTCCCAAATCAAGCATGCAATTATCGAATTGCTTATCTCCGATGGTACAAGGAATAATAAAAGTTCCCGGGTCCTTGCACTTTTGTGGCAAGACCTGAGAGATGGCTGAAACATTTTGCTCGCCTGTACTTTTTCAGAATGAGGCTTGGGCTGAATAAAAGCATAAATATTTCTTCCCAAGTTGACTCTCTCACCACCTTTCATCCGCCTCTTGTTTGTACACAAATCTTTCATAAACTTTACATACTTAGAAACCTGCTTAATGACATCAAGAAGCGGAATTTTTACCGCAACTTTTCTAAAAACATCCAAGATCTCCCTCTCTTTGTCTCCTTCCTCAATTCTTTTATTTTTCAGAACTCTATGTGGAAAGGGACTGGTGGTACATATTCTTTTTCTTTATTCTTTTCAGTTTCTACCACAACAGAAGAAGGTGAAGAAGGTGAAGAAAGTTCAGATGTTACCTCAAGAATTTTTTTATTTTTTTCTAGGGCTGGTTCTGTTACCTTCCCGGATCTCAACGAAATTGCATTCACATTAGCATTAGGGCCTTTTGGATTCACAACAGTTTGGGCAGGAAGTTGGTTTGCTCCTTGGGCTTGCTGCATGGCATTCATCGAAGTGGAAAGCTATCCAACCTGTGTATGCAAAGTCTGAATACTGGAATCTGTTCGTTGCTGAAATTGGAGATTATTCACAGCCATTTGTTTGACAAGATCCTCTAATGAAGGTCCAGAAGGTGCAGAGGTGGAGATCCTCTAATGTTGTACCCTTTCTGATTGTTGCTTTGGTTGAAAAAGTTAACTGCATATGCTTAAGGCAACTGAGTGACCGAATCATCTTGAAGAATAGGACATGTGTCAGTAGGATGTTCAGTAGAAGTACAAATACCACACAACTTTGCTGTTTGAGGTTTACTCACTGCCATTTGTTTCACTAAAGAAGTAAGCTCTTCAATTCTGGTTTCTAAAGCCTTGTTGGAAGAGGAAACCTGAATGTCATTCACACCTTTTGTTTGGACCATAGAATTATTTATGGTTGTGAAGTGTTGAGAGTTGAGTGACATGTTCTCAATCAAGGCTTTAGCAGCAACTGGAGTTTTATCGACAAGTGCTCCACCACTAGCAACATCAAGAATGTTTCTATCCATTGGTAATAATCCCTCATAGAAATACTGAATAAGTAGTTGTTCGGTAATTTGATGTTGAGGGCAACTGGATACTAATTGTTTGAATCTCCCCCAATACTCATCCAATGACTCATTTCCCTGTCTAATACCACATATTTATTTTCGGATTGATGTAACCATAGAGGCAGGAAAGTATCTCTCTAGGAAGACTCTCTTCAAATCATTCCAAGTCGTGACAAAATTCGACTCAAGATAATATAATCAATCCTTGGTAGCACCCTGTAGTGAAAACGGGAAGACTCTCAGCTTGATGTGATCTTCGGTGATTCCTTCAGGTCTCAATGGTGTAGAGCAAACAACCTGAAATTCCTTAAGATGCTTATGCGAATTCTCACCTGCAAGACCACTAAACCTTGACAACAAGTGTATTAAACCAGATTTCAACTCAAAAGGAACAGTAACATCAGCATATTCAATACATAAACCATTGTAATTCATATCAGGAGCAGCAAGTTCTCTCATAGTTCTTTGGTAAGCCATATTAAACTCAATAGAAAAAAAAATCAACAAACAATGAGAAAACACATAATAATTCAGCAATGTAGCAACAAATAGGAAAATACGGACAATATCCCTATTAAGAATAAACAATTGAAATACGTAAAAAAAATATTAAAATAAAAGGAAAAAAATAAAAAAAATAAAAATTAATCTAATAACATCAATTAAAATTTTTGAGAATTTATTCGGAATTTTCTGAAACTATCAAAACAGAAAGAAAAAAATAAAAAAAAAATAGAAAAATAAGGAATTTCGGGTTTTTAGGATGACTTCCACTATTTAGTCTCTAAATAGAGATTTTTGATCCTTAATTTTTTCCTAGTTAATCGACAAAGAATCAGAATAATTTGAGACGATTTTCTTAAAAAAATAGATTTTCTTTTATCCTAAAACGCAAAAACATCCTAACACAAGAAAGTTAGGGCAAAAAAATGTTAAAACACAACACCTATGACTATAATAATAGTTAGACTATAATAATGGTTAAAATCTAAAAGAATCCCCGGCAACGACGCCAATTTGATCCGCTGTTGCACACGGGTCAAAAACGAGTAATAAAATATAGTAAACGGGAAGCGACACCTCGAGTATCGTATCGCAAAGATTCTTGTATTATTCTTAACCTAATGAAATCGATTTAAGGGGGAGTTATGTTTTAGTGGTCGATTTAGAAAACAAAGCAAAAAAAGTGATTAAAATAAGCGATTATAAAATAAGTAAATCTACTATTTCCGGTTTCCGGCTAATCATTGGTTTTTACCTACCAATTCCCTAAGCGGTTTCGATCTCTATTCGATTCAATTTCGATTGACAAGCGCAATAGATATATGACAGATTTATATTCCTATATTCTGAATTAAACAAACAGATAAATACAATCGTGAATTAAGCAAACACAATTTACAAACGCAATTTAACAACAAAGCGACGAAAATAACGATTAATAGTTAGGAATGCAATCATATGAATTTAATCAAAACCATTCCATAAAATACAGATTAAGCAAATGAATTTTCATAGAATAGAATTGAAAGAGAAACGAAATTAAATTAATAGGATAAAAACCTCAAAGCCTTGGAAATCCTCTTCATGATCCTACAAAAGCAAAAAGTTATCGTGAATAATGTGTCTTTGCTACAGTATCGCGGCTGCCCTTTTAAACAGAATAAGGGTTTCACTAATAATTCAAACTGGGCCGGAAAACCTAAATTTGGCCCAACAAATGGCCCAAAAAAAATATTTCCTAAAGTACGAAACTTCAACGAATTAATTGAGACGTCTGCACTCTGAATTATCTTTTGGCTTCAACATAAAAGTTGTAGCTCTTTCTCTTAACTTTCCAACACATGTCATAACTTGCAAATCGGCATCCCGTATCTCAAGTTATGATCTGAACAGTGGACAGGTATCAAATAACCGCTAAAACTGAAAATAGCAAACGAAAGTAGATTAAAGGCAACCATAAATTTAAATCTAAAAACATAATAAAATAGTAAAATAAGAAAAATAAACTAGATAAATGCCCAAGTACAATTATAGAAGAATGTGCATCAAAATGCACTGATCAATAAGATAACTAAGATGGAAAGTATAATTCATTTTGTAGCAAAGGGATTTCAAATGGCATTTCAACGACATTAACCATTTGAAGAAACATCTCGATGCCTCTATTCAAGCTTCTCAAAGAATCTCTTGTGCAAACTCTCCAACGAATCTTTTCCTTCTCTATATAAGGAGCTGAAGACTTAAAGAACAATAACATGCCATTGACATTCAAAGGGCAGTTACTCTATCAAAACATAAGCACAAGTTTAACTTAGGATTTCTTATCCTTGTATTTCTTAGAAATCCCTAAGTCTTAAAGAGTCTTCTTGAATTGTATTTTTCCTACACCTCTTATTGTATATCAAGTGTATTACCTTAAACTATCTTTTATTTTTTAGGTAGATTATTAGAAGTCTCTTACTTACACTACGCCAAAAAGGTTTTTTAACAGCGCATCTTAGACAGCGCTTTTAAAAGAAAGCGCTGTCTAAGGTTAAAATAAAAATAAAATACGGAAAATATTCTAAAAAAATAATGAAAGCGCTGTCTAAGGGGGGGTCTTAGACAGCGCTTTTAGAAAGCGCTGTCTAAGACCCCCCCTTAGACAGCGCTTTTAGAAAGCGCTTTTAAATATAGACCTTAGTCAGCGCTTTTGAGAAAGCGCTGTTTAAAGTCTTTCAATTAAAAAAAAATTAGAACAATCAGGTTTAGGTTTAAGGTTTGACCGGGTAGACATATAACAATCAGGTTAGGGTTTCTCATCCTCTACCAAAAATCTGAGCGAGAAGGTTTCCAGTGCGTGCGGCTTCACCAAATCCCTCCTCCGCAATTCCACCATGGCTGAACAAGTAACTTCTTGTTGCTTCGTTTTTCGTTTTTTCATTCTGCTATGTTTCGATTTTCCATTGATGTGTATTTTTTAATCTGTTACAGACTGAGAAGGCTTATCTCAAACAACCCAAAGTGTTTTTATGGTATATTCAGCACTTCATATCTCAATGTGTGTTTTGTTTTTAACTGTGATGATTGTTGATCCATATTTGTTTGTTGTTTTTGCTCAATTTCGTAGCTCGAAGAAATCTGGTAAGGGGAAGAGGCCCGGTAAAGGTGGAAATCGCTTCTGGAAATCTGTTGGTCTTGGATTCAAGACCCCCAAAGAAGCCATCGAAGGTTCCTTTCTCTCTGTATTTATATATCTCAGTGTTTGTATATATATGGAGTGTCTTCGAGAGTGTGTTGATGTTTGGTTTTGAATGTATAAATGTAGCCTTTTGAAGGAGATGAGTGATGAACACACTTTGATAGCGAATTGATGCAAATCAAAATTAGAGAAAGATAGAAATAATGCAATAGAATACTACTAGAGCATTTTGGATTTGTGTAGTGGATGCTTAATTACATCTCTATATTTTTCTATGATTTCATACTTGTGAGGTTGCCAACTCTGTTTTTGTTGTGTGTTTTGTATTGTATTCCTATTGGAAGTATTGAGGTCTCGGGTCTCTATGATGTGCTTAGAAATCCTCAATACTTGTTCAAGTTATTAGGTGTTGCTTTTTAATGAATGGTTTTGGTATCTATTTTGAAAGAATTGGTATATATGTGGGGCAAATGTAAATGCTTGTATCTTGCTTCATGAAAGTGTTAATTGCAAACAGAATAATGGTCTCAATATATAGAGGCAGACTATTCTTAATATATCTCTGTATGATTATATGGTTATGGTTATTTTATTTCTGCTTCTAATACAGAAATGACCTTTGAATTTCAAATACAGGAACCTTTATTGACAAGAAGTGTCCATTCACTGGCAATGTTTCCATCCGTGGTCGTATCATAGCCGGAACCTGTCACAGTGCCAAAATGAATCGGACTATTATTGTCAGGAGGAATTATCTTCACTTCATTAAGAAATATCAGAGGTATTCTCCTTTAATGGCATGCTCTTCATTTTTAATTTGCATGCTTGGATAAACATAATTTGTAAAACCTTTTTCCTTACGTGCTCTACTTAGGTATGAGAAGAGGCATTCCAACATTCCAGCTCATGTGTCACCTGCCTTCCGTGTTAAGGAAGGTGATCATGTCATTATTGGTCAATGCAGGTGAAACTCTAGCAGAATTCTATCATTTCTGTATTAACCCATAGATACTTTTATTTTAGTATATTATCATATAGATATTGGTATATGTATGTGTGTGACTAAGCCTTTACTTGTGCCACTTCTATAGGCCACTCTCCAAGACAGTGAGGTTCAATGTATTGAAAGTCATCCCAGCTGGATCATCCAGTGGTGCAAAGAAGGCATTTTCTGGCATATGAGATTTGGTTGGCACTCTTAGTATAGAGATTTTATCATCTATGTTGAAAGTAATTCCCGATTTCTGTATGGTGAAGTTCTTATCAGTTTTGGTAATTTTTGTTTGCTTTTGAAGTTCTGTACTGTGATTTGATAAAAGATATTTTAATTATGTTTATTTTACTGGGCATGATCTTATTTTGGTTATTGAATACTAGTTTCAAATATTTTGAATTTTGGACAGAAAATTCCCCCTAAATTACTGTTTAGTATTTTAAACAAGTCTATGTGATCCAACATAGAACCTCAGTTTACAGAACCCATTACCCAACCTTATCAAATTTCAATGGGATGTGTTTTAAATTAAAAATATTTTTTAATTTAAACCCTAAACCTGGAAAAAATGTGGTTTAAAACAAAAGCTTCAAAAATTTTCGTATACCTTAGACAGCGCTTTTGTAAAAAGCGCTGTCTAAGGGGGGGATTAGAAAGCGCTTTAGGTAAAAGCGTTGTCTAAGGGGGGGCTTAGACAGCGCTTTTTGAAAAGCGCTGTCTAAGGTATACCTAAAAAAATTAAAATAGGAGGATCTTAGAAAGCGCTTTTGGCCAAAGCGCTGTCTAAGGGGGGGGGGGGGGGGGGGGGGGGGGGGGGCTTAGACAGCGCTTTTAAGATTTAAAAAAGCGCTGTCTAAACCTTTAGCAGCGGAGGTTTAGACAGCGCTTTAAAGCGCTGTCTAAGGCTAAAAAAAGCGCTGTCTAAGGTCTTGTTTGTTGTAGTGTTATTGTTTGAGCATTTGAAGTCTCTTGCTTGTGTGCTTGAGTATAGAAGTATCTTGCTTGTGTGCTTGAGCATTGGAAGTCTCTTGCTTGTGTGCTTGAACATAGAAGTCTCTTACTTTTTGTTTGAGCCTTAGAGGTCTCTTGTATGCGTGCTTGAGCAAATTGTAATCATGTGTGATTATAGTGAAAATCTCTTGTAAGTACAAGGGGATTGGACTACTCGCGATTTGTAAGAGGAATCGGGACAACTTTGTGTGTCTTCTTCTTTCTTTCATTCCTTATATGCTGCTTATCACTAATCTCTGATTCAGACTCTATACTTTGTGTTTATAATTTGGCTAAGGGTTTGAAAAAGAAAGAAAAAGTCTAACATAATTCAACCCACCATTCTTGTGTTTTTCTCACCTTCAGGGGATCTCACATTTCACATTTATAACGTGTACCTTTATAATCCATGTAGTATGTAGGATCCTATCATTTCGTGCATTCGATGTCTATGTCATATGATATTGTAAGAGAGTGAGAGATATTTGAATAAACTATGTTAGAATAGCACTATGAAAACTGTGTTATATATAGAGAGATTTATAGTTAATTACATGATATAGTCAATGTGAGACTTATATACAAATATTCTTTAACAAATAAGTAAAGATTCTATCACATCCCAGCAGTCTAAGCGGGAGGTTGAAGGACGCTTAGATTGGTCAGAAAATCATCAAAGAGAACTCTATGGAGGCATTTGATGAAGATATCAATAATCTGGTGTCGGGAAAGAACATGAAGAACGCAGGCTTGACCACGAGCGACCTTCTTTTGAACAAAGTGAATGTCCATCTAAAATTTGAATTGTGATTTTAGAAATATTAAAAATTATAAATATCTAAAATTTATTTATTATAATTTATTTATTAAAAATATTAAAATTATATATTTATATATCTATCTATATATATATATATATATATATATATATATATATATATATATATATATATAATATATATATATATATATATATATATATATTATTTTAATATTTTTAATAATATAATTATAATAAATAATCTTGTATTAATAAAATGTAAGCATGTTGCCTTGGGTTTTACCCCTCGCAACTTTTAAAATTATTAACGTGTTACCATATTTTTGCCCCTTCTTAATAAACACGCATTGATTTAGCATCCTATTTGCACGCTAGTTGAGTGGAATGCCATAAGTCAGACTTTGTAAGGGGTTTACCTTTAGGAATGTTGCGAGAGATTTTATCTCTGGCAAAAAAGTTGTGACCATTTTTCCGAGGGGTCTTTTCCCTTCAGATATTCATGTGTTGCGAAAGCTTTTTGTGTTTTATGAGGAGTTTTATACTAATAACTTGAGCTTTTTCTTATAGTGATATATCATGGTGTTTGCATTTTGATCAAACATTTGTTGTTTACTTAATCGGAAATTAATGTTATGATTTAATTTGTTTGTTTAAAATAATATTTTTATGATTTTTTTTAAATTATTTCATGAATAATATATACTCAAATAAGATTTTTTTTAACCCAACCTTTTAAAAACTTTTGTATAAGTCGAACTTGTTTCATTCTCGAACCAGAAATGAGAGGAGGAACGACAATAATGGTGGATCGTAGCTTCCGATATGGTGAAGTGGAAGGACCTGCAAGGTTAGCACTCCAATGCTCAAGTCAGTATATGAGAAAAAAGAGTGAAATTAAATTGAATTTGAAACATGTCACCTTAATTTGAGAGAGAGAGGGGGAGAGAGAGAGAGGTAATGAACTAGCTATTTGTTAGTCATGATTTGCAGAGAGTCGTTGGATGCACTTGCAACTGAGATCTCTTGTAACTATTAGGATGATAATCTTTGTGTCATGGGAAGATTAAAGAATGAGTGAGACCCCATGCTAATGGTTGGTCGGGGACAATATGGTTGTCATATAATAGTTGACCTTCAAGCCCTTGTCGAGGTATAGGTAAGAGGGGGCTTGATATTGCAACTTCATATTTCGACCAACCATGATCTCTTTAATATAGATGAAGGAAAATTGTTTTAGCTCTTAAGGAATCGTACATTTAATGCACCATACTTCAAAGATCTTTCCGAAAGTTATCATCATTATAACTCTTGTGAACCAAAACTCGTGAGTGTTACGTGTGAGTAATTAGATGTGTTTGGTGAAGCCTTTTTGTATGCTAGAATATAATCTTTCTTTTAGTAGGATAAATTCCATTTTATTATGAATCTTTCTTTTCAAGTCTAATAGCCTTTCATTTTCAAGCAATTGTAAATTTAGTGCAGTCTGAGCAGAAATCACATAAAAGTATTCACAAGCCCAAAAGGATACTTCATCTTCTTGGATGGATCCTATTTACTCTTCCATTGCTTTTGTTTTTGCTAAGGCATGTGCTCTTGACAAAGTTTTTACAGGAGTTGGTTCGCCTTTTGATTGGGGAATTTTGAGTCCTTATGAGGACAAAAGAATATGTGACAAGTATGGCGCTTGCATTATTTCTTTTTTATGAATGCAATTTTTCTACCACGGGTCTTCGTCTCTCATTCATTGTCTTTGAGATAGAGGTTCAAGAACATTTGGTCATAGCTTCTTCGTAACTTCATCCTACATGCTGGGTATACATGAAAGTCTACTAATATTGGTGTAATCACGTGAATGGAAACCCTTGTGTGGTTCTCTTTTTTCATATCTTTAGATGTCGTCGTGATCCTATGCCTCGAATTAGGGGTAGAGGATTACTCTACTTATAGTCGACTATTCATGGTTTCAGACATCTTATGTAGCTTCAATTCTTCGAGGATCGGTTCTTTTGGCAACCCCCGTCAACCTTTAAGCTCATGTTGCAGTTTGTGACATCGGCGGTGAAGTGGATGGAAAATGTGCCCATTTGTTCTCTAAGTATTGGAATGAGTGTCACTTTTGGATGGGGAATCTTCTTTACATATCCTGTGAAAATGATCTCCCAAATGAGGCTTGGTATCAGAAGGGTCGGCTAATAAGGTTTATCAATAATTTTGGATACATAAGAGGATGTGTCTTGTATAGGAGGTTGAAAATAAACACTTAAAGTTCCTTATTGACGTTCAATTGTTAATAAGAGTCCGCTCTCGGGAAGAGAGAAAAACCATTTTTAGTAAGCTATAGAATATTCATGTTTCTGATATTTTTGATTTGCATATTTCTTATGTATTTTCTTTACCCATAATTGTATGCAGAGTATATGGATAATGAAGAGCGATTTCAACTTCTAAAGTGGGGAATACATCCAATCAGGAATGACGTTGATGCGGAGGCATTACCGACTTTATCAAAGGTCCTAGGCTTGATTGCTCGCCCCTTAGTGACGAGATCTGGATCTCGTTTCTACCTAGGATCACCGACCTCCTCCTATGGATGAGGACTATGCTGATTTGGCTAACCTTTCCGGGCCTTTTTTGGAGGAAGAACTATGTACACTAAATCAGTATACCCAATGTGCCTCGGTTGCTTTGTCCTTTGGTGAATGTGGTCACTAGGAGGCTATTTGGCCTAATTGACACTATGTTGAAAAGCAACAGATGGAGGACATCGTCTGTGACGTAAAGCTTCAGCGGGATAGGTACTTGCATTAAGTAAATAAAACTTCTACCTCTCTTTTTGGGATGAAGAATGTTTTGCTTCCCTTGAAGCTCGTTGGTTCTCTTTCCAACCAAGTGGATCATCTTGTGTGTGGCAATGAAGGACCAATCTATGTCTATTGTTTGAAGCAATTTTGTGTCTTCTTAAAAAGAATAAAGTTCTTGCATTCTCAGAATGCTTAGCTAACTCGGTAGCTGACAGATTGTATGAGTTCCACCCTAGAGGCAGTTTCACAGTCATTTGAAAATTCTTTACAAGAACTAGAGTAATTCCATCACCCTTTGACACTTTCAGGGAGCAAATTCGGTCGGATCAAGCAGACGAAGATGGGTAAATTGTTTCTTTGTAGAACTAGACCTGTCGAGGCCCTCCGTTCTCTTATTTTTTTCTATGTACGATTTGTATAGTACCTTATAACTGAGGAATATGTAAAAATACATTTATTGATTTAAATGCTTCATGTTACCTAATTGAGGTGTATTTATATGATCCTAAGTGCACGAATTTGGATCTTTGTGAACTTACAAGGTCTTCCCTCAAAGCTAATTAGATATCACTAGGGTTGTACCCAACTAAAGATGGGTTCCCATTCCCCCTACCAGATGAAAACCCAATAAGAGGTAGACGTGTGGTCAGCCCACTATAACATCTGGAAAGGCTAGTTGTAAGACGGGGGTGGACCATTATTTCTTGTGGGAAATTAATTGCTTTATTTGGACGTACAAAGCGTATCTTACAATATCTCTGACTTTAGGTGGGGAATTGATTACTTTAGTCGGACGTGCAAAACATCTCCGAAAGCACCCCTGACTTTATGTGGGGAATTGATTATTTTAGTGGAACATGTAAAGCGTCTCCGATAGCACACCCTAACTTTAGAAGGGAAATTGATTTCTTTAGTCGGGTGTGCAAAGTTTCTTTGACAACACCTCTAACTTTATGTGGGTAATCGATTTCTCTAGTCGGACATGCAAAGAAGCTCCAATAACACCTATAACTTTAGGTAGGGAATTGATTGCTTTAGTCATACGTGGAAAGCATATCCAACAACACCCTTGACTTTATATGGGGAATTGATTACTTTAGTTGGATGTATAAAACGTCTCAGATAAGACTCCTGACTTTATGTGCGTATTGAGAATTGATATCCTTGGTCGTACCCCGAATTTACTATCGATATGCATAGTCATAAAGAAAAGAGCGTTTCAAAAAGCAACACTTTATTTACTATTTCCAAATATATACGCACACGAGAGGTAAATGATACAGGAATATCATTTGATATGATCAAACAGTAGGAAACATAAGCAGGTGGGCTAGCTGCCGCTTATTCCTTCACTCGTTTTGGTTGGTTTAGCCATATTTTGGAGGATGAATACCCATCTTGTTGAGTTTCCCGATGAGAGAAGCGACATTGATCTTCATGGTAATGCCTTTTTCCTAATCTTTCTAGAGGGTCTGGTATATTCTCTTTTCTCCATCTAGGTCAACACTGATGGTGGCAGATTCTCCCTACAAGTTGGGATATTTAAGCTTGAGGTGCATTAGAAAGACAATATCATCTAGCGTGGCTGCAAGGTTCATCCATAGATATAGTTATAAACACTCCTACAAGGAAAAATAAGAAATTGATAATTTACCACTATGATATCCTTTCCATTGTCAATAGAAACCATCAGCTCCATATATCCTCAGGGACGGGTATGGGTTCCGTTGAATGCCTAGAGATCAGAGCCTTCGCATGGCAGCAAACCACTTTGGTCCAACCCCATTTTCTCAAATAACTCTGAATACATGGTGTCATAGGAGATACCGTTGTCAATTAGGAAGTGGGATACGTCGAATTGCCCAATCGTAGCAACGATTACGAGGGGAAAATTTCATTGGGAATGCTCAACTAGGAATGGTAACGGGGCAAGGTGGGGCAGGTTTAAGCATTACCAACGTCGCCCTGCCTTTCAATACTAGCCTCGCCCCTGCCCCATACCTAGTTAGGGGTAACAATTTACCCCCCACCTCCTCCCCCAACAAGGAACGGGTTTCCCCGTCCTCACTCGCATAAATTATATATTTTTTTAATATATTTTTTCATAGCAATAAAAACCAATAGTTAAACTAAATATTTGATCATTTCAAGAATATATAATACTTGGCCATTTTCATTTAATTTGTACTAAAAAAAATGAATAATAATTATAATAAACTTGATATTTTAAGATTTAGAAAGGTTAATGGGTAATAAAGTTATAAAAATAAGGATAATAAATTAATTTTAATAGGTGGGTGCAGGGCGAGGAGGGTACTAGCATCCTTTTCCCCCGCCTCAACCCCCATAATTAAAAATCGTGTTTTCCCCACACCCGCCTTGCCCCCAATTAAATCAGATTTTTCTCGTTAGATTTGAGAAGGGGGTTGCTAGGTATAGTTTTTTTGCCATGCCTAATCCCAACATAGATCGGTCGGGGACTTTTGTCGATGTACTTTCTTCCTTGCGGTAGACAACAGTCATTTAAGTGATCTTCCATTTCATTGTTCCTTTAGAGTGGAGATTTGCTCAGGGTGCTCCTCCAATTATGGCGGCTATGTAGGGGCGTTTACTTTTGCTTGCCTCCTTACTTCCTTCGCTCATGCTGGCCTCCCCAATTTTTTAGGGAGACTTACCTTTAGAAGATTCCTCTCTATCCTACTTACCGCCTTAACGTATTCGAATAGTTAGCCCCTTTTGATTAGTCCTTCAATGGCATCTTTCAGATGAACACAAACGCCGATATTATGGCCGTGGCTTTGGTGGAAGCAGAAGTATTTTGATTTATCAATCTGAGGTGTCTCTATGACGGGATAAGGAGGTAATATTCTTGATTTTCGAAACTCAATATTTGCACAATCTTGATAAACCTTCTCTTGGGACACCTTCAGGGTGTGTGCATGTCGTACTTCCCAAGTATATCCCAGTAAGAGTCATCTTGATGCTTGTGGGACTCTTTCTCAACCGGGAGATTATAATGAGACTCGATGGAGGCAGGGTTGTAAAAAACGTGTGGTTAGCTTTTCTTCTAAGGTCATGTAAGGTTCAACCATGGTTAACATTTCTTGGACATATTTTACATTCTTCTTCCCAAACTTTTGCTTGAAGGGGTGATTTCTTATAAGACTATTCTCAAAGATCCATCATTGAAGACCTTATTGGGTCCCCTCTACCTCGGTTAAGACTTGTATTAATTGGTCAATGCAATACCGCAAAATATTTTTCTTTCCCTGGATGATCCTGCTTAGGGCATATTAGGTTATAATTTGTTGCTTTCGGGTTGTGAAATACACACAAAACCTCTCACGGAACTCTGTCCAAGAATCAATACTTTTGTCAAGTAGACCGTTGAGCCACAAAAGGGATGAAAATACCAAGTTTAGCACAAATAGCTTGCACTTGGAGGCATCATCAACATTGAAGTAACTCATCTGGTCATTCACGAGTTGTACATGCTTGTCGGGATCTCCTTTTCCTTCATAATCGCCCAGTTTGGACAGCTTCTCCATGTATTTCAAAATCTTGTTCTCTAGGATTCTTACTTACATTAGGTGCTTTGGTTGCACCTTCTTCTAGTGAGTTTCTTGTTGATCTAGGGAAGGATCATGATTTCCCCATACTCTAAGGGGGAGTCTAATGCTTCCTGTTATTACGTCAATCCTTCAATCGAGGGGCTTCATCTCTTTTCATTCCTGCTGGTTCTAGGACGACAACATGAGTCTTTCCTAAAGAAACTTTTGGACTGTATTTTTACAAGAGGGAGCATTGTGAAGGCTTTCTTCCATACTTTGAAGCCTCACTTCAAGAGCGTGTGAGTTTTGCTAGCAAACGATGTTAAACATATTGTTCAACAATCCGTGAGAACCTTACATGTTGAGGTTCTCTTGTAAAGCATGGGGGCTATGCGAGACTTTTGGTTGCGTAACTGGAGGTGGAACAAGAGTCTTTATCGAAGTAACTTGAACAGATCTGGCCAATTGTGAAGCTCATATTAGATATGGATGTAACAAAACAACTGTTTTAGGATCTACTATGCTTTATGGTGGAGGAAGAGATGGTGGATTGATTGCTACTAAAGCAGTGACATCAGCTTCGTGCACATTGGTCGATCTGGTACCTTTGGATCCAACCATCACCAAAAATTATAAGAACTAAAGGTATGGAAATTTGAGGAAACAAAATTGAGATTTGCTTGGTGGAATCAAGATGTGATGGGTCTTCGTGTTTAATCACAAATGCTTCTGCTCTGGTGATCGGAGGAGGTTACAAACTGAAAAGATTGATAGAGAGTGTGAATTCATGGAAATCGTAGAAATTAGAAATCGATTCCCACAGACGGTGCTATTGTTCCATGATGGACTCAGAAAGGAGAGGAGAAATGGCGGTGATGGTAGATTGCATCTTCTGATATATTGGAGTGGTGGACCTGCAATGTTAACATTCTACCGCTCAAGTCAGTAGAGAGAGGAAAATATCAAACTAACTATTTGTTAGTCGTGATTTGCAGAGATTCATTGGATGCACTTGCAGTTGTGATCTCTTGTGATTATTAGGACCATAATCTTTGTGCCTTGAAAAGATTCGGGAAGGAGTAAGACCCGTCCTGGTGGTTGGTCGGAGTCGATGTGGTCGGCCCAGACAAGAACCAAATAAAATAAAATAAAAACCTCTTATATTAAAAAGTGACATTTTTATAAGAAAGAAAATTAAGAAAAAACAAATTTTAGACGAAGGTGATGTAGCTTACTTTTTACTAGGCATGCATACCTTATTTGTTATGTCCCGCTCTTTAAATTCAACATACTACAAATTTATATTTCATTTTAATTTTTATAATTGTTTCTGGTCAGTTGCAATATACTCTTAATTTCCTTATTTCTGATTGTATCATTTTCTTTTATTTTTATTAAATGTTATAATAATTATTTTTTCTAGCCAGTTGGCTCCAAACATAAGAGGGAGTGGAAAATTGTGTTGATTAAAAATCAAAACCAATTTATAAACTTTGTTATTTAAAAGAGTAGAAACTTTGCGTAAAAACAAAAAAATACATCAAATCTATTTCACCCATTCTCTTAAAGTGTCTTTCATACTTACACATTCATTGTTCTAGGAGACACAACATTATTATGCATAAGTGTCAAAGACAAATGGTACGAAAGCATGTTGATTGTTGAAACACGCCTTCTTATATTTGACCACTTTACTTGAAACTAATTTGAGGGTTGCTTGATCCATAGTAAAACCTCAAGTCTTCAATCCCACCAGTGGGGAAACCTCAGTCAAGTCTACACATGCATGTTTCTCCCCTAGTCACTCGTACACCATAACATTTGTTGGCCTAAGTGTCGATCTCCCCTAATATGGGTCAGTCAAGAAATTCACATGTTCCTCTTTCTTCACAAATACCCCCAGCTCGTCGAAATATGTCAAATAAAACATCTCTAACAAATTCATGTCGTTATTTGAAACATGAAAGCTCCCTACAATGGATTGTGAGTTCCCCAAAGTATCTAAACATGCGTTGTGGAAAACAGTGGAAACCTCATCAATATGAAATACGAGAATCATAAGGTGATATTTAAGGATAGTGCAATACTCTATTGGGGACATATGTTGGTTGAGTCCATCAATAGCAATAGCAAAGAGAAAATCTTGAGCATGTGTTGCTTGCAAGCAAGCAAACAAATTGTTTTCTATCTTGTGATCATGTCAAACTTTACATCCATGTCCTAAACACTTTTACTAAAAAGGGAACTCGCAAAAATATATTGTGTTTTAAGAGGGACGATGTCCTTCCTATTAAAACTATTAACGTCAAAATCTAGAATCACAACACTAAGACCATCCAAAGCTATGTCGAAATCAAATTACATACCATATATCCCACTGTCTCTCAATATATGATCTTGTAACACTCAAGGTTGGGCCCTAGATACCACAAAAGCTTATGAGACAGCCTCAAATGTCGAGTACAAACCCAATCCCCCAACTTTAGTAGGTAAAGAAGTTACCTCTGTTGAAGGTCCCCGAATAAAAGACCTCCACCAACCACAATGTCTTCAACCATCCTACGCAACTCTTTATTAAACCAAATAGTTATTTTCTTCATGTGATTAAATTGTCATGTTTTTATGTCAAAAAAGAGTTTGGTGATACCCATGCAGAATCGAAGTAGAAGAACCTCACTTTGAGGATCCCTTAGTTGTGGCAGAAGGTACATTAACTCAATATCATTGGCCGATCTCTTCATGGAAAATGCCTCGATAAGCCTTCATCTCGACTAACAGCCCCTCTAAGTAACTTCATCTCCAACATCGGTCTCCTGATGTCCAAAGAGAATAACTCCCCCACAAAGTTTACTACCATCACATAAGGGTCAAAAGATCTCAGGTTTACGGATATTCAATTAGAGACATAATCTTGGACCTGACTCTCGAATGATTGCAAGAGATTTAGCCACCTCCTCTGAATCCCCTGTGACGATCTCGTCGTCAATATACCAGGAATGAAGAAGAAGCTTACAATTGTCTATAATATGATGAATAAGTGGGTGTAACACAAGAGAAAAATGGAGCGGCCCTAACAGATCACCTTGTTGCAATCCAGTGGCTGACATAATATATCCATCCTCAAGGTATAACTTTGTTGCTTGACCATAAAGAAACTTAATCCACAATAAAATAGATGATCATCTCACCTTTACCTCTCGAGTAAGGTTGATCGATCTACTAAGTTGAAAGATTTGTGAAATCTATTGCGAGTATAGCCAAAGAGTCATCTCCATGTTGCTTTCTCAACACCTTGTTGACACTGTGCAAAATGACATCAGTATCACCCGATACCCCGACCCCTAAATAGGAAATCATTGAGATATTGTGTCACATCTTTGTTGACCCATTTCATTGCAACGTTGGATACCAACTGCCTCCAAATAATATCCACGACAATCGGTTGTATCCCACCATCAGGTTTTAATAACAACGCCAAGGGCGTGGAGATAACAAACTCTACCAAACTTATCAGACATCTCCTTCCCAACCATAGGTTAATAACTATAGTGATTACACATAGGAGATCTCTAAACACAACAAAACTTTCTCCACACAGTGCATCTAATAAATATTATGCACGCAAACTCACTGTACCACATGAAGTCCCTTTGAAAAATGATTTTATGCACTTGAAGATAATATCAACTTTAGACACTAAAGAAGTTTCGGAGAATAAGGTGGTCGACATGAAGGGAGGTGGTTTATACTTGTGTTTAGCCTTTAAAACTTTTATTGTATATGTATTATAGCCCCCATTTTTTTAAATTGAGAATAAGAAAAATTCAAACCCTACCAAAATCCAATTAAAACAGATTTTTTCTGTTAAATACAAAACATATTCAGATGGATATCCGCGTATAAGAAAGATTTTTTGCTTTTGCTTGATGCATAGTTTCATATGCTGAAAATATAAAATACACATTTACATTGGTACAACGAATGAAAATAAACTATATGTTTTTCAAAAATAAAAAGAAAATTAATCTATGTTTGATATAATTATATTGTTATTTATACACATAATTAAACTGAACTAGGTCGATATAACTTTACTTATGACAACCAAACAACTATTTTACTCATAAATAAACTACGAGAGAGGTTTCTAAGCTACGAATTGTCTTTCTCTTCTTACATGTTTTGATTCTCTTTCTCTTCTTCACAATTACATATATATCATATCACTTCCCTTGTTTACACATTGTCTTAAACCAACCCAACATGCCTTAATCTTCTCGTTCTTGCTTTTATTTTCCATACCTTAATCTTGTTCCTTTTTCTTCACTAAACTTGTCTCCTTTCTTGAATGCTTCAAACACATATGTACAGTAAGTGTTGTGTCATTTATTATACTCTATATATATTGTGATAATGATGAATCTTGTTTTTCTCTCTGACCCTTTGAATACTTTCTTGCAGACTTTGTTTCCCCCTCAAAATTACTGATTCAACTTAACTTGTTTATGATGGATCCTGTGAGAGGAATCAAAACAAGAAAACTGACAGAGATTAATGATGCTTCTGCAATTTATTTTGTGGTTTCCATGGAAGAAAGAGCACTTAAGCATCTACAATGTCCTTCAACACAAGAGGAACTGAATACAATCAAGTCAAAATTTGAGAAAATACATCGCTTCCCCAATTGCTGCGGCGTCATCATGTTACTCACATCACAATCTGTTTATCTGGATCCAAAGATTCGAGTGACGTGTGGCTTGATCACAAAAACAATCACAGCAATCCTGACATGAAATTCCACAACATAGTCACTGGTTGGCCTGGTAAATTGAAGGACTGCTTGATATTCGAGAGTTTGAATTTCAACAAACTTTGCGACAAAGGAAAGAGACTAAATGGAAAAATCATGAAATTTTCTAAGGCATAAAAAATAAGGGAATAATTATTGGTGATTCAGGTTATCCTCTATTTCCTTACCTTGTTGTTCCTTATCAAGAGAAAGACCTCTTGGAATCAGAACAGAAAGCAAAGTTTAATAGGCTGCATTTGGAAACAAGAATGGTGGCACAAAGAGCATTGGCAAGGCTGAAGGAAATGTGGAGAATCATTCATGGAAATATGTGGCAGCCGGACAAACATCGGTTGCCGTGGATTATTCTTGTTTGTTGCTTACTTCACAACATGAAATGAAGGAAGAATTACTATGTCTGTATCATCATAATCATGATTCAGGGTACAGTCAACTTATTTGTGATGGTGTTGATGAGAATACTTGAATGGAAGGCTGCATCATAACATACTTACCAAAATGCATCCTGTGTTTTGGTCCTTTTGAACATTAAGCATGACACCATGAGAAATAGTCATATTGACACCAACCGCAATAGAAGACATAGGATAGTTCAATAAATCTCTGTACAAAGACAAAGCAAAATGAACACTGGTCTCGGTTTTAAGACTGAAGTTCGATAGGGTTGAAACTTCAATCCTTCACAAGTAACAAGGTTCTTGAAGATGCAACACAAAAATAAAATGGTATTATTCCTAGAACCAGTGTGACACAAAACAACCTAAGCTACGTGGTAACAACACATGTTCACCAATATGTCCTGTTATCTCCATTGTTTTACCTGCAAAGTTGGATGAAATCATGTAAAAAGTGATCATATCAGCGCTTTTCAAGGTGTCAGATTACATGAAAACGGATATAACTTGGTTCAAACTTACCTCAACTATTAGGTCTAGTATCCATTAGTAACCTCTTCATTGATAGATATTGAAAATTCTTCGGACCATTTTGTCTTTTCAGATGCTGGTACAATAGAACCATTAAGGAAAGGGTTCCAGATGCCAGGACCGGACAAAACCCATCTTACTTTTATTGGTGGTCTTGTTATGTCATCTTCCCCCGTTTTGATTTTCTTCCAATAATGAGTTCTTTTGAAATCCTTGAAAAGAAATTCAATTAGTTATCTTGAATGTAAGGTCAGTTCTTGTACTAAAGACTACAGTTTTGAAACTTACTGTGGATTGATACTTGATACCACCACATTATTAAAAGTTGAAAGACAAAACTATAACTAACCATGTAAAACGTTTCTACACAAACCTACAATTAGATCTTGTCACTTACATAACAAAGTGACATCATTATTGAAAACTGATTGGATGACTGTGTAAAAAAAAAATTTACACAGTCAAGTATTATATAGTCTAGTAAACTAAACTCCGTTATTAATTGTTTGATTTAGAGTAAATTGTTGGTTTAGACACCTTGGGTGTATCTCTACATGCATTTTCTCCGATTGAATCTTCCTCAAAATCTCTCACAGGACGAAACTTTTGTTTAGTCCTAGACTTGATGCATGCCTGCAGTAAATATAGCACAGATCAAGTCATCAAACGAACTTCAAGTCACAATAAGCAAATGGGAGTAGTAAATGTTGCAGCTTTGAACAAGAGCAGTAAATGTTCACTTAAAATTGCCAAAGGAAATTACGCAGAATTAAAATGAAAACGGTCCAAAAGATAACAAACCAAGATCATAAAAATGCAGAGACATTAAAATTCAGAGATTAAGATGTGAGAGACTCACTTATAAAGCCTAGCCAATAAGAAATCTACCTTATGGCATAAATTGGAATCCAATTTTTCATTTTTAATCGAACACTGAATCAAATTAACAGAACCACAGACAGCAACTTTTATTGCCTTTTTATTATTTACCTTTTCAGTGACTCTTTCATTATTTCCTATTAAGAATGAATGTAATTTCCATCATATACATTAAAGCAAAAACAGTACTAGAACTTCATCATGAAGCAAAACAATCTAAATTTGGCTTATTGTCGGGAAACAGCTGAATGACTAACGATTAAGAAAAACGTTTATGCTTCCTACAATCCTATAAACCAAATTTATCCAAAAAAACATTTGCAAAATGATCTGTTTGAGTATCCAGACGTATTTCATTATCTTTTCAAACATCTGGACAGATGCCCCATGTTCCTCCTGTCACTAACTAAAGAGACATACTAGAAACTGATGTAAGCATGAAATTAGAACTTACAGTGTTTTTGTTTTCTAATATCATTCTTTCAGTAGGAAGATAGTCTCTTGTTTCTTCATTTAGATATCTCTTAACAGATATCAAAGAACGGAACTTCTGTCCAGTGTGTGGCTCTATGTAATACTGAAAAAAATAAACAAATTAAATCAATACAGGAAAGGAAGAATTCCAAATGTGGTATTATAAGCAATGCTATTAAAACTTTCTTTCCTAGCTTTTGTGTATATTATAAGCAATGCTGTTTAGCTATATATGCTCAATTTGAATTGGTTCAAGTTCACATTGATTTATCTTATTTATGTGGTTTTCTCGATTTTTCAAATGAAGCACTCATCCTTTAATTGAAATGCATAAATTCATCTCGTCAACTGTGAAGGACGGACACCGGAAACACAACACCAACACTGACATGTGGACACCGGTAAATAATTTGAAAAAATAAATAAATTCAACGCAATCACAAGTGTCTGTGTCGGTTTCAACATACACACTTTTTCAGAGGTGTCGGTGCTAAGTGCACAAGTAGGTAGTCAACGGTAATAGTGTTGAGAATGAAAACACTTACGGGAAGCATTTGAAACTTCACCATGAATCCATTTTTCTCTAATAATTTGTAATATTTACAAACCCTAAGTGTTGAATTCAAAATGAATTAATAGAAAGAGTCTGAAAACACAATCAAACTCTGCAATCCCTACACCATTGTCACACTGTACATACCTAACAAACACAAATCATATATACGTGCATAAAATGCAATGAAAAGATGCATGCATGCATGAAAAAAGAAATTAAGGGGAAGAGAAAAGATGGTTACCTTGTCAATGTGGTTGGGGTTAGAGATACGGCGCCTTTGCTGAACCAACCAATCATCGGGAAGCTTCATTGTTTTATATCAAGAATGAATGTAATTTCGATCATATACAATAAAGCAAAATCAGTACTATAACTTCATCATGCAGCAAAACAATCTATATTTGGCTTATTGTCAGGAAATAGCTGAATGATTAAGAAAAACTTTTACGCTTCCTACAATCTTATAAACCAAATTTATCCAAAAAATTACAAAATGATTGGTTTGAGTATCTAGACGTATTTCATCATCTTTTCAAAGAGACATACTAGAAACTGATGTAAACATGAAATTAGAACTTACAGTATTTTTGTTTTCTGATATCATTCTTCCAGTAGGAAGATAGTCTCTTGTATCTCCGTTTAGATATCTCCGAACAGATATCAAAGAACGGAACTTGTGTCCAGTATGTGGCTCTATGTAATACTGAAGGAAGAAAAAGATTTACAAAAATAAAAACAAATTAAATCAATGCACGAAGCAAAGAATTTCCAAATGGTTACAGAAATTACTAGTGGAGTTTCAAAAGTTGAGACGAGAACAACACAATAATGTGCGGAAAAATAATAACAGAGTATCCAAGCCTAAGTGTGCTAACTATAGATATAAAGCATAGCAAGCTATTAAAACTTCCTTTCCTAACTTTTGTGTATATTATAAGCAATGCTGTTTAGCTATACAGGCTCAATCTGAATTGATTCTAGTTCACATTGATTTATCTTATTCATGTAATTTCCTCGAATTTTCAAATGAAGCACTAACCCTTTGATGGAAATGCATAAATTCATCTCGTCAACAATAAAGGACAGACACCAAAAACATAAGACCGACCCTGACATAAAATAATTTGAAAAAATAGATAAATTCAATGAAATCACAAGTGTCTGTGTCGGTTTCAAATAGGGACAGTGTCAGACACTTTTTCAGATGTGTCGGTGCTGCAGAGTGCATAGGAAGGTGATAGGTAGAGGTATAGGTAGTGAACTTAATAGTGTTGAGAATGAAAAAACTTATTGGAAGCATTTGAAAGTTGAACATGAATCAGTTTTTCTCTAATAATTTGTATATTTACAAACCCTAAGTGTTGAATTCAAAATGAATTATTAGAAAGGGTTTGAAAACACAATCAAATCCTGCAATCCCTGCGCAATTAGCACACTGTGGATACAAAAGAAACAGAAACTATATAAATGTGCATAAAATGCAGCGAAAAGATGCATGCATGCATGAGAAATGGAATGAAGGTTACCTTGTCAACGTGGTCGGGGTTAGAGATACGGCGTCTTCGTTGAACGAGCCATTCATCGGGAAGTTTGAACCGTGACGGGGTCATGATCGTCAATTCTCTTCCCGTTGAAGTGGTTGGATTGTGATTGAGATGTTGATTTTCATCGTCAATGGATGAGTTCGGTGCTATCGTCAATGACATGCTGTTACTTGAGACTCACTCACATACTCACAGACTCACACTCAAAAAGTAAAGCAAAAATGCCTTATTTATTGTATATTTTTATTTATTTTATTTTATTTTTTAATAGTTAAAATTCCATCTTTAAATTTATGTGGCTGAAAAATAAGTTTTACATTCATTGCAAAGTTATGGCAATTGTTGTTAAAATCATAAAGTAGATATTAAATGGCTCTCAAGTTATGGCAATTGTTGTTGAAATCATAAAGTAGATTAGAAAAAATTGGCATTAATCTTGCATTGAAGTAGTAAACTTTCATTCTTTCTCTCTTCAAATCAATGAGTTTTAAATATGTTAAGCATTTGCATTGAAAATATTTAGTGAATGTCTTAAAATTATTTGATTTGTTTTCTTTAATTAATATTTTTTATGTTAAGAGTTTTTATTGATTTACTTCATTTAAGTTTTGTTATAATCAATTAATTGTTTGTAATATTTTTTTTATTAATTTGTGGTACCAGATCACTAAATTTAGTGCATCATTTTACTTCATCAAAGTAGGAAAATTAAAATTAACTACTTTAGAGTAAAGGTTAGATTTTTTTAAAAAAAATAATCCATTTTTTCAAAGAAATTTCTAAAATATCCCTGATTTTAAAAAAAAATCTAAACTACCCCATTTTTAGAAGGAGGAGTCAATTGAATTGGAAATTCCTCTTAAAAATTGAATGGAGGCGCCAATTGGGTTGACTAGGGTAGGTGCCCTAGCCAATCCAATTGGCGCCCCTGTGTAGGATTTAAGAGGAGGCGCCAATTCAATTGGAGACTCCTTCTAAAATGCAATTTTTGTGTTATAAATAGATGCGTTGTGTGAGTAATTGTTCCACATCTCATATAATCATTTGGCAATCATGTTTGGTATTCGTCGCCGATACAGAAATGTGATTTATGCGAGAGACAAACCTCAGATGCTGATGTTGTTATGAAACATCACTACGTTCGATCAACTGAAGAGGGAGCTGGTTCGTTGGTTAGATGGGAAAATATTAGAAGGGGAAAAATTAGAAGTATTGAGAGACTTGACAGTATCTTTGGTTGGGTGCGAATGAAGACTGATAAGGATGTTAGGGAAATGATGTTCGGTCGAGACGACATCAATTTGATTGTTGTAATCAGTTAGAAATATTTCTGTTTTCAGATAGCTTATTTTGTGCTGATGTTTGTTGTGAACCCGTTGTAACAAAAACTTAATGATATATAATGATTGAAGGTTACAGAAATACAATGTCACAAAAAGCTTAAGACCTAGATGATGCTCCTCGATTGGGACAGTTGTTCTTGTTGTGTCCTGGTTGACGACAAATACTACATAATCTTATCATTTTATCTGTGGAATCCATCTCTGTTCTGATACGTGTGCTGTTTGGCCTTCCTTTTTTTTCTACGCATCTCGTCATTGTGCCAAACAATATCACCTTCATATGGAGGCCAGTAATCCTCCATTGGTAGTACTGAGAAGCTTTGATTATATACATTCATGATGGTGTTGGCCTTGTACACATCGGATAAATGGTTGTAAGCGTCTTGATGAGTATAAGCGCATGCTGCAATGACATGGGAGCAAGGTATGCGGAAGGCCTGGAATTTTCCACAATCGCACCAACTTCTGTTTAGTCTAACAACGTAGGCTAAATGTGGTCTCCCCTCGTTGTGGTCCATTGTTTCCTGGACGCTGAAATTTTGCCTATGACGGTCAAAAACGGTTATAGCGTGTGTGCTAGCTTTGATGCTCTCCTCTTTCATGACCTTCATGCAACACTCGCTGAATACTTGCCCAGACATTAACACCGCACTCCATCTTTCACCTCTGGTTGCGAACATAGAAGCCAACCTATAATAGGTTGATCTTACCAAGGCGGTTATCGGCAGATTTCGAATTCCTTTGAATACCTCATTCATGCATTCCACAATGTTTGTTGTCATGTGGCCCCATCGACAACCTCTGTCAAATGCCCATGTCCACTGCTCTACTGGTATGTTATTTAGTCATCTCCTTGCGTCTTCATTAGACAGTCTAATTTCATCACGATAATATTGAAATGACGGCTGAGTTAGAGCATACCCAGCATTCACCACCTTTTTACGAAGATTCTTATCTTTTATAGCACGCATGAAGTTTTGTGCAATGTGTCTGATACAGTAGACATGGGTAGAAGGAGGATCATGTCATCCGTTGTCATGGTTGTTGTAGGCACTCTCAATGGCAGCATGTCTATCAGAAATCAAACAGAGATTGGCTTGTGGAGCCACATGCGTTCTGAGATGTCGAAGAAAGAAACCCCATCCACCAGCCGTTTCACCTTTAACAAGAGCAAAGGAAATGGGAAAGACATTGTTGTTGCCGTCTTGTGCAACCGCCATGAGCAAAGTACCCTTGTATTTTCCGTATAACCAAGTTCCATCAATTTGAATAATAGGTTTGCAGAATGCGAAACCTTTGATGCACGGGTCAAATGCCCAAAAGAGACGGTGAAAGATTCTATTATCTGTAGCACAGGTTCCGTCTGGCATCATCGCTGGCAATGTCTCCATAATTGCCACAGTTCTTGGGACATATGTTTTTAGTGCCCATAAAAACCGTGGCAATTCCTTGTATGAATCCTCCCAGTTGCCGAAAACTTGTTCAACAACCTTTGTCCTCGCAATCCAGGCTTTCTTGTAAGATGGAGTATAATTATATGTTGTTCTGATATGGGATATAATTATACTCACCTTCACTGATGGGTCTTTATTAACCAACGGCAGAATGTCTTGACATATCAACGCTGGGCTTAGTTTACGGTGATCTTGTTCAACGTTAGTTGCAATGCAACTGTGAGGTGGGTTTACTGAAGCGATCTCCCAAGAGTCATTTTTCTTCTTGTAAGACACAGCCAAACGAAACTTACAAAGCATGTTACGACATTTGATAACATACCTTCTAGAATCAGTGCGTTTCACTGTAAAGTCAGCAGAGTTGTTCATGTGGAATTTTTTGATAGCCATAACACATTCTTCTTTGGCACGAAACATGTCTCCCACCTTTAATTCACCTTCTGACCTCAGATATGGATTATAGAAAACATTGTTGGATGTTTCATTGTCGTGAAGATCCATATTTGTCATATGTTGAGGCGGATTGTAGACATGACTAGGAGGTATTGGTGGTGGTTGATCATCATCTTCATCATCGTTGTTCAGCATGTGATCAACCTGTATCTCGGTCTCCTCTTCTTCTTCTTCATCAACGACGTCCACTTCTGCTTCTGCTTCTGGGTTGACTTCATCTGACCATTGTGGATCATCTTCACCAGATTCATCCTGACTGGTTAGTTAGACTGTTGAGATGGTATACATGGTTGAAGAGTAATGTACAACTCAATTCAGTTGCAGCCTAAATGTTCATGACTAACAAACATGTATTCAACATCTTCATCGTCTCGTACCTTAAAGGGGAAATACTTGCATTGACTATTCTCAAAAAATAAAGGATTTTGATATGTGATCTTTGACACAATACCCGATCCTATACAGGATTGTATTCTTTTTTTCAAATGCAAGAAGGTTGTATTTCTCTTGATCGTGAGTCTAATGGTATCGGTGTTTCGAAAATAAAAACCATATAGCTCAGACTCGTATGTTTCACCGTTGTAGTGAACGTTGACACTGTATAATGATGAAGATGACATTGTACAGATGAAAACTATTTTCTTACTGCAGATGAATGTGAGTGAAGTGTCTTGGATGTTGATAGTAAGACATTTAAATAGAGGAGTGAAGTGTCTCACATGCTAGCTAGTTCGAAGTGACGTGTCGCACATGCAAGCTACTCCGAAATGACGTGTCGCACATGCAAGCTACTCCGAAATGATGTGTCAACCATGCAAGCTACTAAGAAGTGGCATGTTCAGCATGCAAGAGAGAGGACAACCACATGTCAGACATGCAGACACACACTCCAAATGAATTGGCGCCCCCACTCATACCTTACACATGGGCGCCAATTCAAGTGGAGACACCTTGTCAAAGCATGCATTCAGACCTCGAAGCCAAGCAATCAGACCTAGGTTTTGCATGCATGTCTCTATGGAGGTGCCAATTTGAATGGCGACCCCTCTTAAAGGTTGATGGTCGCCAATTCAAGTGGAGACACCATGCAAGCACAACTTTTCATGCTCCCATCCATTTGCCTATAAATACATCCACTCCATCAACACTTATTCCACACCGTCACTCTCACTACTTCTTCTACAATACTTCTTCTACAATTTCATCTGCAACAACTTCTTGTAGTTTCATCTACACCAACCCCTCGACAAAATGTCTATCCTCACAATGGGAGAATCACATAGAGGAACGATTGCAAACATCGCAACATATGTAAGTTTTTTATTTTGTTAACTTTTTATCTTTCATCTTCACCAACCCTCTTTTATTTTAACATACCAACTTAGTCAAATTTTTTGGTCTTTCTTTTATAGGATGTATCAAGGTTCCGAACTCGGGTCCACGAATATGTCCATATGGACCCGATGATTCAACCTTATGTTGAACTCACCGGTTTTGGTCATATAAGCAAGATTTTGTCTTGGTCCATAGATAACAAATTCATTCTAGCTTTATGCGAAAGATGGAGACCAGAGACACACACATTTTGGTTCCCAACCGATGAGTGTACCGTGACATTAGAAGACGTCTACATGCTTTTGGGGCTACCCATTGAAGGTAAGGTTGTTAATGGTAAAACCAACTATGCAAATTCAATTTGCATGGATCTCTTGGAGACTTATTTGTTAGATGATAATGCAAGAGGTCAAGGTATACTACTCTCACGCCTTAAGTCGTACTATAATAGTTTATACTTAGATGAGCATTCTACCGAAGATGCTCGAATAATAAAAACTAGGTGTTACATTATGCTGTTAATTGGCTCGTTTTTATTTCCCGAAGGTAGTGGTTCTAGCATGCATATTATGTATTTACCTTTACTTAGACATGTAGATAGAATAGGAAGTTACAGTTGGGGATCTTCTTGTCTTGCCTATCTCTATAGCTCCTTGTGCAAAAACTCACACAAAGACACATCTACATTTTCTGGATGTGCTGTTTTGCTACAAGCATGGGGTTGATCAAGACTACCGTCTCTAGCACCAGTCAATAACAACTCTTTCACATTTCCGTATGCACAAAAGTAAGTTGTTTAAATTGCTATATCTTTACTTACTTCTTTAAAGATTATTACCTCTAACTAATATTTTTTGACTTTTTGGTGTAGATGGTCTGCACGTGGTATGAGTTACAACAGATGTCCAAGACACTGCATTACTCAGTATCGCAACCTGTTGGATCACCTTCGACCGACAGACGTAAGGAAAATAACTTAATTATTTCGTTATATTTTGTTGACTTCTTCTACATTGACTATAATCCTATCTTCTTTCATATTTCAGTTCATTTGGCGTCCATACTTTAATTTGGATCATGACCATGAGGTCAACGCTTAAGATGCGGCTGTATGGGCTGCATGCACACTGATAATACGGTTCACAACTGTGGAGATGCACAATAGTGATCGTGTGAAGCTGCAGTTCGGTATGCCCCAAAATATCCCAGATCCCCTAGCTAGCCTAGGAGAATGACATTTGCGCAAAGTTAACGACCAATGGAAATTCAATCCATGGCAAAGCTTCGCAAGATCGGAGTGTCGCAAATGGAAGCACCTTCATGACCATGTGTTAACTGACGCAGTCATGCCAACTGAAGAAAAACCAAGTCGTACTTATATGGCTTGGTATAGATCGGTTGGTTTTCAGTTCATCGCCGAGGATATGTACTTGTACGAGCCACGCCAGATGACTTACACACCTGACACCTCAACATCAAACCCCTAACAACAGTGTCAGACCGGATACACACAACCCCCTGTCCGTCAAACGTTTCGTTCAACCAACACACAAACATACAACCAAAACATTTCATACACCCAACCCCAATACCAAGAGCATACCCCATACCACCACCAACAAATTGACCATCAACGTGAGACTCAACATCGCTTCGTACCCACCCCATCACCCTACCAAAGTCTCCTAAGCCAGAACACCCAACGATCATTCAACACCAATCGCCCCTCCTCCTACCGTAGCCAAGAAGCCCAAACCTCACAAAACCAAAACATCCAACAACCATATCTCTACCAAACACCCCAACAACCTTTCCAACCTTTCCTCGACGCATCGTTCACACCAATGTCTCCCTTCAACCGTCCCGGTCGCCCATCAATGAGTCAACCACATCCCAACTTCTCTGGCATGGGTCATAAGCTCAGCTACGGCGGTACACCATCGATGCATACTGAAGACTATGCCGACTTGTCTGACTACCTCAACAGACCTTCTTCTGTAGTTGGTAGTGACGCTCCTGGCCCCTCAGATGCTCAAACACCGGTACAGAATCGTCAACGTGGGTTAGGGCCACGGGTTAGGGTAGCTAGAGGATGTGGGACCGGAGGTCGGTTAGGTGATCCCGGTCATCACCATTAGGTTTCTTTGTGTAAACGGAAAACTTTATTAATATCAAGTGGTCCTATATCAAATTTATCTATCATGTATACCATTTATAAAAAAAATGCATTTTAGGAGGAGTCTCCAATTCAATTGGCGACTCCTCCTAAAAGTGGGGTAGTTTGGGAATTTTTTTGAAACCAGGGGTATTTTGGGAATTTCCTTGAAAAAGTGGGTTATTTGTGTAAAAAAACCTAAAGGTTATATTTTTCAAATTAAAGGCGTTGTTTACATTTATTTCATCTTTATGAATAAAAATCTATATCTATAGGTAAAGAAGATAGGACAAAATGGAATGGTTATTTTTTATGTCAAACAATTAATCTATAAATGAGAAAGAATGTCAAGAGTATAGTAAAGTTTTATAAAAAAATACTCATTTATATTTTGATATGTATAAGGACTAAAAAAAGCAGATAAACGGGTATGGGAGTGTCCGTTTGGACGCTAATGATGATAATGTATGTGGTTGTGATGATGACAAAAGAGCAAAGTTAAAATAATCATGGGTATTATCTAAGTATAAAATATTGAAGTTATCAAAAAGTGAATTATAAAATACCCTAACATACGGATATAACACATTGCCCATGATTATTTTAGCTTTGTTCTTTTGTCATCATCAAAACCACAAACATTATCATCATAAAATACACAATGTAATGCCTCATATTGCTTTTAGGATTACCGAGTGAACCCACAAACCAACACGGATCTTTTCAGCATGTTTTATCCTCACCCATACGCTTTATGAGAAACTTCCCAGAAGGTAACTCATCCAAATGTTACTCGAATTAAAGTACGATTAACTATGAAGTTCTTATTTGTTAGGCTATTGAAAAGAAGATGCATCTTGTTGGTATATGTAATACCAATCAATCATAAGCATTCCCTCAACCATGTAGACACATATCTGCACAGCCTCGTGATCCCTCTCATTTCAATGTGAAATCGATTTTTTCCTAGAAGTTGTTAAGAGTCGCTCATTGTCATGCCTTGTGCACCGGAAACCACATTAAGTCCTCTTCGGCCTCGAGTGTTACATGTCCACCAGCTTCCGCTTGATTCGTCCCCAAACTACATCGTACTAGGAGATGTCGACTCTGATACCATTTTTAACGTTCATATTGCTTTAAGAAGTTCCGACTGACCCCACAAACCAACACGGATCTTTTCAACATGTTTTGTCCCCCACTCACATGCTTTTCGAGAAACTTTCCAGAAGATCACTCATTCAAATACTACTCCAAATCAAACACACTTAACTATGGAATTCTTATTTGTTAGGCTACCGAAAAGGATATGCATCTTGTTGGTATAGGTAATACATATCAATCCTTATAAGCATTCCTTCAATCATGTAGCCTCATACCTACACAACCTCAGAATTTCTCTCATTCCAATGTGAATTTGTTTTTTACCTAAAAGTTGTTAAGAGTCGCTCATTGTTATACCTTGTGCACCGACAATTAGGGGTGACAAAACGGGTTGTGGCTCGCCTGACCGGTCCATACATCCGCCAAAAAATGGCTGGTTGGGTTGGGATTTTGTACCCGCTCAGCCCGCCCCGCTTTAAGCTCGCCCCGCCTTAAGTCCGCCAAAATAAGGGGCGGGTTGGTCCGTCAGTCCGCCAACCTAGTTATGAGCACTCAAAATATTTATTTTGATTGATTGAAGGTTAATATTTGAACTATAATTTTGAAATACCTGTTGATGATTCTATTTTATACATTTATTTGTGAATATATGCAATATTTTTTAAAGTAAAATTTGTTAAAAAGAGGCTTTATAAAAGTTATTCTAAAAAATAAGTGAAAAATCTAACTGAAATGTAAAAATAAGTCTATTAATCTATTAAAAAATGAAAAATAAATAAATAAATAAATAGACGGGCAAACCCGCTGCCCGTCAGCCCGCCACCTTGGCGTGGACGGACTAGATTTTTAAGCCCAATTTTACTTGGCGGACTTGCCCGCCCCGTCCCTTTTTTTGCGGGCTTAAGGCGGGGCAGGGTGGGACGGACGCGGATGACCCATTTTTCCACCCCTACCGACAACCACTCCCCGTCCTCTTCGGCCTCGAGTGTTATAAACAATACATCGAACCACATGTGAAACTTCTTCTTCAAGTAGATACATCTCATTAGATACCCTTTATTTTTCGATAATCCATTGTGTAAAGAGATCATGAAATACACAAGATTCAGGGAAAGTTGCATAACATTTTAACGAATAATTTATTTGACTAATGAAAGAAGACCATAGAGGAGTTAGGGTAAATATAAGACAAATGACAAAGTTAATGTGAAAACTAGGGTTGGGCACCACGACCGTCACCAATATGACCATGACTAAAACACCATACTAGGGCACCACAACTTCACCAACATGACCATGACCATTAAGACTAACTCCATTATGAAAATCACTTCGACCTAGAAGTAATAAAATGTGATTCCACAAAAAAGACCATATAATCTGGAAGAAAATATTAGTAAGATTATCAACCATTTTATTGGATAAAATATGGGATCAAACCACCTCATACTTTAAATCAAAGACTAGAAATTTAACTCATGGTTACAAATTTATTTTGTTGAGTTAAATATATTTGACATATTTGCATGCTATAAGAGAAATTAACTCCTATATATATTGCTTAAACTCTAAAAAAAAAAATCCATAAATTTAAGTTGTCCTACATGGGGTTGAAAAATCTCTTGTAAAAGAGTATAAATGTGATTTAGATTATCAGATTTACCATAAATAAATGTTAATAAATTCCACAACTCTGTCACAGTCTTGCTGTAGAAACTAATAGATTGAATTCTTCTATCAATAGAATTCATAAATAAGATCAAAATGTGTTTATTATTTGAATTGCATACTAGTATTGCCTTTGATCTTTTGAACATGCTTCTGTTAAATGTCACGTTAGTGAATTTTGTGGACATACGTTTTGGAACTGCCTTTAACAGTATGTTCAGTCTCCCACAACAGTAGAATACCACCAAAACACTACACACCATTTTGCCTCTCTTTTAGTCATACTTCCATGAATTAAACTTCGGTACTCAAACAAAAAAAAGTTATTTAGAAAAATACTAAATCCATAAACGAGTACATTGACTTTTTCAAGTGCAAATCTCTGCAAACTCTTTTGTGCAGACATGGAAGTGCCAATATTTTTGCTCTATTTTCTTCTTGAGGTTGCACTGCTGTGAAATGATTTGCACATACCTTAGTTACTTCTTGCTTCATGAAACAGTGACTACAATTGATGGAGAAATAAATATTATTGTGTGAAACTCCATTGTTTCAATTTGGTGTCTACTCATTACACTGCATCTCATATTGGTATTATTGTACTGTTTGTTTCTTGGCACACCTTTTACCAACTTAAGCAGATACTAGTGTCATCAACCACAATAATATTTGTTTATAAGCTAAAGTTATAATATTAAGTTAAAAGGGGACAAAAACTAGTTTATATTTCACTGTACAAAGACAGAGATAAACAAAACGAGGCGATGATGTTGGAACTTCAATCCTTCACCAGTTTGCCTGTCAAAAATGAAATATTATACCTAGAACCATTGCGACACAAAATACATTATTGTAACCAGTGAACTAGAACGATCTCTGCATATATGCTACAATCTAAGCTACATTGTAACAGCACATAGTCGCCAATATGTCAAGTCTGTCTCCATTATGAATCCTGCAAAGATATATGAAATGAGTTAACAACTGATATATCAATGCTTCTAAAGGCGTCAAATTACATGAAAACAAATATAACTTGGTTCAAGCTTACCTAACTATTAAGTCTAGTGTCAATTATTTGCTCCTTCATTAATCGATATTGAAAATGCTTTGGACCATTTCGCCTTTTTAGATGCTGGTACAACAGAATCATCTAGGAAAGGATTCCAGAAGCCACCAGGACCAGACAAAACCCAGCTTACTTTTGTTGGTGGTCTTGTTAAGTTATGGATTGAACCTCTTCCTTCTTTCCCCGATTTGGTTTTCTTCTTAGAATGAGTTTTTTCGGAAAGCTTGAAAAGAAATTCAATTAGCTACACTCAATCTAAGATCAGCTCTTGTAATAAAGAATATAGTTTTGAAACTCACTGATTGAATAGGTTTTTGAGTCATAGGAGCACTTGGCTTTCCAGAGCCGCATTTGAAAATTATCTGCAAAGGAAGCACAAATTAGATAGTGGTAAACTGGCAATCCATGCAATTAAGAGTTTAAAGACTATGCTCTTAAATTGTAAAACATTTTTACATAATCATCCAATCAGATTAACTGGCAATCCATGCAATTAAGAGTTTAAAGACTATGCTCTTAAATTGTAAAACATTTTTACATAATCATCCAATCAGATTTTGCCACATAGATATTCGATGAATTAATATATCAATGTGACATTGTTATTAAATCTGATCAGATAGCCATGTAAAAAAATTACAATGCAAGTACATAGTCTTTAGATTCCTTATTGATTGTTAAACTGAGTGATTTGATTGTTTGGTTTAGGCACCTTGGGTGTAGGTCTACATGCATTTTCTCCAGTTAAACCTCCTCCCTCGAAATCTTTCACAGCTAAACCTCCTCCCTCGAAATCTCTCGCAGGACGAAACTTTTGTTTAGTCTTAAACTTGATGCGTGTCTGCAGTAAATATAGCACAGATCAAGTCATCAAAAGAACTTCAAATCACAAGCAAATGGGAGTAAATGTTGCAGCTTTGATCAAGAGCAGTAAATCTTCACTTAAAATTGTCAAAGGAAATTGCTCAGAATTAAAATGAAAACTGTCCAAAAGATAACCATAAAAGGAAATTTCATATGTAAAAAGAATTAGAAAATCAGGCATATTTCCTGACAAAATAACAGTCATTTTTCAAAAACTATTAAGAGGATAATTTAACCACTATTACATGCCAAATTTTTATCTAATTAAACCAAAGACAAGTAAATTAAAAATACAAATAAAATAAACTAATCAAAAGCTTGTCTATCTGTCTGCATGTCTTGTAAGATCTTCTTAATCCGGATCCCAAACCAAAAGTATTGCAGAGACCTTAAAATCCAGAGATTAAGATGTGAGAGCATCCAGTAATAAAGAGAGTCTGTTGTTTTTGTATCAAATCAAATCAATCTTGAACTCGCACTCCTAATACTTGGTTAGATAGGGACGACCGATTCATCCACACTAAGATGAAGTGAACAAACCAGACTCTGATACCACAAAATATAGAAAACTCACTTCTATAGACTAGCTTAAAGCATAAATGGGAATACCATTTTTCATTTCTAGTCAAAAAAATGTATCAAAGTGATTATTTCATATCAAGAATGAATGTAATTTCCATCATATACACTAGAGCAAAAACAGCACTATAATCTGATCGTGCAGCAAAACAATATATATTAGGCTTATGGACAGGAAACAGCGGATTAATTAAGGAAAGCTTGCATGTTATAAACCAAATATACCCTTTTTTTTTCTGTTTGAGTATCATAACATGACGTATTTCATTATCTTTTCAAACATCAGGAGAGATTCTACTAAGATTTTCCTGCTGCTACTAACTAAAAAGACATACATACATGCTAGAAACTGATGTAAAAATGAAAATGAACTCACAGTGTTTTTGTTTTGTGATATCATTCTCTCAGTAGGAAGATAATCTTTTGTTTCTTCATTTAGATATCTCTGAACAGATACCAAAGAACGGAACTTCTGTCCTGTGTTTGGCTCTATGTAATACTGAAAAATACAAGATTTATAAATAATAACAATACAATAATGAGCCAAAATAATAATAACAGAGAATCCTAGCAAGTAGTTAAACACTCATTCCTAGCTTTTGTATGTTACTCAAGGTTTTACAGAAAATGTGTGTTGCCGTTGACAAAACGGTATTGAAAAGTGCCGATACCGATACTCAAGGGTTTAGAAAACGATCCGCGACCGCAAAAACGGCCGCGACAAAACGGTATCAAAAAGTGCCGATACCGATACTCAAGGGTTTAAAAAACAATCGGCGGCCGTATAACAAAACCGTATCGGCACTCACTGTTTTTAAATTGAGTTTTAAAAAACGATCGCGACCACAAAAATGGCCGCGACAAAACCGTATCGGCACTCACGGTGTTTTTAAATTAAAAGAACAAATTGTAGTTAATTCACCCCGCGACGACGGCAATCAATCTCATGACAACCATACCCACCGAAATCGCAAAATAGCATTGCTACCACACCTGTACCGATCAAAATCGCATAAGTTTTTACGCGACAGCGACAAACGGTTATATATTTAAAACCTTAATGTTAATTACTACAGGGTTGAATAAAGTGTAACTTTTCCTAGTTCATATTGAATAGAAATGCATAGTTAAACACCAACATTAACAATATTGAAAAGGAAAACACATATAGACACCATTTTAAAAGCATTTCAGACATATATCATCCAAAATTGGAATTTCGTTGTTGATATTTTCATTACAAACCCTAGGTTGAATTCAAAATGAATGAATAGAAAAGGGAAAAATATGAAAGAGAAAAGAAGGTTACCTTATCAACCCTTTCAACATGGTCGGGGTTAGGGCTACGGCGGCGGTGTTGCTCGACCAACCAACCATCGGGAAGATCGAACGGTGGTGATCGGACCACAATCTGCAAATCTTTTTCTCTTGAATTTGTCTTTGGCGATGACATGTTGATCGATGAGGTTTCAGTCGTTGTTGTGACACTCGCATGTAAAGTTTCTATTTTTCTGAAAAATTGTGATGTGGCTAACAAAAAGTAACGTGGCGTTGGTGAGTGATAGTGATGACGGTGAGGTGGCAAATAGAATCATCTGGCGTTTCGTTTTTATCGGAAGTAATTTGGTGTGAGTCAGGCAGCAGAGATCGCTGGTTTGTTAACAGTTGGAGTTAAAAGGAACTTTGATAAAGTCGCGTAGAATAGCAAACTTTTTGCTTCACAAGTCGGTCCAACAAATACACTTACTAGGGGTGGACAAGAGAACCTAAACCCACCCGAAACCGTTAAAATCGAATCAAATATTATGTAAGCATGCGGTCCGGATCAGGTCATCGGGTGATGGGTAAGTATTTTTCGGTTACCTATGACTCCATTCAGTCGAAATCGGATCTCTGAATTGACTCCACAGAAAACCGAAACCGACCGGTTTTCATTCCTATAGTTAGAGATGTGGTAACTTGTAGAGAAAGTAGTTTGATAGCATTTAGTAAATCAACCGGCCGGCCCAACCAAAACCAAGACTCTCTCTCAGTCTCAAATCTCAATTCATTAGTTCCACTTCTTCGTGAGATTCATACGCACAAACAGCAACGTTACTCCGCTAGGGTTCATCATTCTCTCAGGTAATCGGTTGATTCTAGGGTTCATCCTTTCAATTTCCAGTTTGTGGTTTCATCGTTTAAGAACTAACTCTTTCTACCTTCCAATTTTTCGGTTGATGCTAGTTCGTGGTTTCATCGTTTAACGAAGAACCGTCGCCGTCCATTATGCAACCACAAATCACCACCGAGCTTGTTAGATCAAGGAGTTGGATGAGTCCTGCCGCCAATGGAGCGCGGCAAAAGTAACTTGCAAGGAGTTGGAGTTCCTAGCGGAGTTGTAGATCAAGGAGTGAGTCAAGGTAATGCCATCACCTGTCATTTTTATACTGAGTGTTTGTTTAATAAGTGATACATGTTATGCTGTCATTTTTAAATGTATGAATTATAGGAGCAGCTGCTGGTACTGCACTCCCTCCACTTCGAAAAAGGAAACTTAATGCTAGTGGTAGTAGAAAAACTTCTACGGTTTGGGAAGAGTTTAACATTTTACCGGATGAGCCTGAACCTATAGCCGCGTGTAAACACTATCATAAAAGGTACCGATGTGACCCTAAAACACATGGTACTTCTAACATGCTAGCTCACTCGAAAATGTGTTACAAAAACCCTGCCCTTTTGTTGAAAGACCCCAATCAGACAAACCTTGTAAGCGGCGAGGGTGGGTTTTTAGTTCCAACTAGTCAAAGGTTTAATGCTGCAGCCTGTAGGAAGGCCATTAATACCTTTGTTATCCTTGATGAACATTCCTTTAGAGTGGTTGAGGATGTTGGTTTTAAGCAAATGTGTAAACAATTGCAACCCCAAATGGCTATCCCTACTAGGAGGACCGTTGCTAGGGATTGTTTTCAGCTTTACCTAGCTGAAAAGTCACGTCTTAAAGCCTTTTTTAAATCTGATTGTACTAGGGTTGCACTAACCACAGACTGTTGGACTTCGATACAAAACCTTAGTTATATGGCCACCACTGCACACTTCATTGACACTGCTTGGAAGTACCAAAAAAAAATTATTAGTTTCTCTTTAGTTCCAAATCACAAAGGTGATACCATTGGCATGAAAGTCGAGGACGTTTTGAGGGAATGGGGGCTTAGGAAAGTGTCTACAATTACCCTGGATAACGCAACAGCAAATGATGTGGCTGTGAGTTATTTGGATAGAAGACTTAAGAGCAAGAATGCTTTACTGGGTGTAGGTGATTATTTGCATATGAGGTGTGCTGCCCATGTCTTGAACTTGGTAGTGAGAGATGGTGAAAAAGAACATGAAGGGTCTATTGAATCAGTTCGCACTGCTGTTAGGTTTGTAAGGTCTTCTCCACAAAGAGCTATGAAGTTTAAGGAGTGTGTTGAACTTGCGGGCATAACTTGTAAAAAAAAACTTTGTCTTGATGTTTCTACAAGGTGGAATTCCACTTACCTAATGTTGGATGCTGCTGAAAAGTTTGAAGCTGCATTTGACAATATGATTGATGAGGATCCTGGATACATCGAATATTTTGACCTCCTTACCGGTCCACCCGGTTCTCAGGATTGGAAAAAAGTTAGGGCTTTTGTGGTTTTCTTACAAACCTTCTATGAGGCAACCAAAGTGTTTTCAACTTCGCAAGAAGTGTCCTTGCATTTAGCTTTTCATAACTTGTCTTCAATTTTGTGTGAGCTTCAAGAAGCTTCATTTAACTTGAATTCTTATGTGGCTCCAATGATTTCACATATGAAGGTTAAATATGATAAGTATTGGGGGATGTGGGAAAAGTGAATCATTTTCTTTACTATGGAGTGATCTTTGATCCTAGGTTTAAGTTTAACTATATTGAGTGGTCTTTTAATGATATGTATGGGCATTCTAGTGACCTTGCCAAGAAAAATATTGAATGTGTCAAAACTAGTTTGTTTAAACTATATAATTGGCATAAATCTGATCATGATAAGAATGTTTGGGCTAGTCCTTTAAGTGCACCAGGGAGCACTTCCCTTGGAGAAGCATCTTCCCAACCAAAAGAACCATCACCTTTTACAAGGGCTAATGCTTTTAAGAAACATCTGAAGGAAAAAGACACAATTGAAAATGAAAATGAACTAGAGAAGTACTTAGGTGACCCTTGTTGCGGGGAGGGGGAAAATTTTAGTATTCTTAATTGGTGGAAGGAAAATTGCACCCGTTATCCTATATTAGCAACCTTGGTTCGGGATGTGTTGGCAACACCTGTTTCTAGTGTAGCCTCAGAAAGTGCTTTTAGCACGGGGGGGAGGATTTTAGATATCTATAGGAGCTCTTTGAGTCCAGATATGGTCGAAGCGCTTATATGTACTCAAAACTGGTTGAAGCCTTCTGACAATGATCTAAATGTCCTTAATATGACTGAAGAATATGAGATTAGTGAATCAATTGTTTCAGGTACGTTATTAATGAAAACTTTGTCTCTTTTAACATTATTTTAAATATTTGTTAAAATTAAGCCTCTTGCTATATGTTTAACGTATGTTTAAACAACTTGTAGAGTTTCAAGTAGCTACTGGTGGAGCAGTTGCTCCTACACATGCTGGGTCTGTTTAATTCTCGCCTAGGTATGAAAAATATAGTTTTGTTTTATGTCTTACATTGGTTTAACTATACTGATTTGATTTGATTTGCAGCTGTGAATTTTTGAATATTTTGGAGTCACTTTGTGATTCAATAAGACAAGCCTTTCTTTTTTGGAGTCATTTTTTGAAACTAAGGATGGAACCGTTTCAGTAGCTACTGCGTTTGCTGGTCATCAGGAAGGTAATGCCTCTGCATATTGGGCTCGTTATTTATTGGAATCCCTGTCAAAGAAATTTCTGGATGGTATGATATAAATCTTAATACATATTATCTGATATTTATACTTTATCTTTTCTCAAACATGCCCTGAATTTGTTAATTCAGGTGGCGGGTTTGTTTTGGGGTATCTACCATACCTGCAGCTATACTTGCTCTGGCTATGGTCTTTTGTGCAGAAAGTCCACATTGGTTATACAAGGTTGACACCTAATACTATTTCATATTATATTTATAACTTCTTGCTCCTAAATTTGTTTGAATCACTTGAAATCTCTGTTAATCAAGCTGTTACTCTGTTGAAGTGCTCTATGTGTCTTTTTTACATTTACAAATAAGTGCAAGCTTCATTATCTAGTTTTCTAGTGAATGATCAAATAATCTCTGTTAATCTAGTTTTATAACTACTGAGGAATATTTAGATTGTGTTTATAGTTCTTGAAGACAAATGTTCATCCTATGTTGCTTCGATCTATCATCCTTTTGACAGTCCTCGATCATTTATCTCTTTTGTCATATAGCAAGGAAGAACTGCTGAAGCTGAAGTTGAGTTTGAAAGGCTTCTGGGTGTATCCGAAGCAAAGTTTGCAATATCACAGTTATCCAAGGTAGATAGAGGTGACGATACTGATACTGTGAAGTTCTCTGAATTGCTTCATTGTCATCATTCTAAAGGTATATAGTTTTTTATGTCTATCTCTAGGAAAGTCGCGTCATTGTGTGTTTATGTCATTGTTATTAGCTTGTCACTGGTTTCTTTAGGTATCCAAAAGTCATTTTTTATTCACGAGTTCGTTTTGCAGTTGTTTTTATTGGATCAACCCTATTTGCTTTACAACAACTATCTTCAGAATTATATCTAAATAATAATGAAGGAAAAAACAAATTATATTATAATTACAATCAAAAGTAACGAAGAGGAGAAATATCGTTTGGCATGTGAACCAATGCAAGCACACAACATTACAAAACTGTGGGAAATTTCCTTTATTGTGTTATGATGCTTTAATTATCTTATCTTGTTATTGTATATAAAAAAGATTAACCTGGTCTTTAATCTGAATTTTAATATATTTATATATACACTGTATAGGCGATATCAATGATCATTCAAGCCACATGAGCAAGTTCACTTTTACTAAACACGGGAGCTCTGTACCTATCTGTTGGTGGCATGCTAATGTAAGTATGCTGTAACTATGAATACAGATCTTGATTCTTGATAGATGCATCTGTAGTGAAAATTATGAGTTAAACAAAATTCATATTTCTAGAAATAGTGACATGACATTTTATTAGCCGGAGAGAAGTTGCTTTTATTAATGATTTAAGGTCACTAGTGGATGATGTTTTGAAAAGAGAACTATTGAGGATGTCTTGGATACAAAAAACAATAATAATCATTGATGTCACTTGGAACAGTCACGCGATTAAAAAAAACTTGGAACTATCACCTTTGGCTAGGGTTGTATGCAGTGCATGTTGGGCAGACATTGCCAGAAAATGAACACTGACGTTTTTTCTTCTTTCATGCAGGTTTGTATTTACATTTGCTCTTGGAGCTGGTCCAGTTCCAGGTCTACTTCTAACAGAAATCTTTCCCAGTCGAATCAGAGCCAAAGCCATGGCATTCTGTATGTCTGTACATTGGGTAATTTTCTTCTGCTTGTTTGTAATTTATGCTCTGTTCTATTACAAATTAGTCAAAGTTACATCGTCTGCACACCGTTTAGTCTAACCAAGTTTGATAAATTATGTTATACTTTCCTGAATTTTACCATGGTTGAATTGAGAAAATGAAGACTTCTAAAGTTCATTGCAATTTTGTACAGGTCTGTAATTTCCTTGTTGGGTTACTGTTCTTGCGTTTACTGGAGAAACTTGGTCCACAACTGCTTTACTCAATGTTTGCTACATTCTGCATGATGGCAGTAATCTTTGTAAAAAGAAATGTGGTGGAAACCAAAGGGAAATCACTTCAAGAAATTGAGATAGCACTTCTTCCCCGAGACTAGAGCTTCTTACAAAAACCCATTCACTGCAGTAATTTTGCATAATTTGGGGGCTATCATAGTGTCGGCTCTGAGCATATTATGAACAAATGTTAACAATGATTGTTCAATCCATTTCCGAAAAATGCAGCAATTTCATAAGTTTTAAGATATATTGTTTTATTTTTTTGTTCATAAGTAAACTAAAAGTTTAAAGACTAGTATAAAATTGTGCTATTTAAATCCTAGATAAAATCCACTTGTGTTGGGTTTATTTTGGAATGAGCTCAATTATTTTTAAAACCGAATAAACCGCATTATGAAACCGAACCGAACAAAACCGAAACCGAAAATAACCGAATTGCAAACCGGTCGGTTTTGGTTATGTTTTTTCCAACCGATGGTTAGGTCGGATTGGGAATTTGGGCCCGAAAACCGATCCAACCCAACCGATGTCCACCCCTAACACTTACCTACGTGTGAAATATGTTTGGTTGAATTACTGGAGTGGAGCGAAATAGATTATAAATTTAAATTACTTTTTGATTAAAATTTATATCGGAATATAAAAAATGAGGAAGTAGATAGAATGGGATGGAATGAACTATATTTCATTCAATTTCATCCATTATTTGTCTATCCAAACAATGAAATTACATTAATTATCACTTCATTTCATTCCACCTCATACCACCAATCAAACACTCATTTTATCTAAGATGGTTTGGAGATGGTTTGAATTACATCCGAGAAACCAAAAAATGTTTCACAAATTATAGTCTGATAGTTCATATCAAAGGCAAGGTTCAACATATACTTAATATCCAAAAACTTAGATAACAACATGTCTCATGAATCTTCAAAACTACTAAACTCAGACAATAATGCTTTTAAAGAGTCTCTAAGCAAACCTCAAGAGTTGATAACCGATGAGTTAGAGACACAATTGTCATGAGTATTAACTTTAATGGTCCAACAATAGAAGGGATGCACCGTATCAAAATTCAAAAAGAAGAATTTGTACGCCTTCGACCGACACATATTAAAAAAGTCATCTTAAGATAATCTAATTTTATGCACAACTTCGGAGATAGACCATTTATTATTTCACCACTACCAAGACCACCAGATACTAGTCAAGAAAATAATGGTAAACTCACTTTGACTCCTAAAATGAAGTCAATCAAAAATATTATTTGATGAAAGAAATCAAAGACAAGTGAACACACCAGGGCGCAACCAAAACTCTATAGAGTGGGGAAAATACTGCAAACAATGGAAGATGTTCCTTTTCCAGAGAAAATAATGTTGGCAATAGGCGTTGAAGGTCATCCTACACTGATGGCGCAATAAATTAATGGGAAGAGAATTATGAGAATACCGTCAAACTAGATATTGAACCTTAGTTGGTGTTGGTAGCCTCCAAATTCACTCCAAATCATCATTAATATTCCAATTATGATTTCGCTTAAGCAACCAAAGGGAGTGGATTTTTGAAGAGCAATAATACATATCATTAACTGCACTACCCAAGTCCAAAAGTCTGAGGAGTCATCACTAATACAAAAGAACTAGGTTGACTTAAAAATTTACTCCCAATATCTTGAAGCAAGGGAGTAACAAGCTCATCGAGGTTCTAACCACGAGGTTTTCAAATGTCCTTAACGAGTAAAGTTTAATTAAATATGTGAATGAAGGGAAGAGTGAAGCATAACAGACCAATTTTAAGCCAATATGTTTGCCAAAAAGGAGAGTTACCATTACAATATCGAAAAAGGAACCCATCATGAAGAGAAGTAATGGCTTTAATAATGTTATGCCATACTATCAAGGCACTCCCATCCTTTTAATTTTCCCACAAGGCATCATGTCGAATATACTTATGGGACAAAACTTCGACCCAAAACTTATGTTGACCATGAAATAAACTTCACACCAACTTTATTCTCACAAAAAAAAATTTGAACATGTTATCGTTCTGAATTTATTTATTCTTAATTTTACTCATAATTTTAAATTCATAATTTCATTTTATTATTTTAAATATAATTTATTTATTCTTTTGTTTATGTAAAATTAATCTCAATCAATATAACTTATAAATATTTTTTCTTTCAGTTTCAGTCATGGCAAATAAATGCTTTAGTGTTTCAGTCATCTCCAACCAACTCTAGCATATGGTTTATAGGTCTTAAATGGGTATTCAAGAGGCAAATTTTACTCATTATAAACCTAAAACACTTATTGAGTCTATGAGAATGTCAAGTTTCACATTTTCAACTCAAGTTGGTCTTGAAATATTACGCTTGAAGAGAAAGAAAGATGTTCGTAGAAAAATAAGTAAACTTGAGAGTTATTCACAAGGGATGGGGATACACTTCTTATTCATTAAAGAATAAACATTTTAAAGGATACAGTTATGGGGGTTTATTAAAAAAGCAGAAAACTTTTAGGTATGATCAATTAAATGTTGGTGGCATCGAATGAATGGTCAAGCTCAAATATTTGTTAGATGTTACAAATTAGATGTTCATGGAAAGAAAATTGGGGCTTTAGAGAAAGACATTGCGATCAATGCACATGTATTTTCAATTCTAAGTATGTGTTGTGAGTGTTAAAAAAATAAACTTGAATGGACAAAAACATCAGTTGAAAGTCGTTAAAAAAAGAACAAAGACTTCAAGTAATGCAATAATAGAACCGATGCAGTGAACTGTACAAGTTGGGTGAATTAAGAAAATTGTATTAATGAATGGCTAAGGAAAAAATCTTACAAAAGGGAACTATAATTATAGACGTAGAAATATCTCCTTGTAGAAAGGATGAATCCTAGTGAGATTCTCAGTCACATAATTTCCCTTGTTGAGAATGACTTTCACTATATAACCCTTATTTCCACTCCAAAACCAACCTCATTTCCTTCACATGTCCTCCCTTATTTAAATAATTCCCATTCTTATATTTCCATGATCCTCCCAATACCATCTTACACTCTTATCTTGCCACGCATATGGTTAGTTATTCCATCATTCATTCCTCTTAACTCTATTATCAGTCTCGCATATTTTATTTTCTTCTCCCCTTTATTTCTAACTTTGACCTTTCTTAGATACACATCTTTAAATGGACTATCAATACCTCCCGTGAAGTTTCACCTTAGCCTCAACATGTGTAATATGGAAAAACATATTTAATCACAACATTGTCTTCCCAAGTCATCTCCCACATCAGAAACTTTTCCCACTTGATAAATACCTTTTTCACTTCCATTCAACAATGTATAGCCCATGCAACTACTTTAGGCCTTAATTACAATCCCCACTCTAAATTTATAGATCGTGGTAACGTTGTACTCTCACATGGTAACCAATAGTTGATTTAAGTTATGACATGCGAAAAACAAGATGAATTTTTGAGTGAGATGGCATTGCTAATTTGTATTATTCCTTACCAATATGTTATACCATTTCAAAGGGACTATAACACCTATGTCTCATCTTATTATTAGGCCTACTAACTATAGACTTGAACTCATATGGGTGGGCCTTAAAGAACACCTTTTCCCTAATATGAAATTATGCATTCATCCTCTTCTTATCTACCCATTGATACATATTATTTTATACGTTACGTAACTGCCCCATGGGCTATTTAGGAATCATGTTTCTTTTTTTATAGCATATGATATACTTGATTCACTCTAGCCTTTTCCTTATCATACTTTAAGATTGTGGGAGCATATTTACCATACATAGCTTTAAAAGAACTAATGTCAATAGAAACATTATATGTTGATCAGATGAAGTATACTTAAATTTGATCTCACCATTTTGAATAACTCCTTTTAGGAAAAAAACTAATGAATATGTTATCCCTATTTGAAAGGATGGGCGAAGGAAATACATGAAAACAAACCACTTTTCGGATAAAGACATATATTACTTCTTTAACAGTGTAAGGATGACAAAGTGGCATACATTTAGCTGCTTTCGTCAACCGGTCCACCAATTCCAAGACTGTATCCTTCCCATTCGCCTTTGGTAGCCCACCAATGAAGTCCATGGTTAACTTTTCCCACACTTGCTCAGGAAGTGGAATAGATTGCAGTAATTCCGTCAGTTTCATGCTTGATATTTAATCTATTGGAAAATGGATTATAGATAAGAAATTTGTCTACCCATTCCTAATGGTCCCCTTCCAGCAATCTTTGTCCTAACAAGTAGTTCAAACTCTGGTGATCAGTTTGGATCATAAAATGACAACTCAACAAATAATGTTTCCATTTATGAACTCCTAAAACAATAGTCATCATCTCTTGCTCATATACAAATATCAATTTCTTCCTAGCTTGTAGTTGAATGTCCCTAATACATTCATGGGAAGTAGCCTAATACGTTGGTTTTGTTGCTTGTCTTATTGCTTTCATTTTTATTTACTTTTGCTTATTGAGTCTCCTTTATAATTGCACATCCTCTCTTAATCAAGTTTTTGAAACGATTTATTTTTAGCATGCATAAATCGATTGTTACATTTGAGCTTTGATCGTGATGGTTTAAGTCAATTTCCTGAGTTAGTGAAATAATAACCATAGGTGATATCAATTCAAGTCATATGGAAAGTGAAATCTCAAACTATTTTGAAAAACTTGAAATACTGAGATTTCTTGTGTGTGATTTGAGTCATTCACAATCCATGACTCGAATTAAGACAAAGGCAAAATAGGAAAATTTTGGTTTTTGTGATTCGAATCATAGATTACACCTTATTTGAATCATAGTTTGTGCATGATTCCCAAACTTCTCGGTAACCACTGACTTGTATGATTTGAATCGGGCTTAACACATGATTCGAATCATGAACCTGTGTGACTTAAATCATAGTCAAATCATAAGAAAAAGGGTCACTTTTTATGACTTCTTTCTTCGCATTACTTTCTCATTTGACTAAAATAACGAAATGCACTTGACTCAAATCTAACAAACTTTTTCCATCCATTTTTATGCTTAATCTCAAGCACATATAAAATTATTTTGTCATCATTCTTCATGTGCGAATCTCATAATCAACATTGTGATTTCCTATGAAACCAAGACCGTCTCGCTTTTGAAAGTTAAAAAACTCTTGCAATCAAATTTATTTCATCCTCAACTTCAGTTTGATTTTGAATTTTAATCATGAGAGATTTGTAATTGATTGAAGGAGAATTCATCTTGAAACTAATAGTTCTTACAGATTTGGTTGGGATTCTGAGGTAGCTTGCAAGATTGAGGTTGTTGTCATTGGTATTGACAAATTCCAGTGAAAATAAGAAGGTTATTCTCTCGGTATTGCCATGGTAGTGATTGTGTTGAAGGCTACGGGCAAGGTGGATTTCTTCTTAAATCTTCAAACAACTCATCACTCAAGGAATCAGTAGGATCAAGTAGTGATTCCTACATATGAAGGCTTGAAGTAAATTGGTGATGTTGGAATATTCAAAAAGCGTTAATCGAGTAAATATTATGTAGAAGAGTTTGGCATTACGTTGTATACAAGTCAAGATCCAGATAGAAGATTTATTTTTCTCAGCATTATTGTGGATTGGTGATTGTATGAACTCTTGCAATATTTGTTAAAATAAAAAGGAACAATGCAGGTTCCAATCGGAAACCATTGAAGAGTGCACGTAGGCAAAGCCAGGATGAACATCGAAGCACTATAAATCTCGGTGTAATCTCTCTCCTTTACTCTTACATTTAATTTTTGTAGGATTTGCATGCTTGGGTATTTTAATTCTATCGTAGTTTATCATTTATTCAATTGGTAGAGATTTATTAAGTAAGGTTAGGTTTTGTTATAACTGGTGCCTAATCGAGCTGAATTGGTGATTAAATTCTTAGAAACAATTGTGGTTAGAATTCATTGATATTGAATCATTGTATAAACACATCTTGTGGAATATACAACTGAATCAATTGAATGCATTTGTGTATCATCATAAAATCATCAATTGATATGTGTGTATATTGATTAAGCGTTAACGTGATCAAGTTTCAATAAAAGTATAATTTTCATATTTTCGCTTCAAACCTTCCGCGTGCACTTTTTTAAAACCTCTGATATTCTTTTTTTGAAAAAGTGGTTGATTTTTTTAATAAGGGTCTATTCCCCCCCCCCCCCCCCCCCCCCTCTATACCATTTTTCTACTTCCATATTCTAACCCAATAATTTGCATCAAGATTTGACGTTTTGATTGTGTCAAATCAATATCTAAAAGTTGTGAATATGGCGGAGGATGACGATCCTAAGGGAGAGTATAATAAAACACCTATTTTTAAAGGCGAAAATTATATTTATTGGAAAACGAACATGTACATACACTTACTATCAGTGGACAAAAACCGATGGTGTGTCTTCACCGAGGGACCATTTATTCCCAAGGACGATGTCGACATTGTTAAACATCCAAAGATTAGACGGATGATGAGACCAAAAAGGCTTCATATGATTTGAAAGTGAAGAACATACTTATCTTCTTTTTAAGCGTGAAAGTATTCTACTCAATTTCATATCATACGAGTGCTAAAGGTATGTGGGATACTCTTCAAACTCTTTATGGGGGAACAAATGATATCAAGGATTCTAAAATCAATATGTTTACTGAGGAGTTTGAACTATTTTGTATAGAACCCGGAGAATCTGTGGATCCCATGAAAACTAGATTCCTCAACTTAATCAACAAACTAAGCAACTTGGATAAAATCTTTTCTAACAAAGATTATACTAACAAAATATTGAGATCTATGTGCAGATGTCATACCCCAAAATTTGCCCATCATTAGTTCAAGACATTTTTTAGGGGCATTCCGACTCATTTTATGACACTGATCTCAAAGGAACGAAGGCCCAGCTCACGAATGGCCCAACCCAGAAAATGGCCCAAACTGGCCTGGTCGCTACACGTTCGCTACACGCTAGCCTAGTGATAATATGAAATTATATCATATTTTAGGACTTAATTCATTTAAATTTTATCATTATTTATTTCAGTTCACTTTATGTTGTTAGATATTACGCGGTATTTTCTTCCTATTTGTCTCAGGTGGCTTATTTTGAAGCACAAGTAAAAATGGAGGAAAAGAGGTGCAAAAGGGAGATAAAACGAACCAAATAGCAAAGCCCAGCCCAAAGCACCTGTGACGAGCGTCACAGAGGCCGTGACGAGCGTCACGCCTTGTACACCCCTGTGACGGACGTCACACATGGTGTGACGAACGTCACACCATTCCCCTACTTTTTGGGCGCCAGTAACGCCTCAGAGACTTGAAGAGACGTTGAGGAATGTTGGGCTCTATATCCACGCGCACGTTGAAAGACCAAATGAGGGAAGGGGTTACTCAAACAATATAAATAGCCACTTTTAAAAACCTAAAAGGGGAGGCTTTTCCACATTTTTTTTCCTTTTGCCGTTTTTGCTTTTGCATAGTTTCTTTTCCAGTAGCTTAGTCATTGTTTATTACGAGTTCTACACTGCTCCCCTTGCAATTTCCCATTTCCTTTTTAGCATTTAGTTAATTCTTTTCGCACAATAGTTTCTGCAACGGAAACTATTGTGCACCTTTTTACCGAATCTAACCTTACGTTAGGATCTAGTTTATTTCCTTCGTTTTAATTTGTTGTTTAAAGGAAACCCTGAAGGAAAAGCCGGCGGCACCGCTCAACTCAATCCGGCATCAACCCTAAGAGTGCCAATTCAAGGTTACAATTCAATTACAAACAAGTTTGCGTTACTATCGCCGCTTTACGTTCCGAATTCCCATGTGATATTATAATTGAATTCATAAATATATTTGAGGTTCTGTATGTAGACTTAAGTATGCATGGATACCTTGAATTGTTGTAATGGACGCCGCTGTTTTTCGTTCTGTTTTGATCTTTGCCCTTCTGACCTGTTTTATTATAACCATGCTTTGTTTACCTGATACTATTACTGCTTTGGTGCAACTCCTCGATTACACCCTGCTTTGGTATGCTAACCCGTTTGTTGAATTTTGCAAAGGTTCATATGGCCCAGGAAAAGATTGCCGTTAGGTCTTCCACTTTATTTGTGGGATACCATTGTGGAGGCTCACCCTAAATTGCCTAATTAATTTTAATGTGTTAATTTTAATAATTAATTTTAACGTGTTAATTTTAATAATTAATTTTAATGTAATTTTAATGTATTGATTTTAATGTGGAGGCTCATCCTAATTACCTACTTAACTTTAAAATATGACCTTTAAATATGTGACCTTGGACCTCTCTTTTGCCTTACGACATTACGGTATAATGGTCATGTCCCGCGAATGTGGGGATACACTTAGCAAAGACCCTCCGATTAAATCATCATAAAATAAATCATGGTCCCTCGGATGTTGCCTTCGAAAATACGATTTTGTCCCTCGATGACCCTTCGGTGTAGCCTACGGTTAAATGATGATCGTCCCTTCGAATGCTAAGGTATCCTTACAACTGTTGCCTTCAATGACCAATCGATGACCCTACGATGACCCTTTTACATCCAAAGGATAAAACTACTTACTTCTCAATAGTAAGGACAGTTCTACCCTCATAAGGATAGGAAATGCCCGGAAAGACCTCGGACAGGTATAACCCTTAATTGCTCATTCATAACCTAAAATACTTTTCACACCTCACACATTTCCAAACTATTTTTCTAAACTATTTCCAAAACTAAATGAGATAACCACTTTGTATACATTCATACAAGAATCATTACAAAGTTAAGTTCTCCTTTTCAAAACATTTTCTAAACAATTCACAACCACTTTTTCCAGACAAACATAAGTGATCGAGCAATTAAGAGCCCATGGATAACCATGGATACAAAGGGTGCTAACACCTTCCCTTTGTATAATGTACCTCCCGAACCTAAGAATCTAAATTAAGGTCTTTCCTGTTCTTTTCCACCTTTCCTTATTGGATAAAAGAAAAGTCGGTGGCGACTCTTGCTAACCGCGACATTGCGATTAAAAACACATTAAAGTCAGTTCACCGTATGACAGAACTGGCGACTCTGCTGGGGACTTACAAAGAGAGGTTACCTTAAAAAACAAGATCACTTATTTGAATTGTTTGATTTACTTTTAAGGGATTGCTTGGGTATTCTTGAGTGAAAGATCCTACACCCGGATCTAGTGTACCTTAGGTAAGTAGCAATAGATCATCGCGACTATCCGGCGTATACTGGAATGGTTAAAATGATGGCTACGGTTAATGTGACACTTTGGTTGTCCTGATGTTCCTCATGTTATTTGAGGAAAAATTTGGCTTCCGCGTGGTGTCATCAAAGCATTAACCAGACCTTTAGAACCCTAATTGACTCATCCTAGCCATTAGAAAGTAGTGAGATAACTGGCTTCGGTTCCGACTGAGGTTGGTTGATACTCGATGCTACACTCTTTGAGATTGGACTTTAGGGAAGCTTCGGTCAACCGCTTGGTGTTGCACTGAAGTGGACTTAAGGAAAGGTCAATGATTTGAGATCCTTCTAGAACCCGGTTACTATTCTAGGACAGGTTGAACCAACCAAATTTCAGTGGGGAGGGTACTTACCTATGGAACTCATGCAAGCCTTAAAACCTAGGAATGATGGTTGTGTGACTTGCTTGTGCTTGTTATTTATTTAACATCATAACATCATGACATCATAACATTGTACTAACCATTTCAAGGATTTAGGGATTTAACTTTTCTCTAGTTCGTAAAAAAAAAAAAAAAAAAAGAGAGAGTTTCCTTTTTTGTTAGTTTACGTAAAGTTAAATTCCAAAAGTCCTTGAAAACATTTCATACATTGCATAGCATAACATAACATTGCATAACAGGTACTCTAAAGGGATCAATGTTCTCACGGTTTTCCTCCAAACAGAAAAATGGATCTCGAACAAACTGTCAAAGATCTCCAGACTCAGAACGCTCAATTCAAGGAGATGATGCTAAGCTTATCCAAGGGGCAGGAGGAACTGAAGGCTCTTTTGGTTGAAAAGAAGAAAGACAAGAAAGCTGTGAGTTTCATTAACCCGGGAAGAAGGCGTAAAGGACAGGCTACGGGAATCAAATTTGGAATCCCGAATGGTCCAGAAGAGGGGGCGGAGAATGACTCAGAGGAAGAGAATGCTGATTTCTCCAACCCTGAGGATGACGATGAGGACTATGAAAATGAACAGTACTCTCCAAGAGATGATAAGTACAAATTGCTGGAAGAACGCATGCTAGCCATGGAGGGTCAGAAGGCGCCTGGTCTGGATTTCAAAAGTTTGGGTCTGGTCTCCGATGTGACCATTCCCCGCAAATTCAAAATCCCCACTTTCACTAAGTACGATGGTGCATCCTGTCCTCAGATGCATTTAAGGGCTTATGTGAGAAAGATTCAGCCGCACACCACTGATAAGAAACTGTGGATCCATTTCTTCCAAGAAAGTCTGTCTGGCACTCAGTTGGAATGGCATTATCAGCTCGAGAGCTCTGACATCCGCACCTGGACTGATTTAGCAACAACTTTCTATAAGCAGTACCAGTACAATTCTGAATTAGCGCCTACTCGGCTACAGTTGCAGAATATGACTATGGGCTCTAAAGAAAGTTTCAAAGAATATGCTCAAAAATGGAGAGATTTGGCTGGCAGAGTCAAACCTCCTATGACTGATCGAGAGTTAGTGGACATGTTCATGAGCACACTGACTGGCCCGTTCTACAGCCATCTATTGGGAAGTTCTTCATCAGGTTTCACTGAACTTATCTTGACCGGTGAACGGGTTGAAAGCGGCATTCGAAGTGGAAAGATACAGGCAGCTACCTCTGCAAGCACCAAAAAGTCCTATCAGGGAAAGAATGAATCCAATGCTGTGTATGGTCAAAAGAATCATAACAAGAAAAATGGTGACCATGCCGTTGGAGCAGTGACAATCGCCGCCCCGCCAGCTCAAAACTTCCAGCAAAGACCAGACAGACCAAGAAGGCAGTTTACCAAGCTCAATATGACTTTAGCACAAGCACTGCAAAGTATGCTAAAGGTAAACTTAATCACTCTCAGAGGTCCTCCTGCAAATGTCAACACTGCTTCGCCTCGTTATAATCCCAATGCCAGGTGTGCATATCACTCCGATAGCCCCGGGCACGATACAAACGATTGTTGGTTGTTGAAGAACAAAATTCAGGATATGATCGACGCTGGGGAAATTGAGTTCGAGCCTCCGGAGACTCCTAATGTCATCACTGCCCCTCTGCCTAATCATGACAAGACTGTCAATGCTGTGGAGGATACTGATAGCGGTTGCGACCTGGATAGCTGGATTTTCCCGACAATTGGTGACGGACTCAATAATCGGAAGGCTGAAGACATTATCCCGATTTCCTTTAGTCAGGAGTAATTGTTATTGCTATTTTTGTGGTTCAAAGCATTGTGTCTATGCCCGGGGCACAATAGCTAATTTGTTAAGGGTTTTGTCATTTTCATAAGCATATTCATATTCAATAAATCAATGGACTTTTTGCATTCAAATATTGCGCTCTTTATCTTTCCTGTCATTTTTTTCAAACAAGCTATGTTTTCTTGCACACACTCACGTAACAAATCGCGTATCCATATTCACTCTGGATCCTGTTGATAATAGTTCTGCTACTGTTCATTATGACTTTGAAAATCCGATCTACCAAGCCGAGGATGGAAGTGAGGAAGATTGTGAAGTCCCTGGAGAACTTGCCAGACTGGTACTACAAGAAGAAAAGACCACACAGCCGCATGAGGAATCAATTGAAATTGTAAATCTGGGTACTGAAATAGACAAGAAAGAAGTCAGAGGTTTCTTGGGGCACTCGAATTACATTGCCCGATTCATCCCGCACTTGACTGCTACTTGCAAACCCCCCTTCAAACTGCTAAAAAAAAATCAAGAGATGGTATAGAGTGATGAATGGCAAAATCAAGAAATATCTCCAAGAACCTCCAATTCTAATGCTACTAGTTGAAGGAAGACCTCTAATCATGTATTTGGCCGTGTTGGAAAATTCAATAAGGTGGGCTGGGGCAACGTGACGAGTCTGGTCGAAAAGAGCATGTCATACACTGCCTTAGCAAAAGGTACCGACTGTGAAACAAGATGCTCACGGCTCGAGAAAGCTTGCTACGCTTTGGCCTAGGCTGCTCGCCGACTAAGACAGTCTATGTTGAATCATACCACTTTATTGATTTCCAAGATGGATTCTATCAAATATCTACTTGAGAAACCTGCTGTCTCCTGAGAGAGTTATCACTGATAATGGTACTAAACTGAACTCTACACGCAGTTCAAAATAAAGCACCATGACTCTTCTCCGTACCGGCCAAAGACGAACGGCGCCGTGGAGACTGCTAATTGAAATTCTAGTTATCAGACTTTGGATGTCACACTGGTTGTTATGACATCCAATTCTGCACAGACAGGGATTATGCAGAACTTAATTGTAAGTGCAGTAAATAACACAAGTAATTGTTCACCCAGTTCAGTCCAACATGACCTACATCTGGGGGCTACCAAGCCAGGGAGGAAATCCACTATTAGTAGTATCAATTCAAAGCTAAACTCACCCGTTTACAACTTATCACTTAATCCCTACCCAATGCAATTTCAATCTTAACCTAAGATCAGAGTTCCTACTCACTCCCCCTCAATCACCTCAGTGATATTAAAAACACTTTGAAGTCACACTTCAAAAACAACTCTTGGTTATGCTTCACAGCTTAAACCAAGATACACAGCACTCACGCTTAAAAGCTTCGAGTGACACAACACTTACAACTCAATGAACACCCTATGCCAAAGCAATCATCTATTTGATAATGACTTGGCTTACAAGATACGTCTAATTCTAGACTCACAAAAATACAGCAGTGAAGTAAGATGGACACACTAAATCTTCACGCCTCAAAATCCCCGAAACTGAATGGAGGAATGCCTTCCTTTTTATATTGCAGCACCTGGGCTTTTGCACCTGTATTTTCCTGAATTTTAGGTCACATAAGTTCCCACAAATTCAATATTTAGGTTGCTAACAAATAGGCTATTTGTTAGGTTCATTGAATGTAGCTTGGTTGTTGATTTCCTGGATTTTCTCTAAGCTGTTGACTTCCTAAAGAATAGCCTGAGAAAGCTGTAACAGAAAACTGAACAACCTACAATCTAGCATATGCTGTCAGGAATGAATGTCACGACATTCAGCTTGACATCAAGGTCCATATGCTGAGTCTGTTTTCCCAGAAAACAGACTGTACAAATCTGCTGACCTGTACATGATCAATATGACCATACTACAGTACCAGCTTACATTAGTAAATGTCAAAGTGTCCAACTTAACATTTACACAATTGGCCTTAAGTTAGTTCTGTAATTCTCTTGAAGAACAAACTAACTAATATGCTGAAGTATAGCAGAACACCACTCTGCCTAATCTTCACCAGCTGCTGTTAATGATGAGTGTCACAACATCCAGTTTGACATTCAGTCAGTAGGCCTTATGCCAGGTCTGGTTCTTCCTTGATAACCAGACTGCAAATGAATACTAAGTTCTAACAGAGCTTCTGTTCCTTAGTATCTGTTGACAGGTATGAATGTCACAACATTCAATAATCCTGTGTTAGCTAGTCCTGCAGTAACTATAATGTAGTTACATATACATGTCATGACATCAGTCAAGACATTAGTGTTTTACCATACAATACAGCCAATTAAACACCTACAAACTCCCCCTTTGGCAAATTTTTGGCTAAAACACTTTGATCCCCATAACAGAGTTCATGGCAGCGGAATAAAACTAGCTAATACACTCAGAGTGGCAGCACACTCACACACATGGAAGTTAAATAAAACTTCACATAGCAGCACACATATATTCGAAGTTGCACCTAAACTTCAACATCAGCTGCAAGGGGGGAGGGAAGTTAAATAAAACTTCACACACATATCAGCAAACACACAGAGGCATACAACAGTGTGCACACAGAAGTTAACTACACACTTCAACACACAGCAGCTGTAGTAGGGAAAACTTCAATCTGTTATGAAAGGGTACCTGTTTTAATACTAAAGTTTAACAATGTAAACTTCTGTTGTCCTGGGGTATCACTTTTCACTCCCCCTTTTTGTCAAAAATGTTGCCAAAGCAACACTTTAATATACAGACCCACAAAAGAAATATGAATTACACACATAACAGAAAAAAACAGCAACAAAGGGATTACTCCTCTGCCTCATCATCAGCCTCCTCATCAGCCTCCTCTTCAGAGCTGGCCTCTTCCTCCCCCTCAGCCATTTGCCCTTCAGCTCCATCCGTGTCCTCAGCAGTAGACTCCAGCTGCAAGATGAGCTGTTCCAGTGCATGCTTTCTAGCTCCCAGCTCTTTGCAGGTTTCCTTGAGAACTGCAATAACATCAGCTTTGTCAGGTTGGTGGCTAGTTTTGGAAGTCTCTCCCGATGTCACGACAATGTCCGGAACATGCTTGCCCAGGAACAGCTTGTAGCTGAAAGCCAATGGACTCTCCCTTCTCCTCACAAAGTCATTATCTGTCAGGATGTGTGGAAATTGATTCAGCACAATTCCACATATTAGAGAGGGGAAGGCAATGGGACCCTTTACACTGAAGCTCCCAGCATGCTTCATTGTCTGATCAAATATGTAGGCACCATAGTCCATCTTAGCTTTGGTTCCCACTGCATAGATGAACTTCCCTAATGCCACAGACACAGTTGACTTGTGGTTAGTGGGTACCCAGTTGGCTGATCCAACTTTGTGCAGCATTGCATACTTGACACTTAGTTGGCTGGCTACTAGCTTCCCTTTGAGAGGCCATTTTCGGACTTGCTTTGCTGTGATGACTTGACAGATTGTATTGTCAGTCACTTCAAGCTCAGGTTGCTCTTCATCCGCTCTTCCCAGATACTGATTTATTACAGAGGGGGAAAAAGTCACACATTTGCCGCGCACATAGACCTTTCGAAATTCCTTGGATCTCCCATCAGCACACTCCTCTGACAGATTTACAATAAACTCCTTCACCAAGGTCTCATAGCACTTAGGAAGTTGTGACACTGTTCTCATCAGCCCTGCCTCCTTGATGAGATCCACAATCTCTTTACAGTCCATGGCATTCTGTGCCAGTTCTCTTTCCAATGCCAGCCTCTTGTGGTACACATACTTCCACCTGTTAACACTGGAGGCAAAGTGGAAGGACACATTGTCAATGGGAACTTCTGGGACACTGGTTGCCAACCTACTGGAAGAGGGCTTCTTCCTGGACATGGATGTTGTGACATCACATGGGGCATCAGATTCAGATTCAACCACCACAACTTTGGTTTTCACCTTCTTAGGCACCTCTTTGCTCCAAGCTTTTGTAGGTCCATAGCTCTTCCTCTTGTGTGTGCTTTCTGACTCTGGTTGCTTGTGAGGGTTTGTTGCACCAACTTCCTTGGAGGGGGACTTCAACTCCACAGCCTTTTTCTCCCTTCTGGTCCTGACTCTCTTGGCTATCCTAGGAACAACTGTAGCCAGAAGATCATTGTCTGAGAGTTCTTCCACGTTAATCGTCTCAGCCCTAGACTTGTCCTCACCACTCTGAGTAACCTTGGCCTTCTCACTTCTCACCTTGCCTGAGGGTTTTTCAACCTTTGATCCCTCATGAGCATCCGGTTGCTCAACATTGTCAGTGACATTTCTTCTCAGCACTACAGCTTTATCTTGACATGCAGCAATGTCAGGAATGATTGTGTTCAAGGGAACAGAAACCCCAGGAACATCTCGATTGCCAGATAGAATCTGAGTGACGATAGTTGCAATGGAGTTGTGTACATACCTTGACCCTTCCCTTGTGTGTTCATCAAGAGCGATTTCTGATGAAAACCCGGTGACCGTTTCCTTAGGTCTTCTTGCATGGGAAGAAGTTGCTGCGTCAACAACTGGATCCTCCCTGGTAGGGTGGTGAGACTCGGTGCTGTGAGAATCTGACATGGTGGTGTACGAGGAGGTGTCGGATTGACGAGCCATGCTGAACCTTTGAGAGGGAAGATGGATCGTTTCCTTGAGCGAGGGTTTGCACGAGTGGAGAATGAAACGACTGAATGTGAAACGCTTTGTGCTAGAGTAAGGTCTATTAGATTTTGACCACTCAGCGCTCACCATTTGTTTAATAATTTGACTTATTAAACAGTAGCTAACTAACTTCATTAGTTGCTATAACTTTTCAGGCGCACGCATCTCCTTTTTGTACTTACTGTACAATGTCATGACATTCTGGGTGACATTGTACTCTGTCTGCATCAGGTTCCTCCAAACCAGAGTTGACCACTTGCCTCCACAAGCAAGGTACTGAGTTTCAGCAGACGTCAATAACATACACCTATGTCTATCCTTTGCTGTCATATCAGTTGTATGATGGCCAAAGGTAATGATCTTTATCACTCCTTTTACCTGAGGGGCATCTAGTTTTCCATGTCCCTCCTTCCCTTTGGTCAAAAGACACTTGGGAGGGTTGATAGAGTCTTTAGATTTCCATAGATAGCAATTATCTTTGGATCTATCTCCTCTCATCACTTCTTGATTGCTCCTATTCACTACCACACACCCTCCCTCGGTAAATTCCACCTTATGTCCTTGGTCACACAGCTGGCTTATGCTTATGAGGTTCACAGTTAGTCCTTTTACTAACAATACATCACTCAATTTTGGAGCATCTGGACAGTCCAGCTTTCCAACACCCATGACTTCTCTTTTAGTTCCATCACTTAATGTCACAGACTTGGTGTTGGAGGGATGTAGATTCACCACTAGGTAGTTCATCCCAGTCATATGCCTTGAGCAGCCACTATCAAGGTACCAATCTTGTTTGATATGTCCCCTTGAAGAAGTGTGAGCAAGGTTAGCAACACACTGTTGATTCTCAGGAGAGAAGTGCATTTTAGATGCTAGCTGCTTAGGACTGACCTGAGGTGTCTGCTTAGCCGCCCATGTTGGTCTCTTAATGGGGGCATTATGAGTAGACACCTTTTTCTTGGGCCTACCTTGAGGGGTCTGGTTTGGATAACCATGCAGCCTGTAGCAGAATGGTTTTATGTGACCGAATCTACCACAGTAATGACATTTCCATCTCTTGAATTTCTTCTTCTGATGGTTGTTCATTCTGGTTCCTCGATGTTGTGACTTTGGATGAGACTTCCCTTTGGGTTTCTGAACTTTAGCCTTAGGGCGTTTGCGTTCAGTTGAGGATCTTTTCCCAAAGCCTAGACCTGATGTGTTTCCAGACTTCTGTCTTGTTTTCAGGATTTCTTCCAAGGTGTCAGATCCCTTACTCAACATTTTGAAGGATTTGGTCATTTGGTCTAGCTTAGAGATTAGCAACGAAATCTCACTCTTCAGACCCTCTATGACTTTCAGCTGCTCTAGTTTCTCAGCTTCTAGTTCTTTGATGAGTTTCTTATGCTTTTCTCCTTGGATGCAAACTTCTGCACTTTTAACACATAATTCTTTATATGAAACAGCAAGCTCATCCAATGTGAGTTCGTCTCCACTTGAGTTATCCTCTGAGGCACAAACACTGGTTAAAGCAGTGACTTGTTTTGCCGATTCTCCTTCAGATTCACTCTCAGTGTCTTCTTCTGACCAGGTGACAGATAGCCCTTTCCTTTGTCTTATGAGACGGGTAGGGCAGTCAGCCTTGCTCTGACCACATCCTTCCAATCCATGGCACTGGATTCCCTTGCCTTGGTTGGCCTTTTCTTTATGAGTTGATCTTTTCTTTATGTCAGATGGGATGTTCTTGACATTAGATTTACCCTGTTGATCAACTCTCTTTATGAGCTTGTTGAACTGTCTCCCAAGCATGGCTAAGGCTTCTGATATACTTTCATCACCTCCAGTATATCCTTCTCCTATAAAGACTATGCTTTTCTTCTTCTCAGCATACTCACCTAAGCCCATTTCAAAGGTTTGAAGAGAACCAATGAGCTCATCTACCTTCATATTGCTGATGTCCTGAGCCTCCTCTATGGCAGTGACCTTCATAGCAAACCTCTTAGGTAAGGACCTGAGAATCTTTCTTACAAGTTTCTCTTCAGTCATTTTCTCACCTAGTCCACCAGAGGTATTTGCAATTTCAAGAATATTCATGTGGAAGTCATGAATAGTCTCATCCTCTTTCATCCTCAGATTTTCAAACTTGGTTGTCAACATCTGAAGTTTTGACATCTTCACCTTGGAAGTACCTTCATGAGTTACCTTGAGGGTATCCCAAACTTCCTTAGCTAGTTCACAATGGTGCACCAGCCTGAAGATGTTCTTAGTGATTCCATTGAACAGTGCATTCAAGGCTTTGGAATTTCCAAGAGCTAATGCCTCTTGTTCCTTGTCCCAATCTTCTTCAGGAATCTGCACACTGACTCCATCTTCATCAGTCCTCGTTGGATGTTCCCATCCCTTGTTGACAGCTCTCCAGACTTTGCTGTCTAGAGACCTTAGGAAGGCTATCATGCGAGGCTTCCAGTCATCATAATTAGATCCATCCAACATGGGTGGTCTGTTTGAGTGTCCTAAATCCTTGTCCATGGTACTAGAAAGTAACTTCCCTAGATCTCACCCAGAACTTCACAGGCAGGGTGCCTGCTCTGATGCCAATTGAAATTCTAGTTATCAGACTTTGGATGTCACACTGGTTGTTATGACATCCAATTCAGCACAGACAGGGATTATGCAGAACTTAATTGTAAGTGCAGTAAATAACACAAGTAATTGTTCACCCAGTTCAGTCCAACATGACCTACATCTGGGGGCTACCAAGCCAGGGAGGAAATCCACTATTAGTAGTATCAATTCAAAGCTAAACTCACCCGTTTACAACTTATCACTTAATCCCTACCCAATGCAATTTCAATCTTAACCTAAGATCAGAGTTCCTACTCACTCCCCCTCAATCACCTCAGTGATATTAAAAACACTTTGAAGTCACACTTCAAAAACAACTCTTGGTTATGCTTCACAGCTTAAACCAAGATACACAGCACTCACGCTTAAAAGCTTCGAGTGACACAACACTTACAACTCAATGAACACCCTATGCCAAAGCAATCATCTATTTGATAATGACTTGGCTTACAAGATACGTCTAATTCTAGACTCACAAAAATACAGCAGTGAAGTAAGATGGACACACTAAATCTTCACGCCTCAAAATCCCCGAAACTGAATGGAGGAATGCCTTCCTTTTTATATTGCAGCACCTGGGCTTTTGCACCTGTATTTTCCTGAATTTTAGGTCACATAAGTTCCCACAAATTCAATATTTAGGTTGCTAACAAATAGGCTATTTGTTAGGTTCATTGAATGTAGCTTGGTTGTTGATTTCCTGGATTTTCTCTAAGCTGTTGACTTCCTAAAGAATAGCCTGAGAAAGCTGTAACAGAAAACTGAACAACCTACAATCTAGCATATGCTGTCAGGAATGAATGTCACGACATTCAGCTTGACATCAAGGTTCATATGCTGAGTCTGTTTTCCCAGAAAACAGACTGTACAAATCTGCTGACCTGTACATGATCAATATGACCATACTACAGTACCAGCTTACATTAGTAAATGTCAAAGTGTCCAACTTAACATTTACACAATTGGCCTTAAGTTAGTTCTGTAATTCTCTTGAAGAACAAACTAACTAATATGCTGAAGTATAGCAGAACACCACTCTGCCTAATCTTCACCAGCTGCTGTTAATGATGAGTGTCACAACATCCAGTTTGACATTCAGTCAGTAGGCCTTATGCCAGGTCTGGTTCTTCCTTGATAACCAGACTGCAAATGAATACTAAGTTCTAACAGAGCTTCTGTTCCTTAGTATCTGTTGACAGGTATGAATGTCACAGCATTCAATAATCCTGTGTTAGCTAGTCCTGCAGTAACTATAATGTAGTTACATATACATGTCATGACATCAGTCAAGACATTAGTGTTTTACCATACAATGCAGCCAATTAAACACCTACACTAATAAGAATATCAAGAAGATCATACAAAAAATGACATGACGTACAAAGACTGGCATGAGATGTTACCTCTTGCTCTTCATGGTTGCGTACTTCGACAGGGGGCAACTCCGTTCTCCTTAGTCTATGGAATGGAAGCCGTTTTACCAGTGGAAGTTCAGATTCCCTCTCTAAGAATTATGAAAGATGCAGGCTTAGATGAGGATAAATGGAGTCAGACTCGACTCGATCAGATAAATTTGATTGATGAGAAGAGACTTGCGGCTGTTTGTCATAGGCAGATATATGACCCAGGCATTTAACAAAAGAGTCAAGAGACAGGTGTATCAAATTGGCGACTTGGCAATAAAGCGTATCACTCTACCACAAGGTGATCCCAGGGGCAAATGGACTCCCACATACGAAGGGCCATTTGTGGTTAAGAAGGTATTCTCCGGTGGAGCCATGATACTTGCTACAATGGATGGCGAAGACTTCCCGCATCCTGTGAACGCGGACACAGTTAAAAAATACTACGCATAACAGAGACCCGCTAGGTCGATGTACCTAGGCAAAAGTAAGGGCATCCCAGCGAACCAAAAGGGTTCGGGCAAAAATTAGGGATAAACATATAAAGACGTATACCCGGCAAGTCGAAAACCTGAAAAGGCGGCTTGAGCAAAAAAGGGTATCCTGGTGGACTGAAAACCTGAAAAGGCGGTCCAGGCAAAAATTAGGGATTAAAGCGTACGACTATGTCCCGTTCTCAGACAGCTTCATCCAAGTTCAAAGGACTGAACAAGCTAATCACTTCTATCCGACAGCAGGAGATGAGAGGCTTGAAGACATAATGACAGTGGTGGAATTAGAATCGACAGGATTTTTCCTCATAGCTCCTCTTTGTTTGCCTGACAATTTCCTCTTACTAGGATTTTTGTCTCCTTGTACACAAATTGCCTGTTTATAGGCCCTCTTTCAAAATCAATACAATTTTATTTCCAAAAAGATGCTTTTACTTTCTCTGTTTTGCTTGCATAAACGTCCATTGATTTAATTTGAATTGATATGTGCATTTGAATATGATCAATGTTTATCAAAATACATGCATAAAATAACAATGGCAATTACTAAAGGACTTCAGGATCGAGGAGAAGGTCTAACCAGGCTTTCCAATGAATCTGTTGCCAATTCTATTCCCCGGCTAAGCCAGTTATTCCCCAGAAGAAATGGGCATCACTAGACTGGTCATCTCTTCTACCCCCAGCCAGGTTCTGTCGAATGTTTCTACCATCAGACAGAAATCAAATCCCCCAGCTGAGACAGGGTCATCAATACAAGTATCTCCGACCCGAAGACTGAGATTTGTTTCCCCAGTAGAGTCCCCTGGAAGAACGTTTCAGACACATAGTGCATTCATTACATCATTTCATAACATATACATGCATACAATGTTCGCATTCATTCCAGACGCATAATTCACTCATTACATCATTTCACAGCACACGCATGCATACAACATTTGCATCTCATGCATCATGACATAGCATGAAGCTAACTTTATTTTTCAGGTCAATTATCCTCCTGACACAGTCAAAACAAAGGTCCATTCAGACGGACATCTTTATCAATTACTTTCAAGATTCAACTATATCCCTCAGATACTGCCTAGCGTACGGTATATTCCGAGGTGTAGTCTAGTGTACGACTACTTTCTTCTTCAGATACATCTTTCAGATATACTCCATGTCAACATTCAGTCAGACATCCTCCTAACGATGGCCTCTATAAGCTCATCCCAAACATGCATTGCAAATACAGCATACACAAATACTATCAGATATAGCCTAGCATACGGTTCATTCTGATTCGGCTCAACATATAACTCCTTCCACTCAGATACGATCTAACGGACGATCCATTCTGATCTTCAACTACTCCCAACACGGTCTAATGTACGACCCAGTTGGACCTTCACTTCTCAGGTACTGCCTAGCATACGGTCCATCCTGATACGTCTCAACACATGACTCCTTCAACTCAGATACGATCTAGCGTACGATCCATTCTGACCTTCAATAACTCAGATACGATCTAGCGTACGATCCATTCTGACCTTCAACCACTCAAATACTGTCTAATGTACGACCAAGTTAGACCTTCAAGTCAGATTCTGCAAATACAGTCTAATGTACGACCAAGTTAGACCTTCAAGTCAGATTCTGCAAATACAGTCTAATGTACGACCAAGTTAGACCTTCCAGTCATCAAATACAGTCTAATGTACGACCAAGTTAGACCTTCACTTCCTTACTCAGGTGCTACCTTCGGACAGGTACATTCCTGAATGGTAGTCTGGTATACGGCTACTTCCCTTGCTCAGGTGCTACCTTCGGACAGGTACATTCCTGAATGGTAGTCTGGTATACGGCTACTCCCTTGCTCAGGTGCTACCTTCGGACAGGTACATTCCTGAATGGTAGTCTGGTATACGGCTACTTCCCTTGCTCAGGTGCTACCTTCGGACAGGTACATTCCTGAATGGTAGTCTGGTATACGGCTACTTCCCTTGCTCAGGTGCTACCTTCGGACAGGTACATTCCTCAATGGTAGTCTGGTATACGGCTACTTCCCTTGCTCAGGTGCTACCTTCGGACAGGTACATTCCTGAATGGTAGTCTGGTATACGGCTACTTCCCTTGCTCAGGTGCTACCTTCGGACAGATACATTCCTGAATGGTAGTCTGGTATACGGCTACTTCCCTTGCTCAGGTGCTACCTTCGGACAGGTACATTCCTGAATGGTAGTCTGGTATACGGCTACCCCCTTTACTCAGATGCTACCTTCGGACAGGTACATTTCTGAATGGTAGTCTGGTATACGACTACTCCCCCTTCAAGCAGATTCAGCCTAACAGACGGCTCATTCTGCAACTCAGAACCGATCTAGCGTACGATCCGTTCTGATCTTTCATCCCCATCAAATTCATCCGCCTAACGAACAGCTCACCCTGATACCCAGATATGGTCCAATGTATGATCCATTCTGATCCCTTATCCCCAGCAGCATATAGCATACTCTGACTCCCCAGCAAAGTCAACAGCATGATGGATGACTCACTATACGGTCTGATGTACGACCCGGTGTGACACCCATATATCGTCTAACGTACGACACAATCTGGAAATCTCCTCATCAAACTTCCTGGATGGCATCTTTAAGCCCATCTCCGTCAAGACTGATGGACAAGCGCAAATTGTTGGGGCATTCTAGTGTTCAATAATCTTTCACCTCCAGACCACGAACGACACATACCATTCTGACTCTCTCGGTTCAAGAATATTGAACAGGGGCAGCTGTCATACCCCAAAATTTGCCCATCATTAGTTCAAGACATTTTTTAGGGGCATTCCGACTCATTTTATGACACTGATCTCAAAGGAACGAAGGCCCAGCTCACGAATGGCCCAACCCAGAAAATGGCCCAAACTGGCCTGGTCGCTACACGTTCGCTACACGCTAGCCTAGTGATAATATGAAATTATATCATATTTTAGGACTTAATTCATTTAAATTTTATCATTATTTATTTCAGTTCACTTTATGTTGTTAGATATTACGCGGTATTTTCTTCCTATTTGTCTCAGGTGGCTTATTTTGAAGCACAAGTAAAAATGGAGGAAAAGAGGTGCAAAAGGGAGATAAAACGAACCAAATAGCAAAGCCCAGCCCAAAGCACCTGTGACGAGCGTCACAGAGGCCGTGACGAGCGTCACGCCTTGTACACCCCTGTGACGGACGTCACACATGGTGTGACGAACGTCACACCATTCCCCTACTTTTTGGGCGCCAGTAACGCCTCAGAGACTTGAAGAGACGTTGAGGAATGTTGGGCTCTATATCCACGCGCACGTTGAAAGACCAAATGAGGGAAGGGGTTACTCAAACAATATAAATAGCCACTTTTAAAAACCTAAAAGGGGAGGCTTTTCCACATTTTTTTTCCTTTTGCCGTTTTTGCTTTTGCATAGTTTCTTTTCCAGTAGCTTAGTCATTGTTTATTACGAGTTCTACACTGCTCCCCTTGCAATTTCCCATTTCCTTTTTAGCATTTAGTTAATTCTTTTCGCACAATAGTTTCTGCAACGGAAACTATTGTGCACCTTTTTACCGAATCTAACCTTACGTTAGGATCTAGTTTATTTCCTTCGTTTTAATTTGTTGTTTAAAGGAAACCCTGAAGGAAAAGCCGGCGGCACCGCTCAACTCAATCCGGCATCAACCCTAAGAGTGCCAATTCAAGGTTACAATTCAATTACAAACAGGTTTGCGTTACTATCGCCGCTTTACGTTCCGAATTCCCATGTGATATTATAATTGAATTCATAAATATATTTGAGGTTCTGTATGTAGACTTAAGTATGCATGGATACCTTGAATTGTTGTAATGGACGCCGCTGTTTTTCGTTCTGTTTTGATCTTTGCCCTTCTGACCTGTTTTATTATAACCATGCTTTGTTTACCTGATACTATTACTGCTTTGGTGCAACTCCTCGATTACACCCTGCTTTGGTATGCTAACCCGTTTGTTGAATTTTGCAAAGGTTCATATGGCCCAGGAAAAGATTGCCGTTAGGTCTTCCACTTTATTTGTGGGATACCATTGTGGAGGCTCACCCTAAATTGCCTAATTAATTTTAATGTGTTAATTTTAATAATTAATTTTAATGTGTTAATTTTAATAATTAATTTTAATGTAATTTTAATGTATTGATTTTAATGTGGAGGCTCATCCTAATTACCTACTTAACTTTAAAATATGGCCTTTAAATATGTGACCTTGGACCTCTCTTTTGCCTTACGACATTACGGTATAATGGTCATGTCCCGCGAATGTGGGGATACACTTAGCAAAGACCCTCCGATTAAATCATCATAAAATAAATCATGGTCCCTCGGATGTTGCCTTCGAAAATACGATTTTGTCCCTCGATGACCCTTCGGTGTAGCCTACGGTTAAATGATGATCGTCCCTTCGAATGCTAAGGTATCCTTACAACTGTTGCCTTCAATGACCAATCGATGACCCTACGATGACCCTTTTACATCCAAAGGATAAAACTACTTACTTCTCAATAGTAAGGACAGTTCTACCCTCATAAGGATAGGAAATGCCCGGAAAGACCTCGGACAGGTATAACCCTTAATTGCTCATTCATAACCTAAAATACTTTTCACACCTCACACATTTCCAAACTATTTTTCTAAACTATTTCCAAAACTCAATGAGATAACCACTTTGTATACATTCATACAAGAATCATTACAAAGTTAAGTTCTCCTTTTCAAAACATTTTCTAAACAATTCACAACCACTTTTTCCAGACAAACATAAGTGATCGAGCAATTAAGAGCCCATGGATAACCATGGATACAAAGGGTGCTAACACCTTCCCTTTGTATAATGTACCTCCCGAACCTAAGAATCTAAATTAAGGTCTTTCCTGTTCTTTTCCACCTTTCCTTATTGGATAAAAGAAAAGTCGGTGGCGACTCTTGCTAACCGCGACATTGCGATTAAAAACACATTAAAGTCAGTTCACCGTATGACAGAACTGGCGACTCTGCTGGGGACTTACAAAGAGAGGTTACCTTAAAAAACAAGATCACTTATTTGAATTGTTTGATTTACTTTTAAGGGATTGCTTGGGTATTCTTGAGTGAAAGATCCTACACCCGGATCTTGATTATATATGTCGCATCTCAAAAAATACAATCATTCGCAAAGTCGTGGAAAAATGATTCGAACAGAGTTGCCACCGAACTTTATTCATTCCAAATAAGTAAAAGGAAAATATTGATAAAACCCTTTAAAAAATGGTCATCACAATCAAATTCGGGTTCAGGAGTCGATTACGCATGGGTGGTATTAGCACCCCTCACGTCCGTTGTACTCAATAGGAACCTTTTATTTAAATTTGCGATTGAATGTTAGCTTATGTGAATTGTTTTCTTAGAATGATCAAATATGAAAAAGGAAAAAAGAAAGGGCTCACAAAAATGTTTTTATTAGGGTGCTTGAAGAGATTATGAATCTTGCTCATATGTATCATCGGGTACAATGAGGAACTCGAAGCTTTGTAGTTCGGGAAAGATGAAATATATTTTTGGTTTTTTTGTTATAGTGCTTGACGAGACGTTGAATCTCACTCCTACGTATCTCCGGGTGCGATGAAGATCTCAAAGTTATATAGTTATTGGTAGCAAGTGAGCGTTGGTTGATTGATTTTAATGAATGAATGTTTAGGTCACATTCTAACGGTTAAACAATGGTTTTTTTTACTCGTGGTGGAGGCTTAAAACTTTAGTTTGCATTCGCATTAGAAAGGACTAAACAATGTCTATTTGTGAAAAGGTTTTGATCGCATGGGAGCGAGAAAAGATAGGTTTGATTGGTTGAGTGTTTTGTTGGATGACTATTGCTCGAATGGTCGAGTAAGGCAACTCGTATCCAAACAAAAGAGAAGAGGAATGGAAGACTCTATACCATCTCCCTTTTAATCCTTATTTGCAAAATGGTTTGGAAATTGTCAAGGTATTTTGAATAGACGACGAATACTCAAATGGTCGAGTAAGGCAACTTGTATCCAAGTACTCGGGGAAGGGAATAAAAGGCTCTAGACCACCTCCTTTTTCGTCTAAGTTATCATGAAAAAGAGTTTAATTAAGTTTGATTATGAAAGTGGTTTGAAGTGAATCGGATTAGAAGATTTTTAATGGATGACGATTACTTGAATGGTCGAGTAAGGCAACTCGTATCCAAGCAATCGAGGAGAGGAATCAAAGGCTCCAGACCATTTCCCTTTTCACCCTTTGAAATGGTGTTTTAATAGGATTGGATGCTTTTGAATTTGTATTAGGAAAAACACTCGATATCAAATGAGGTTTTTATTTATGTTTGTGGAACGGGATGAAATGATTTGAGAAAAGATCCACTTGGTGTTGGACCAAGGGTTTTGCTTATTGAAAATGATTAAGAGGTTAGGATGGTGAAAATGGTTTTGGTTTAGGAAAATAACTCGACGTTGGATCGAGTGTTTATTGTTGTTCTTTTTGAAGTTGTTGATTTTATTCTAATCTTTCGTTTGATGAGACAAAAAGACTAAAAAAAAAAGGTTGGACGCAGACGCATACATGTTTCTCACTCTCCAGTGGTATGGAGAGTATGTATGAAATTTTCAACCCCTGATCACATGTATGAGTCTTCTATTTATTCTATTTAAAAAAAAATAACCATCGATGACGATTATGACCACTAGGAGATTTATTGCATTTGCTTCATATTTCGTCTTTCAAGTTCCCACTAGTGCCCTTACGTGTCTTCCAAGACGCTATCTTCTTATAACCCATGTGAGTGGTAACTGCTTTTCCACTTCTTCACGATCTCTCAATGATATTTTCTCCAACATGTTGTCAGCGATGCCTATCAAAGCCCTAAGACTTGTAAAATTCACTAAGTCTTTTATACCATGTTATTTTACCGACGGGTCTTTTTCAAGATTCTGAGCTTGTATATGTCGACTGTTATTTTCGAGATCTTAGACGTATTTCCCAAAGGTCTGGATTTTTTGAGATTTACCCTTGAGAGTCCTCCAAACCATATCTTGTTGTGTCGACGGCTCGGTCGACCCTTCGTTGATGGTCTGTCGACGACTCACCATTAATATGTCTCTTAAAGACACTTCATCAATGCTTACTCATTAAACGTATTTCCATTGACATCCTTTATTGACTTTCTAGTAGCTGAAAATCTAAGTGTAACAGAATGCAAGCAGGTGGTTGGTTTTTGGATTGGTCTTCCTTTTTTGAAGGTGAGATGTTTTCTGGGTACCAATTGTCATACCCCAAAATTTGCCCGTTAATATTACAAGGCATTTCTAAGGCACTCCAACTTATGTTTCAAGGCATTGATCTTAAAAGAACAAGGACCCAGCACACAAATGACAAAATCCAGAAAATGGCCTAAACTGGTTTGCTCGCTAGGCGAGCAATTCCTTCGCCTAGCGAACCCTTCGCTACGCCACTCGCCTAGCGAAGCTTGCGAATACCAGAAAATTCTGGGCTTCATTCTGAGCCCATTAGGTCATAAAAAGAGCATTATAAATACCACAACTTCAGTCAGAAAAAGGAGAACGAAAACGGAAGGAAAACCGGAGATAGAAAGAAGGCACAACAAACCCTGGAGGCTAACCAAGAGAATTCAGAGCAACCCTAAAGGAAACCCTGAAGGAAGCTCATCCGCATCAAGGTCACCTCCACCCAACTCAATCCGACTTGCCAATTCAAGGTTGCAATTCGATTGCAAACAGGTTTGTATTACCATTACCGCTTTATGTTCTTAATTTGCATGTGATATTATAATTGAATTCATAAACATATTTGAGGTTTTGCATGTGAATTTAAGTGTGCCTGAATATTGTGAATGCTGAACCATGTAATTTGTGTATTGGACGCCATAAGGCGTGCAGCAGGCTGAGGTCATACTGTTCTGAAATTCAAAACCTGCAGCCGCTCGCTAGCACATCGCTAAGCGAGCCTGTAGCGAGTATTCGCTAGGCCTTCGCTAGGCGAGGCAAAGGCGAACGTGACAGTCGCTAATATTTTGGGTGTTCTGTTATGTGCTTATTTGATCTGTTCTATGTTAATCATGCGTTATTTTGCCTGATATTCCTACTGCTGTGTTTTCCTTTGCGGTGTAATCCTCGATTGCACCCCATTTGGTATTCTGACTTGTTTGCTGAATATTGTAAGGACTCACATACTCCCGAAGAGGATAGCTTGCTAGGTATCCCACTTTATTTGTGGGATACCCTTGTGGAGATTCTTCCTATTTACTTAATTGATTTTAATGTGGAGATTCATCCTATTTACTTAATTGATTTTAATGTGGAGATTCATCCTATTTACTTAATTGATTTTAATGTGGAGATTCATCCTAATTACTTAATTAATATGGACCTAATTACCTAATTGATTACAACTACCTAATCGATTGTAAAATATTGCCTTTGAATATGTGATCTTGGACCTCTCTTTGTTGCCTTACGGTATTATGGTCATGCCCCGCGAATGTGGGGATACACTTAGCAAAGACCCTTCGGTTAAATCATCACGTCCCTATAAAATAAATCATAGTCCCTCGGATGTTGCCTGCGAATATATGATTTTGTCCCTCGATGACCCGTCGTTGTAGTCTACGGTTAATGATGATCGTCCCTTCGAATGCTAAGGTATCCTTACAAATGTTGCCTTCCATGACCAATCGATGACTCTACGATGACCCTTTTACATCCAAAGGATAAAACTACTTACTCCTCAATAGTAAGGACAGTTTTACCCTCATAAGGATAGGAAATACCCATAAAGACCTTGGGTAGGTATAACTCTTAATTGCTGGCTCACAATCTAAAATATTTTTCACACCTCACACCTTTCCAAACATCTTTTAGAAAATCACCACTTGGTATACATTCATACTAGAATCATTACCGAGTTATATTTTTCTAAACTTTCAAAACTAAACGAGATAACCACTTTGTATACATTCATACAAGAATCATTACAAAGTTAAATTCTCTTTTCAAAACATTTTCTAAACAATTCACAACCACTTTTTCCAGACAAACATAAGTGATCAAGCAATTAAGAGCCCATGGATAACCATGGATACAAAGGGTGCTAACACCTTCCCTTTGTATAATGTACCTCCCGAACCCAAAATCTAATCCGGGTCTTTCCTGTTCTTTTCCACCTTTCCTTATGGGATAAAAGAAAAGTCGGTGGCGACTCTTGCTAACCGCGACATTTGCTTTCCAAAGCAAAAACACCAAAGTCAGTTCACCGTATGACAGTGCCCAATATCTCTTCATTACTCAATCTTATTTTCAATTCTTTATTTTTTATTTCACTTATTTCTTTATTTTAATTGGATGATAAAAATGCACATGGATTGCAAATATGAGTTTTTGATCAATCTCGATTAAACGGTCAAGATCAAGATAAAGAAACACAAATTGTTAACTAATTTAAAATGACAAAGTTGTCCCTTTTAAATGTTTTTGAAATATCTAAATTAAATTAAATCAATTAAAATAAATAAAATTCATCTCATTTAAAATAACCACAATAAAATAAAAATGAAGACATGAACAATTCTATTTAGTTTTTCTGAATCTTTTGACAAAAGAATAAAAATAAAAAGACTCAAACTGAATAAAAAATTAGGCGCAAAAGTGCTCGAAAAAATAAACTGAATGCACTAAAATTATCAACATGAAATAAACTTCTCGGAAACATACATGTTTTGATCAATTTTTGAAATAAAAAATGATCGGTTAAAAAGCTAGGGCTGATCGACATGCGACTGAAAAAGTAGTCGAAAAAATAAAACGAGCATGTCAGGTTAAACTACACGGACCTTAGATTAATAATACTGACGTCTACAAGCCCGATATTTAAATTTTTGCCTGCTGATTTTACATACATTTGAAAATTGATTCAACTGGTCTATCTGTATATCCTAAAATTTATTCTCGTCAAGATTTTAGGCATTATGTCTGATGAAAGACATGTTATGCTATGCAGATGATGCAAAGTAATAGTAAAGTCAGATGAATGAAAGTTTTAAAATTCCTGGACAAAATTGGAGTATGATAATATTACGTGGTACGAGTGCGGAAAGTTGGGACTTTTTAAAACCACTTGTCCAAGTCTCACCAAGAATCATAAAAAGAAAGATAAGGAATTCTACATGACGAAAGAAAAAAGCTCCAAAGATCGTAGAGTTTATATCGCGTGGGAAGAAAAGGATGAGAGCTCCTCCTCCAATTATTGCTCAAGTTCAGATGATGAGTGTGCCAACTTATGTTTAATGGCACGTAAGAAAGGTGAAACTTCAAAGGTATATACTTCTAACCCCATGATGAGTATTCATATAGTGAATTGTCGAAAGCATTTAATGACATGTATGCGGAGTCTATAAATGTGTTTAAGAAAATTTCTCTCCAAAAGAAATGATTTTAAAACTTGAATAAGAGATAAATCATCTTAATCGTGCTTTAGAATATCTTAAGGAAGTGTATAGACCTCTAGTTGGTGCGCATTATAATGTTTCAGATAATTTAGTTCAAAGGATAGAAAAAATAGAATGTGTTACTTATTCATGCTACTTCACTATCTTGTACTTGTTCTGTCTCTTCAAGTGATAATGGGATATTTTTCAAGAAAAACCCTCATATCAATAGGAGAAATATAAAAATAATTTCATCTAAATCTATTTGTCATTATTGTGGTGATAAGGGTCACATTAGGCCTCTTTGTCATTTTAGGAACATTCAAGATCCCAATTGTAAAATGACATGGATTCCTAAGTGTACCTCAACTAACCCCAAAGGACACAACTAAAATTGGATACCTAGTTTTATCTATTAATGTTTTGTGTAGGAGTGTCTAGGAATTTTTATGAATTCTCAAGACAAGTGAAGGAAGATGTATAAAATCATATTTTTGATCGTATTGTATTCTTTTTGATGTATTAGTGTTGTTATTTGCTAATGTTACTTGTGCATAAAGTTTAGTCCTAGATCATCGTAATTGGTATGATCGTTTTATTCTCATTTATCTTTATGTAGTTGCATTTTATTTATCTTATTTTCCTTTAATTGTCTTTCATTTGCATCAAAGAATCCACTCATGTTGCTTTGATGAGTCCTCACTCCATAAGACAAGGAAGGGAATTTGTTTTGAAGTTTCAGGTGTAATAACGGAGAAATTGATCAATGAAGAAAGTTCCAAAGAAGATTTTACTCCTTCGACAAAGGATGAGGACCTTAAGAAATATAAAGAGGAAAGTTTACATGAGGATGAAAAACAAGAGACCTCAAACCATCTGCCTCAAGATTGGACAATCGCAAAAGATCATCCATTAGATTAAATCCCGGTGTCGCATCACGAAAAATACCCAAGTGTATCGCACATTCGAAATATAACAGAGTCGCCACTAAATTTTTATTTATTCTAAGAGAAAGGGAAAATATCAATAAAACCCAACGGGGGGAGAAAAATGGTAAGGAAGTCGGTTATGCAAGGGGAAGGTATGAGTATGCCTCACATCTGTTATACTCAATAGTAATCATTTTGATTGTTCTTTGCGTAGATGGTTGTTATTATCTAAAGGTTACTAACAATTGGTTTTAATTAAGGGAAAAGTAAGTTTTTAATTAATTTGGTCGCCAAGATTTAGAAATCCCGTGCCTGTGTTTTCATGGTGCAATGAGAAAATCAAAGCTCCATAGTTCGTGGGTAGAAAATGAGTATTTGTTGATTGATTTTAGGGAACAATGTTATAATCGTATCTTAGAAGTGTTTTGACTTTAGTTGTTTGATCTTGGTTCAAATTCTCCAAGTTATTACTTTGACTGCTAAGAAATGTATTATAACAATTCTTTTATGAAAATAAATTGTTGTTTGGACAAAGAATTGTAAAGGTAGTGTCTGAACTAAGAGCAAAATTGTAAATGTGGTGTTTGAACCAAGAACAGGAAATAAAAGTGGTTTCTTAACCAAGGAAATGAATTAAAAGTGGTGTTTAAACCAATGGGGTGTGTATTTTAACCTAGAGATGATGATAACCCAAAGAAATGAGTGTTTTAACCAATAAATGGTGATTAACCCAAAGAGAGAGGTGTTTTAACCAAGAGATGATGACTAACCCAAAGAGAGAGAGAGAGATTTTAACCAAGAGATGATGATTAACCCAAACAGAGCTTGAGAAAGAGAGATTATGAAATTTCTTTGATGCTGGTTGAGATTGATTTTATTCCAAAGACAAATGTTGAAAATTGCCATAATTTAAATTGCACTAAAGTCTATGAGTGGAGGTGAATACTTTGAATAACTGGGTCATACATCCCATATTCAAAGGTATTTATAATAAGGATAAAAATTCCCCCTCTTATTCCTTCTCCGATTCTTAAGGCTCGTGGCGCACATTCACATAGTGTTTATTAAGTGTTTTATGGTTTGTACTTGACGTTGGATCAAGTTTATTTGCAAAAATGATTTTAGTCTTTGATGGGCAAAGAGAGAGATATGATTGAAAGAATGGGACATGGTATCAAAAACGGGGAATGAATATTGATGTTGTCATGCCTTGGTGGTTACCTATTTCTAGGATTTTAAATGAGGGATAACATTGACCTAAGGGAACATGTATTGGTACAAGTCCTAATATTTATAATTCAAGTTAAGTGATCAAAGGACTTTTTATCACCTAATTGAATAAAATAACCTAAGGGAGCATGTAATTGTTGATCAAAGGAGTGACTAAAAAAGTCGTAAAACCATTAATTCAATTAATTGATGAAAAGAAATTCGAATTAATTAGTTAAATCAAGACAAGTGGGGATCATGCAAAATAATAGGTCAAGCTATATAGATCAAGAGCAAGCTATCACAAATTGTGAATTCAGATAATTAACAAAGGGGAAAAAACAAGAATTAATGATATGTAACCCTAAGTTTCTAACCAATTCGAATCTAAGTTTAATTAGAAATTTTAATTCTAATCTAGAAATCAATCATAGTTTAGAATTATAATCCTAATTAACTAAGCCTAAGTCCAATTACTATTTAAAATGATTTTTTGATGTAAAAAAAGAGAAATTATTAAACTAAATATGTGAATAATAGTAAACTCTGCTAAGGGGTGTGAAAGGTGATAAAGGGGTGGGAATAGCTAATGGGCGCAGGGCCCATGACTTAAAGGCCCAAATTCAATCTTTGCTAATGTTTGCCTCAGACCTGGAGGTGTAGGTACTGCAAAAGAGGTGCGCTGGGTAAACGTGTTTGGGCTTGGGTTGAGCCCAAGAGTTGGATTCTGAAGGGGTAATGAGCAAATCTCCATCACTCAATAACCACGCCCTTTTAGTCTCAGTTTACTCTCTCCCTCAAACAAACTCATTAGAAATCGCGTTATCGCATCGGAAATCACCTCCAGAAGTAGCGGAGCCCAGATCATGGCCAAAATACCACCAACAAACTCGTCTCTTCATCCTCTCTCCATTTATTACCCTAGTTCTCCCTGAATCCTACCCTAAAATCCTGAAATTGTAACCTGCTCACAAACGCTAAGAACTTTCAACATAAAGTAAACACCATACATTCATAGATCCAAGGTGTACTTTTAGGGTTTTAACTCGTGGTAACATCCTCTACAACAAGGTAACTTGGATGGAAGATAAATATGAAAGATTGAGAGGCCACCTACCAATAAGATGGAAGCTTGTCCCGATAGTTGCTGCGAAGTGCTTGAAGATGAAGATTAAAGAAAGAAACTGAGATATACGCGTAATTTCCAAGTAAGAGTTTTAATTCCTTGATTTCACGAATTCTACTTCTCTTCTTCTCCTCTCTTTTTCTTTTTTTGCTGAATTTCTGGTGAACTGTTGTAGATTGTTGCTTGTTGTAATTGATGTAGAGCTAGGAGAGAGTATGAGATAGAGCTAGGTTGAAGTTGTAGATAGTTGGATGTTCAACAAATGAGTTAGGGTTTACAAAGTAGGGGGACCACGCTCTATTTCTCAGAGCTTCAAAGGTTGAAGCTCTGTCAATGGTGGAGAGAGAGAGAGAGAGGGAGAGAGAGAGAGAGAGAGAGAGAGAGAGAGAGAGAGAGAGAGAGAGAGAGAGAGAGAGAGAGAGCTTTAGAGAGAGTTATGGGGAGTGAAACTGGTAGAGTTTCTTTTGGTGAGTGAAGCTTCTTGGTAAAGTCATAGACTTAGGGTTTATATAGAATGAGTTGATGAGGTTTGGAGGGAATGGTAGTTAAAAATTGGTTAGGATTTGGTTCAATGTGGACTGTTAGATGGTGATTCTAAGCTCACTTTTATCAAGGGTTAAGGATCATGAAATTCCAATAGATTGTGTTAGGTTTTACATTAATTTAGTGTTAAATCTGGATGAAAGTGTGTTTGTTTGAGTTTTAGAAGTTAGTCAGGCTCTGGAAGTTAGTTAGTGGAGGGAAATTTGAACTCAAGGGCAATTTGGGAGTTGTCCCTACACACGTGGCAGTTGGTTTATTAGCTAGAAATGAGAGTTGTTATATGACAGTTATAGGTTTTTTAGTAAGTTTAGTTGGTTATTGGTCATGATAGTTAGGGTAATAGTTTGTTAAATGTTAGGTTAGGGTTAAATTAGATAGTTAACTAAATTGACAATTAAGGTTTGTAATTGACTTTATCAGTTAGTTCGGTTAGGGCAGGTAGTTGGAAATTTGGGCAATGGTTTGAGTGGTTGGCTATTGGAGTTAGTTAGATGAACCATGACATTGTGTTATGTATGTGTGTTGTATGATATTGGTATGATTTGTATGGTCATTGTATGTGTGTGGAGTGTTAAAGGTGAGCTATGTTGCTATGGATATGTTGTATTGGATACATGTAGGTTTCGATTTTCTTTGAGGTTTTGTGTCATTGTATGTGTTTATGAATGTTTTAGCATATTAGATTGTGAGTTGGAGCCTGCTTAAATGGTATTGTTTGAACTGCTTGGAATTAAATGCATAATGCAATGCATATGTGGTATTGTGTAGGTATGTACTTGGGTAAATGTATGCTAAACTCATGTGTGTTGAATGAGTATGCTGCCAAATTGTCATGATAGTTGGGGGCTTTGTTTTCCTCTTTTGTATTTTCATGTGCCATTGGACCTCCTCGCTGCAGTGTGTTGTTTTGGATGCTGCAAGTGTTAATGATGCATTGCTTTTGAGTTGTGGTATGCATACTAAATTTTGTTATGATTGAATCATGTGGACATGGCATGGTAGATGTTTGTAGGTTGGATGCATAAGTTTGGATCATTTAGCATGAGCATGCCTGGTTTTGGATGAAAGTTTTGGATATATAATGTTATGGTATTTGAGATATGTATGTATGCTTGGTTAGGTATTTATTGTACATTTTAATTGTTTTTGAGTTATGTATCTGTAACTGTCATGAGAATGCAACTTGTGTGACTACTTTATGTTGATGTGTATGATAAATCTATGTACATAACATCTTGTTTTGGTGGTTGAATTGTGTATGTTTAAATTGTAGTTTTGTATTGTTGCATTGTGAATGATTGGTTTGTATGAACATGGATTCATGTACATATGGAAATGCCATGGTGCTTCTTTGATGCAGGTTTTATGCACAAGTTTGGAAGTTTGGCATGGTACATGGCGCTTGGACATTAGAAGGTTCATGGAGAATATTTTGTTACACTTGAAGGCAAACATGGAGTAATGATCATGAATATTAGTGAAATAAAGGATCATGATGAAGATGGATAGGTCTAGGGTTATAGGCTTGACTTTGGTCAACTGTTTGAGCAAAGGTCAACAGTTGACCAAAAGTCAACTATTAGTCAAACATAGATTTTTTGTAACTTTTCCAATTCAGAATTTTATAATGTATGATTTGTAATGTATTTTTGGACAATTGAATGTACTTATACTTGTATGGATAACTTGTCTTTTTAAGAAATAAAATCTTCCCTCCATCTTTTTGAATTTGAAAATTTGAATTCCTTTGAATACAAATGCCTTTAATCCAATTAGACTTGTAATGCATTCAAAAGCAATAGTAATGAACCACTTAATATGACTTGGTCAACAAAAAGTCAACCTTACATGGTTGACTTTGTTGACCAAAAGTCAACTTTTGTATGAATGTCCTCAATTCTTTTTTTTCAAGTATGCCTTCAAATGTATACATTCTTCAACTCAAATAATCTAAGCCAAAAGTAAAATCTTCAAAAGTTGAGTTTGACCAAATAGTCAAATGCACCATAATCTAAGCCAAGAGCTTGTTCCACAAGTGAACACAATAAGAAACCATAATCCATAGCAACCTCTGGGATATCTTGTTCCATAAGTAATCAACAAATCATCTGATCAAGTTATCCACATCAAAGTATTGAGACACCCAATGGAAATACAAACAATATGAGTCCTTTGAACTAATAATGTCACATGTAGATGCAAGTACAAATGAATGATTCTAAAATGAATGATTAGGGTAAATTTATGCAGATGAATCAAAAGCCATGAGCCAGATAAAATAAAAATAGGTAGGGCAAATTTTGGGATATGACACCTGAGAGACACCAAAAAAGGTGTAAGTACTAGATTACAAGTTAATAATTTATGTAAGTACACTGCTTTCATTTCTCATATTGAACCTAAATAGATATATGATGCTTTACTTGACGAGGGGTGGTTACTTGTTATGCAAGAAGAACTTATCCAATTTAAACATAATGACATTTGGGACCTTGTCCCGCGTCCACTTGATAAAACCTTTATTGGCACAAGATGGGTACTTAGGAGCAAGATTGATGAAAATGGCATAATTACTATAAATAAAGTAAGATTAGTGGAAAAAAAGATATAGTCAAGCTGAAGGAATAGACTACAAGGATGCTTATGCTCATGTAGCTCGTCTAGAAGTTATTAGACTCATTTTGGCATTCGCTTGCTATTTGGACTTTAAGTTTTACCAAATGGACGTTAAATCTGCTTTTCTTAATGGACATATAGAAGAAGGGGTGCATGTCTCACAACCCCCAAATTTTGAGGACCACGATAATCCTAATCATGTTTTTAAATTGAAAAGAACTCTATATGGTCTCAAACAAGTTCCAAGAGCTTGGTATTAGCGGTTGAGTGAATTTTTTATCAAACAATAATTTAATCACAGGAAAGTGGACACCACTTTGTTTATAAGACATAAGGAAACATATATTATCTTAATTTAAATTTATGTAGATGATATTATTTTCGGGTCTACTAATTAAACTCTTTGTCGAGAATTTGTAAGTTTAATGCAGGGAAAATTTGAGATGTCTCTTATGGGAAAGCTGATATATTTCTTAGGATTGCAAATCAAGCAAGCTGGAGAAGGCACTTTCATAAGTCAAATAAAATACTGCTTAGAGCTTCTCAAGAAGTTTGATATGAAATATTTGAGGAGTATCTCAACACCCATGGACTCAAATGTGTTTATTGACAAAGATGAAAGAGGAGTGAATTTTGACATAACCAGGTATAGAGATATAATCAGATCCTTACTCTATTTAACCGCGAGTGGGCCAAATATTGTGTTTAGTGTGTGCATGTGTGCTGGCTATCAAACATCACCTAAGCAATCCCACTTTAAGATCATCAAACGTATTTTGAGGTATCTTAACAAAACATCACATCACAGTCTTTGGTATCCTAAAGGTAGTGCTTGTAGCTTAGTAGGTTTTTTTATTCCAATTCTGCGGGGTGCAAGTTGAATAGGAAAAGCACTAGTCGTACTTGTCACTTATTTGGAAGTTCTTTAGTTTATTGGTATAATAAGAAGCAACATAATGTTTCTCTTTCTACCACTGAGGCTGAATATGTAGTCACTGATAGTTGTTATCGACAAGTATTATGGCTAAAGCAACAATTACTAGATTATGATTTAAAACTTGGTTGTGTTCTGATTAAGTGCGATAGATTTAGTGCAATAAGCATCACTAAGAATCCAGTACTTCATTCACATACCAAACACATTGAGACCTGATACCATTTTCTTAAAGATCATGTGGAAAAAGGGGATGTTGTTTTTTAATACGTTGACACTAAAAGTGAACTTGCTGACATTTTTACAAAACCATTACATCATATCCCTTTCACAATATTTGTAGGGATTTAGGAGTATTGGACTATTTGTGATTTAAATAGAATGAGGATTTTGTTTAGTTTCATTTGCTTTATATTTTGTTTTCGCAAACACTATTTTATAGAAAATTGTAGCTTTTACCGACTATATTGGTATGTCTCTATAACTCTTGTATCTAGTTTTATATCATTGTTTGTGTTAGTTCTAGAGTTGTGTATTAGTTTTCTTATTCCCTCATTACCTTACTCATTCATATCTAGCATATGTATTTGATTTTTCTTCTTTGCATTAAGTCTTTTTAAATGTGTATTGCTAATTATGTGTATTTGAGCATTTGTATAATTGTTGGTGCATTATTTATGATTAATAATGCACTCCTTTACATAATAGTTTTGATCATTAAATTATTTGTTGTTAAATTTTGGTATTGCATGTCTATTTGTATTTTGTTGAATGTGGCATGTCTATCTTCCTGTTATATATTCGATCTTTGTTGTTTTACATTCTTCTTAGTTGTTTATCTCTTTTGTTCATTTGGAATTATTTGTTTGTCGTTGGTTATTTGGTTTTTAGACGCATTTCGATCTATCTTTTTTTTATGTTGTCAAAGGGGGAAATTTTAATGTGAGTTTAGAATTGTTTTATGCATTTTATATTGTGGTTTGTGTGCAATGTTTCAGGGAGGGCATAAAACATATTTGCTTTTGGCTCAAAGTCGACTCAATTCCAAGTGAAAGATTGTCAAACATCAAAAAGGGGGAGAATTTAGTTACATGTCCCTAACAGATTCATGGGAAGTACCATAATACAGTGGTTTTGTTGCTTGTCTTATCACTTTTATTTTCATTTACTTTTGTTTATTGAGTCTCCTTCATAGTTGCACATCCTCTTGGAATCAAGTTTTTGAAACAATTCATTTTTAGCATGCATAAATCAATTGTTACATTTGAGATTTGATCATGATGGTTTAAGATAATTCCTTGATTTAGTGAAAGAAGAACAATGAGTGATATCAATTATAGTCATGTGGGAAGTGAAATCTCAAACTATTTTCAAAAACTTGAAAATTTGAGATTTCTTGTGTGTGATTCGAATCACTCACAATCCATGACTCAAATCAAGAAAAATAGTGGAAAAGCAAGAAAATTTTGGTGTCTATGATTCGAATCACATATTACACCTGATTGGAATCATGCAACTTTATGATTCAAATCACAGTTTATGCATGACTTGAATCACAAACTTCCTAGTAGCCACTAACTTATCTGATTCGAATCAAGCTTAACATATGAATCGAATCAAGCTTAATATATGATTTGAATCATGAACCTATGTGACTCGAATCATGGTCAAATCATAGGAAAATGGGTCACTTTCTTTATAAGACCTTGTCTCACACTACTTGCTCATTTGACTCAAATCATGAAAATCACTTACTTGAATCTAACAAACTTTTTCCATCCATTTTTATGCTTAATCCCAAGCACATATAAAATCATTTTGTCATCATTTTTCATGTGTGAATCTCATTATCAACATTGTGATTTTCTATGAAACCAACACACACTCTCTCTCTCTCTCTCTCACTTTGGAAAGTTCTAAAACTCTTATAATCGAATTTATTTCATTTTCAACTTCAGTTTGATTTCAGATCTTGATCATGAGAGATTTGTAATTGATTGAAGGAGATGCCTCTAGAAACTAGTCGTTCTTGAAGATTTGGTTGAGATTTTTAGGTAGCTTGCAAGATTGAGGTTGTTGTCATTGGTGTTGACAAATTGCTGTGAAAAGGAAAAGGTTTTTCTCTCCATATTGCCTTGGTAGTGACTGTGTGGAAGGCTACACATAAGGCGAAGTTCTTCTTAAATCTTCAAACAATTCATCGCTCAAGTAATCGGTAGGATCAAGAAGTGATTGGTACACACGAAGACTTGGAGGATATTGGTGATATTGGACTATTCAAGAAGCGTTAATCGAGTAAATATTACATAAAAGAGTTTGACATTACGCTGTATACAAGTTAAGATCCAGACATGAGATTTATTTTTCTCATCATTATTGTGGATTGGTGTTTGTATGAACTTTTGCAATATTTGTCAAAATAAAAAGGAACAATGCAGGTTTCAATGGGAAACCATTGAAGAGTGCACATAGGCAAAACGAGGACAAATGTTAAAGCATTATAAATCTCGGTGTAATCTCTCTCTCTCTCTCTCTCTCTCTCTCTCTCTCTCTCTCTCTCTCTTTCATTTAATTTTCGTAGGATTTGCATGCTTAGGTATTTCAATTCTAGTGCAATTTGTCGTTTATTCAATTAGTAGAATAAATATATTACGTAAGATTAGGTTTTATTAGAATTGGTGCCTAATCGAGCTGAATTGGTGATTAAATTTTGAGAAATAATTGAGGTTAGAATTCATTAATATTGAATCGTTGTATAAACATATCTCTTGGAATATACACTTGAATCAATTGAATACCTTTGTATATCATTATAAAACCATCAATTTCTATTTGTAGATTCATTAAGCGCTAACATGATCGAGTTTCAATAAAAGTATAATTTTCATATTTCACTTTAAACCTTCCGCACGCACTTTTGAAAAACCTCAAATATTCTATTTTTGAAAAAGCGGTTGAATTTTTTAATAAGGGTATATTCACCCCATCTAGACTGTATTTCTACTTCCATATTCTCACCCAACATATCTGACACGACTTGACTAAGGAAAGAAAGTGTCTTGTCTTGTTGCATCAATACAACCCGTAACCCATACCCCAATGCATCAATCTCAATTTCAAAAGGCAACTGGATATTTGTCATGTTCAACGGTTATCATTTATTCATCTTCTCATCTAACAACTCAAAGCCTTAAAAGCATCCTTATTCCATTAAAACCAATCTTTCTTCAATATTTGAGTCAATGATATATCAATCATTCCATAATTATGCATAAACCTCCTATAATAGTCTGTCAACTCGGGAAATACCATCGACCCTTTAAGATTTTGAAGGGTAAGATCCACCCTCTAATCATGTTAACCTTCTCTTGGTTAATAGCTATGCCTCCCACTGAGATGATGTGACCAAGATATACTCCAATTGAATCATACCTAAGCAACATTTTTTCCATTGACCTTGATTTCACTTGTCCTTAACACTTCTAACACAATCCTTAAATGGTTAATATGAGCATGATTGTTATCAATGTACACCAAGATGCCATCAAAGAACACCTATACTAACTTCCTCAAATATGGCTTAAAATATCTTTCATTAAAGCTTAAAAAGCAGAAGGTGCATTAGTCACCCCCAAAAGGCATCACCAAATACTGATAATATCCCTCATGAGTTCTAAATGTTGTTTTTATTATATAATTCTCCTTCATTAAAATTTGGTGATACCTGAATTTTAAAACTAGTCCCTCTCTCCCAACAAGCAAACATGGAGATAACAGTTTTTGCACATGTGAGCATGTGCAAAAGGTTTGTCACGCTAAAAGATTAGTCCCTTCATTTGTTTATTCTACCACTCAGCATCAAAAAGTTGCCAAAATGAGAATTTTTGTGCGCCACACCCCCTAAAATACAACCAAAACATCACACTATGATTTGGAACTCCCCGATGTTTTCGGTCGACCCGATTTTACCAAATTCATACCTTGGGTCTAGGTTCTAGGTCATGAGTTTTAAGATAATATGTTCATGTACCTGATCTATCCCACTGATTTTCAATGTCGACATATTATAAATTGAGCCAATCTTTATTTGTTGACCCATTCCCTTCTAAGCTCAATACCATGTCCTTCTCATCTACATTATTTGTCATCGTCATGCATTCCCCAAATTCGTAGTACTCTGCAAGTGCACCTCAGTACGAACCTCCTCTTTCAACCCAATCATGAATGCACATCATGAAATTTCAACATCAACATGGTGCAATGGGGAAGAAACTAACTCAAATTGCTCAATGAAATCTGAGATATAATGAGTTTGTCTTTAACTCATCAACACCTCGTATGAGTCTCTAGACGTTGAATTTAGAAAAACATTGAAATAAAGCATGTCGGAAGATGATCCATGAAATATGTCCAGTGTGTGCCTCCCACCACAAAAACTATTTCAACGCATTTACTCACTCTTATACTAATTAATAAAATTGATGCAATTAACTAAACAAACAAAGTGAATAAACGAAATTATATTAATAAAGTTCGGGGCAAATCTCTTACAAAAGGGAACTATAATTATTGATGGAGAAAGGTTTCCTTGTAGAAATCGTGAATCTTAGTCAAACTCTCAGTATGAGAATCTCCCTTGTTGAGAATGACTTTCCCTGTACAATCCTTTTTCTCACTCCAAAACCAACTCTTTTTCCTTCACGTGTCCTCTCCTCTTTAACCAATCCCCTCCTTCATTTTTTTAAATAAAATAATAATATATAAATATAAAAATCAAGGATGTCCTCGATAGAGTACAAATGCACTAAAATGACACAAGAACTACCAAAATCTACACGCGGGAAAGCTAGGAAAAATACACGAAGTAGGGCAATAACAAACAAGGGCAAAATCAAATAAAAATCAAACATAATCTAAACTCCATACAAACTCGCCCTTAATACTACAACACAAAGAAGAAAAAGCTAGATATTCAGTCAATAGGACTTCCATCGCCAGATCAGAGCCTAACAAAAAAGAAAGAAAGAAACACTCACACTCACAACCTGGCCATAAATCTCAATCCACCATGTTAAAAAGGAGTCTTCTAGACCTTGGTTAAAGTTTTTATGAAGACAAACACATCAACAAAAAGAAGACAAAAGTTTGTCTAGGAAGAAAAAAATTGAAGGCTAGCACAAATCAGAGAAAAAAATTAAGATGGTAAAAGTATGGATTACAATTCATATTATATATCTTAATGGTTCAGAATATTATGAATAATTCATCTTAAATAATTTCTGCATCTTGCAAAAGCATTTGGAACCAAACCATGTTGTTACAGGTTGTATTTGAACATTTTTAAACAGTTGTAACCGGTTACACAAAACTTATAACATGTAACATACACAAATTTTTCTAACAGCCATGTTTAATTTTTTAACAACTACAGATGTAACCGGTTAACCAAAACTTATAACCGATTACAACCACGAAAATTTCAAAAATATCTTAACAGCTACAACCAGTTACAACATTATGGTAACCGATTACCACTGAAGCAATATTTATTTTCATCAATCTGTTTGATTCCTAAAGATTGCATTGCTTCATGGAACCACTCAAAACATTTATATTCATTCAAAGGGGTTCCTATTGATGTATATAAGGTGTATACATCAGTAAAACGAAAATAAAATCTTTTAAAATATAGTTTTCAAATCAATTCAAACAAAGTTGTTAAGTGTTCATATATTTTCAAATAAAACTTTGTGCATATTTAAGCAAGTTTCATTCATATCATTTCTGAGCACTTAAGTGTATGTGTTTGTATTGTGATCAAAGAGAAATAGAAGAGCTGAAACTTTCAATATCTTATAATACAAGCAAGTCAAAAGATATACAAACCCGAGTGTTAAATATGTATTTTTATGATCATCAAGTTATTGGTGATTGTTGTAAAAAGGTCATTTGAATTAGTTTGATTCAAATTCTACCATAGTTGTTGGTGTTTGGAAATCAAGGAAGTGGTGTGATTCTTTGCTGTTGTTAGAAGATTGTAGGAGAAGTCTTGGTGTGAGGCTTGCATAAAGATCTAACAATAGTGAAAATCTCTCATAGGGTGTGAGAAGACTAGATGTACCCTTGGTTGATAAGAGGAACTAGTATACATCTTTATGTCATTTACTTTTCTTCACTTTTATTTTATGCATAAATTATTATAATAAAGTTACAACACTTAACTTGTTTCTGGAAAAGTAAAAAGAAAAGGAACTTGTATAAAAACCAGAAAAATCCAACAAGTTTAATTCACCCCTCCCCTAGATTGCGCACTCTAAAACTTAAAATTGGTATCATAGAAGGTTATAGGTAACCTAATCCTAGAGATCCAAAAATGGCTTCTTCATATCCAGTTTTTAGAGATAGTGATAGTAACAATAAGTCTCCTTTGTTCTATGGTGAATATTTTGATATTTGGAAATTTTGTATGCAAGCACATCTTGAAGCACAAGGAGAAGAAGTTTGGGATGCTGTAGAAAATGGTCAGTTTGTTCCCACAAGTGTTATCAATGGTGTTGGTACAACAAAGATCAAAAGTTCTTGGACCTATGATGATAAGAAAAAAGTTCTCTATGATAAAAAAGCAAAGAATCTTCTTTAAGAAACACTAAGCATGGATGAATTCTTATGTATCTCTCAATGTACAATGACAATACAAATGTGAAATACGTTAGTAGTCACTCATGAAAGAGCCACTGAAGTAAAAAGATCAAGATTGAACACTTTAAATCAAGAATATAAATTATTCAGAATGCAGTCTCGAGAATTAACTCTTAACTTATAGAAAAAAAATTGTGCAATTAACTCTTAACTTATAGAAAAAAATTGTGCACTTGACAAATCACTTGATGGCACTTGGTAAGATTTTTTCTAACATTAGCTTAATCATAAAATGGTTAAATATTTGACCATGACATGGCAACCGAAAGTGACGGGGATATCGGAAAATAATAGTCTATCCAATATGACATCCACAACATTGTTCGAAAAACTCCAAGAGCATGAGGTTGAACTTGAAATATTGGAGAAGCATGAAATTCAAGTAAAAAATTCAAAAGATGTTGCCTTAAAGAAGAAAGTCAAAAATCATGATAATAATGAATAGGATGAGTCCACTTATGATGATGATGGTTTTATCAAAAAGTTTTAAAAGTTCTCAAGAAGAGAAAGGAAAAAGGAGATCATTCAGAAAGAAGCACCACCAAGGAAGGTTACATGCTTTGAATATGGAAAAAGAGAACATGTCAAGAGTGAATTCTCAACACTTTAAAAGAAAGATAAATTCAAAAGCAAGAAGGACAAAATATCAAAAAAGCATATTTCGCATGGGATGATAATTAAATAAGTTCATATTGAGATGAAGATCATGCAAGCAAGACATTGATAGCACAACATCATTCAATTAGTGAAGAGTATGAGGTTAGTGATTCTGAAATTGATAATAGTCCTTCATATGTGAATTACAAAGTGTTTTTAATGAATTACATGATGAATTTTTGAAACTTTATAGAAAATATTCAAAATAAAATAGAATTATTTTAAATCTAGAAAGTGAGGCTAGTAACACAAAACTGTAGTTAGACTTAATCAAAAATTCAGCATGCAATAATTGTTCATCTCTTGAGGCTAAAATTGTTGAATTAAACCAAGTGATAATGAAAAATGAAAAATGTCAACTTGGTTTAGAAAATTTGTTAAGTAGTCAAAGATTTTCAAATAATAAATATGAACTTGACTTTACTTATTTTGATAATCCTAATACAAGTCAAACCATCTTTATAAAGGCTACTAGCAAATTTAACAATAAAGAATCAAAGAAAGAACATGTTGTAAATCATCATAAAGGCCTTATAGAGATAAATTTTATGTCAATAAAATAAATCATGTTTTTATACCTACTTGTTTCTATTGTAATATAAAAGGTCATACTTCTAACATTTGCTACATAAGAAATTATGGTATTCCTTATGGTGAATATGTATGGATGAGGAAAGGATTTAACCCAAGAGGACAAAAGAATATTGGGTACCTAAGTATCACTAATAATTTTGTAGGTACTTGAAGATCATATTCTAGTATTATCAAATCATGATTGATCCTTCAATATACAAGACCATATGATATGGTAGTTCTAAAAGTTTCATTGAATGAAAAGATACTTTGAAGAAACATCAATATTTTTATTTACTTTGACATCAAATATTTATAAAGAAGATAAGTGTCTAATTATGTGCTATTAATTTTCATCTACCATGATATATCTTTCCTATGTTATAACTTTGCTTTGGGATTTATTCTACTTTTTCTTCTTTTTGATGATGTCAAAAGGGGAAGAAATACTAGGTATTGTACTTGTTCTTGTTCAAAATATTTTTAAGGAGAAAGTCTTAAATTGCAAAAGAAATGGGGAGGCATATATATTGAAGCAACTCAATGATGAATAATAAAATTTCAAAGGATGTTTGTCATCATCAAAATGGGGGAGATTGTGAAGAAGAGTTCTGTAAGAATAAGATTTGGTTATGCATCTAGCCTTATGTTTTGATGATAAAAATTCATAGACTCTTAGGAAATGATTTTGTATCCTAATCAATTTTTTTAGTATGCAGATACTATATTCAAGTTGTGACTTTGAATGAATGACATGTGATGTCATCAGATTCTGAAACTAGTGCACTCTACGCTCATCCAAAGCTTTGGAACTCTAATGCTGCTGATGCTGATATGCTCTAAAGCACTACTCTCTCAATAACTCTGAACTATGTCACTAGACTCTGAAGAGTAGGTTCTGATGAACTGTGTCAAGACTCTGAAGACCAAGGTTATGAAATTTCTTTCAACTAGATTCTTACTCTTTTCTTATGCATGCTTCACCATCTAACTATCAGAAGCCCCTGAATATTGAAGATAAGATCAAAAGGTTTTACGTAAGGAAAATAATACATAGTACAAGATCAAATATTTCTTCTACTACACTAATTTTATGGGCTAAGGACTGTACTATTGTACCATTTTTCCTTCTATTTTCACAAGCCATTATGCAAGGATACAATTGTATTTTAGTATTCCAACTCTTCCCTCAAATGGATCTTTTTATTGCCTATATAAAGGAGTCTTGGAAGAATGAAACAGTGCTACATATTCTAAGAGATTATTATTACGTGAACAATGCACTTTGTGAAATATTTTGAGAGAAAAGATAACACGGTAACTCTTCATAGAATATATCTTTGTAAGATAAACATGTATTCATTTTGTGTATTCTGCTTTTTAGAAGCACTTTGTAAATACACCTTTGCATCTCAATCTGTTTGATTGTAGTTTCCTTGAGTAACTAGGATTTAGTCAAAATACTCAAGAAGACATTGACCGTAAATGTATTTTAATAAGTTTGGTTATCATGGATTAAGTCCTTGTTGATAAGGCGAAATCACCTTGGCGGGTGGACTGGAGGTAGCTTAGTTAACATCGAACCATGATAAAAATAATTTTTTCATTAAATTTGTTCTTTGTTTTCTACTTGTTGCGTTGGGTTGATTTTTTTTTCATTTTTAGAAACCCAATTTAAACCCCCTTTCCTATGTTTCTTATCACCTTCAATTGGCACCAGAGCTTCAATTCTAGTATTGATTATGGATCAAACACTTCATAGTGTCAGATAAAGACCCAGTTTGTGAAACACAATGGCTGTTATCCCACCTCCAGCTGCTGATAGAGATCATTATAGTGAAAAACCTCCATTTTTGATGGAGATAAATTTGATTACCGGAAATATATAATAAAAAAAAATTCTTGGTCATGACGTAAATCTATGGGATATGGTAGTTGAGGGCTACATACATCCTGTTGCTACAAGTGGTAACAAGGTGGAAAGAAGAATGTCGATAGATCAGCAAAAGAAAGATTACAAAAATCATCATAAAGCAAGAATCGTCTTGTTGAATTTTATTTCATACACTGAGTATGAAAAGATCACTAACAAATACACATCAAAGTCTATATTTGATTCTCTGAGAATGACTCATGAAGGAAATGCTCAAGTTACAGAAACTAAGGCACTTGCCTTAACACAAAATTATGAAGCCTACAAGATGAAGACAATAAAACTTTTGAGAACATGTTCTCAAGGTTTCAGACTCTTGTTGCAGGACTAAAGGTTCTGGACAAAGGTTATTCTACTTCAGATCATGTAAATAAAATTATCAGAAGCCTACCCAAGAAATGGAGACCTATGGTAACTTCACTGAAGCTTTCTAAGGATCTGAACAACACAACTCTGGAAGAACTTGTTAGTTCTTTGAGAAGTCATAAGATAGAACTTGAAGAGTATGAACCTCAAATAAATTTTAAATTTGTGGCTCTGAAGTCCATGGGAAAGTCCGAAAAGACTAAAGCTCTTCAAGCTTAAAAAGATGAAGATTCTGAAGAAGACTCGGAAGAAAAAGATGAACCGTATCTTCTTTCTATACGTGTCAATTAACTTTGGAAGAAAATACAAAGCAAGTTCAGAGGCTCCAAAAGGACATGTGGACACTCTGAGTCTACATATGGACAAAAGAAGTCAGGTTTTGGCAAGGACGTTATCTTCTTTGAGGGCAATGAGCCAGGTCATAACAAGAATGAATGTCATAACCTGAAGAGAGACTTCATAGGGAAGAAGAAATGTCTAATGGCTACTTGAGATGATTCAGAATCCTCAGAAGATCATTATGAGGAAGAGAAAGTTAATGTGGCGCTGATGGCAAGCATAGAAACTCCTGATGAGAAGATATAATAAGAATTAGAATCTAAGTCAAAATATGAAGAGGTATTCCCTAACTTATCTTCTTCTAAATAAGAATCTTGTCTTTCTGAAATTCTGGAAAAGTATTAGAAGCTTTAGAACAAATACAAGGATCTGAAACAAGTCCATGTATATGAATCTGAAGCATAGAGTAAGCTTAAGAACTATTTTTCTACTTTGAATGAAGAGAACTTTATTTTAAAAAATGAAAAATCTGCTCTTCAAAGTAAAAGTTCCAAACTTGAGAAAGAAATTTTTTCAGAAGCTTTTGTGGATTCTAAAACTGTCATAAAGAAATATGACAAATATTTTTAGAAATTTCGTGCTAGAAACATACATAAAAGCAAGATTCCTTCAATGATCTATGGAGTTATAAGAAATGGAAGAAGAGGAATTGGTTATGTGCCTAAAGAAAAACCTATTTCAAAATCTAAGGCAAAACCAAAAGCTCTAAACTCCCACCTCTCTTATGCTTATACTCAAAATGATAATTCTGCTTCAAGACCCAAGTTTTATGAGAACTCTGGGAGAACTAAAAAGAAAGGACCCAAAAGGATATGGGTACCTAAGGCTGTTAGATGCCCAAAAGTGCTTATTTGAGCTATCATATGTGGGCATCTTTCACTCTTTTTCCTTGCTAAAATTGTCAAAACCACATTTGTTTTACATGGAATGCATTACATTGATAAACAAGCTTGGTGCCTTTGATTTGTGTGTTATTGTGCAGGAAAAAGGCATGAAATAATTGAAAATGAAGACACAAGAAAATTGGCAAAGGAACCAAAGAATACAAGCATTTCACCAGCCTGCTTGCTAGGCGAGGCTGTGGCGAAGCACTGCTTCGCTAGGCGAGCTCCAGGCGAAAAGCCCCAGTAAATTGACAAATTAATTCGCCAGGAGAGCTGAAGGCGAAGGTGGTAGCGAGTTCATTCTGTTTTGGTGAAAAACGCAGCCAGCACTCACTCGCTAGGCGAAGCTCTAGCGAGTCCCCAGCGAGCATTCCAGTAGCAAAACCTCTCAACCTCGCTGGGGCGAAGGTTGAAGCGTGTCCTTCGCTAGGCGAAGGTATGTTCGCTAGGCGAACATGACAGTTCAGCAGACCCTGTTTTCTCTGGGCGCAGGGGCCTTATGTGCCCATATTAGACCCTCGCTAGGCGAGCCATTCTGCTCGCCTAGCGAACATGACAGCCCAGCAGTGGTCTATTAGTAGCAGGTGCCACTTTTGAGCACCATACCTTAGTTTTACCTCAGTTTTCCACTTTTGTACTTTCTTCTAGATATTTTTGCAGCATTGTTCTTGGGAGCTTTTATGCCCTAATTTTCATTTCTCTTCATCTTAGAACCATCTTCTACAAAAAGAAGGTGGATTCCCATCCAACTTCGATTATCCGACTTGGATGTTGATCAACCTTCTTTCCTTACTTGCCGACCAAGCTACCATGAAAATGAGTAGCTAAGTCATCCATTTGTCAAGGTTAGATGTAGGTGATTACTAGCTTTGTGTGTAAATGTAAGGATCCTCATATGTAAACTCTTTAATGGTGAATATATGATGAAAACTTTGTTTCTATTTAAAACTCTTTGTGTTGGTTTATGATCGAGAGATGTTTACCGACTTGTTTGTTAGCTAGAGATAGTAATGAATGATTTTGTTCACCATAAGGTTGAACCAAAAAGTTATCATTTTGATAGATTGTGTTCGAGAGAAACAATGGATCAAAATGGCAAAACTCACAATGTGTGTTCGAGAGAAACATATTGAGAGGACTTTGTGAAATTATTTATCATCTAAAGGAGTTTATAAGATTGTTGACCGAGCAAATACATGCAAAGTGATCATTGAAACCTAACTTTGACAATATTTCTCATTTAATCAAACCATAACTTTTACCGCAATTTATTACTTTTTATGCAAGATAACTTGATTAAAACCAAAACCCTATTGTTACATTGAGCTAAGATTAATACAACCATCGAACGGCGGTGATATCTTACAATCCCTGTGGATACGATAACAAAAACCCGACACGAAATATACTTTCAACAAAGGCCAAGATAATCTATGTTGTAGACATCCTTAGCAACTCAGTTGAAACACCAGCCATTGTCCCTGAACTTTGGGTGCTCACGACACATGATGGGAAAAAGTCATATGCTCCAAGAACTAGAACTTAAACGAGGTAGCTTTGTGGATTTTGGAGGTGATAAAAAAGGGAAGATAATTGGCCACAGAACAGTGTGTAATGTTACTCTCCCTTCTATTACTAATGTTTTATCAATTGAAGGTTTAATACATAACTTATTATCCATAAGTCAATTAAGTGACAATGGTTATGATATAATCTTTAATCAAAAGTCTTGTAAAGCTGTTAGTCGGAAGGATGGATCTATCCTTTTCAATGGCAAGAGGAAAAATAACATTTATAAAATAAGACTTTTTTATCTTAAAAATCAAAATGTAAAATGTCTTATGGCTGTTGAAGCTAGCAGAAATATACCCGAGCGTATCGCACGCTCGAATATACAACAGAGTTGCCATCGAACTTTATTTATTCCTGAAGGAAAGGGAAAACATCGATAAAACTCGGAGGAAGAGATAGGTTGGGTAAGGAAGTCGGTTATCAAAGGGGAAGGTATTAGCACCCCTAACATCCATGGTACTCCATGGGAACCATTTTGATTGTTCTCGCTCGAATGGGTGTGATGTCTAAAGAGTACTCGCAGAAGAATGGGAAAAGAAAGAAATAGATAAAGTGCCCGGTGAGGATTAGGGCCCTCATGCCTACGTATCCTCATAGTGCAATGAGGAATTCAGAGCTCCGTAGTTCACACAACTAGTGGTGGGAGATGAAAATAATCATGATCACGGTATGATCTGAATGAAAGGATGGTATGATTTGAACTCTAAAAAGGGTGAGAGTATGAACCCAAGAGTAAACTGGTATGAACCAACAAGTGAGGGCCTACAACACTATATTGGAACAACTGAAAAAGAATGAATTAAGTGTTTGGTTTTATAGCACAAACAACTCTTGGTTCACAAAGAGGCACAAGATGGAGCACAAAGGTATATTGTGTTTGGGCTCAAAGAACTGATATATCACATGAAATGAGTAAAGGTAGAATATGAATGTATCATAGAGATGAATGGAGTGAAGTGACCAAAGTCACAAAATTGAAGGATTTGGTAACAAGTGACTGAAAAGGTATAATTTGAAACCAAATATCATATATACATTGAAATCCATAAGAGAAATGAAATTTGTACCATAGAGGGAAATCGTCATCTTGGCCAAAAAAGAAGGAATTAAATGTCTGGTTTGATAACACAAACAACTCTTGGTACAAACACAGACTTTTCATTAGGCGTCCTAAAAGGGTATATATGGGTATCCAGAGAAAAGTGTATTTCGGTTTCAAAGAAATGATATGTCACTGAAGTGAATGGTTTATGATCGAAGGTGGATAATGGGTTGTGAAAGATATGAGTGGTGCCCTAAGGCGAAGGAGAAATAATTAGAAGTATGCTCGCCAAGGATTCGCATCCTCGTGCCTACGTATTCTCACTGTGCAATGAGAAAGTTAGAGCAATCGTAGTTCATGGAACAATGAAAACAAAGGGAGAGAAAGGGAAGTGTTTGTTTAAGCAACTAGGACTAATAATACAAACAACTCAAAGGGGTATGATTGAAGTGATGAACAATGTAACTTGTACCAACATAATGGTAGTGTGGGAACCCACAAGAGTAAATGACTTCAAACCAAAGGGTAAAGGCATATTGGTCAAAAAAGGGAGCAAAGTGTTTGGTTTGACAACACAAACAACTTGCAGTTCACAAAGTTTTGGCCCAAAAGGAGGTAATGAATGTTTGGTTTGACAACACAAACATCTGGTTCACAAGGTGGACTATGATTAGGTCATTATAAAAGGATGTAGATGGGATCCTACAAGAAAGTATTGTTGGGTACAACAAATAATATATCACTGGCTGGGGAAGAAATAGTTTGAGATCAAGGAAGAATAGTATCTTGGATCCATGAAAGAATAAACTCTGAGCCGAAGAGTAAACAAGTATTTTGGTAAAAAAGAAGGAACAAAGTGTTTGGTTTGACAGCACAAACAACTTTCAGTTCACAAAGTTTTGGCCAAAAAGGTAAGAATAAAATGTTTGGTTTGACAACACAAATACTCCTGGTTCACAAGGGGGACTATTCGTTAGGCGTCCTAAAAGGATGTACGTGGAAACCAAGGAAAAGTAGTATTCGATCTCAAAAAGATGTTATTGATTGATGAATGAATAATGATGGATTAATAAATAAGGTAGCTCATGAAGAACCTGAATTCTCCTGCCTACGTATCCTTATAGTGCAATAAGGAAATCAGAGCTTTCGTAGTTCAGCCCACTAGGGCTGAAAACAAGAATGATTCGTGAGGCAAAAGAAATGATTGATTGAGGGAAAGAGTGGAATAGAATTGATAATTATTGGATAAGAACCACACTAAAGTCTATGAGTAAAGGTGGATACGATAAGCAACGGGCCAAATATCCCGCACCCAAAGATATCCAGAATGATTGTAGGAAAGCTCCAGTCTCATTCCTTCTTTACTACTTAAGGCTCGTGACATGTGATTCTCATCCTAACTTTCAAGTTGATGAAGGAGAATCTTTATTGTTGTTTGTGGTAATTGTGAAGACCTTATCAATCGTCCGATTCAAATGGTACTAAAGTCCATGAATAAAGGTGAATACAATGAGAAACTGGGTCATTTGTCCCGTACCCAAAGATACTCAGAATGGGGGTAGGAATTCTATAGTCCCATTCCTTCTCCATTTCTTAAGGCTTTTGTCGTACAACTTGAATCATAATTGATAAGTTGTTGGTGTAGTCCTTGCTTGTTACATGATACCTTGTGAAGGGAGAGAGACTTGTCAATCGTATGATTAGAATTGTGCTAAAGTCTATGAATAGAGGCGAATACGATGAGCGTTGGGTCATTCGTCCCATACCCAAAGATATTCAGAATGGAGGTAGGAATTCTCCAATCTCATTCCTTCTCTATTACTTAAGGCTCGTGCCACATAATTCTAACTTTGATTTAACAAGCTCTTGAAGATGCCACCTTTTATATACTTGTATTATCCACTGCTTGGTATGACTGAGGATGCCTTGATCGAGAATCTGACTTGAGGCTTCGAGCTCCACAACTTACAGAAAAAAGTCATATTAAGTGACCAAGGGTCTTTTGGTCACTCAATTTAGACTGTGGGATCATGCAAGTTCAAATGATTTAATTGATCAAAATTACTTTTGATCTATTTGAATCATGGATTTGAATTAAATTGAAATTAAGATTAAACCTAATCTAAAGGTTAGAAATGATCAATCTAGCCGAATGGAGCATATTATAGTTAGTAAAAAATCTTGAATAAATTCTATCTACAAATTCTAAGGGAACATGCAATTGTTAATCAATACTTGATTTAAAACTAATTAAAATTCTAAATCAAGATTAATCCTAAGGGATCACGCATTTATATGGTCAAAATAACAAAAGAAATCCTTAAGGGGTAAAATGGTCATTTTACAAAAATACCCAATCATGAAGATAAATTTATTTCTAATTAAAGTCTAACTAGGATCTACAAATTGATTAAATCCTAAAATCTATTTTAACCTAATGTTCAAGAATTAACTAAATTCTAAAATCAACTAAAATCTAATTATTTTCTAATTTCTAATCTAATTAAAACTATATCAAAAACCAATTAGAAAATTATACAAAAATCTAGTAAAGTCCTAAATTCTAATTAAGATTCTAAAGCCTAATTAAGCCTAATTAAGCCTAATTAAAATGCTAAAAAAGTAATTACCAAAAATATCAACACAAAATAAAATGGATTTAAAGGTAATTAAAATGGTAATTAGAATGTTGGGCCGATGGGGGCGCATGCCCTGAATATAGAGTGCAGAATTCAGCAATAGGGGCTTTGGGCCCAACAGAATAAGCCCAAATACAAGGAAGTGTAGTTAGGTTCAACAAGTATGTTTCTAAGCAAAACATGGGTGTGGAAAGCAAGCTATTGGGCTTAATGGTTAAGCCCAACCGAATTTGCAAAGAAAGTGTAAAAATTCAGCAAACTCATTTTGTCTTCCCTACACATCAACTTCCAATTTTCAGGTAAAAAAGGAACCACCACCAGAACTCCGGCATCACCGCACCGGAGGCGATGGAGTTGGCTGGAATCAAGAAAAGACACCATTTTCCTACTCCTCTCAACCTCTTCTATCCTAATCTCTCATCTTTTCTAACTAGAAGTTAATGAATTTTGGAAATTGAGCCATTAAAGTCAAGAACCCTAAGCACAAAATCTGAAATTAAATGGAGATGGAGGAGAATCAAACCACCAAACCTTGGGGTTTTGATTCTCCACTACATAAGCTACATTGTGGTATCAAAAATTTAGCAAACAAGCAAAGATGAAAATTCACCAACCTGTAAGACAGAGGATTATCTTGGAACTTGTTGAAATTTAAAGGTGATGAAGATGAAGAAGAGAAAACAAAAGGTAAGCTACTTAGACTCTTTAATCTTATACTTCTACTATGAACTCCTCCTCTTCAAGAATCAACTCTGGAAAATTCTGAATTGAATTGTTGTTGTTGATGTTGATTATATGAATATATGGATGATTGTTGAAGGAAAGAGGTTTAACTCAATTGATAACAAACTTCAATGTGAAGCTTGATCCAATGGTGGTTTGGGCTTTGGTGTAAGGAGAGTAATTGGAGAAGATGAAGTGAGAGGAAAATTTTGAATTTGCAATGAGTAATTTGAGAGAATTCTGATTTTGGTCATTTCCCTTGATTTGATGAGAGTGATGAGTTTATATAGATTATAGGTTTGGATCCAATGGGGGTTCGGAGTTAGTTTTGATGTGGCTTGGAATTAGTTAAAATGGTTTGGGAATTAGTTTGAAGAGGTTTGGAGTTAGTTTGATGTGCTTTGGAATTAGTTTGGGACTGTTATGAGTAACTTACAAATGTTGAGAAGGTTGGTGAATTAAAGTGTTAGGAGCTTGGTCCAATGCATGAATGATATGGTTAGTTACTGCATAATCATGTAAAGATTTCAATGTGTATTGATGAAAGAATTGGGATTGGTTTGGAGTGAAAAGGATACCGCATTACTGCTGAAAAATGCAGCATTTTAGCTACTGCCAGCAGGTGTAATCGATTACCCTAGACATGGTAATTGATTACCATTAAAAAATGGGTTTTTAGGCTACTAGAAGTCATGTAATCGATTACCCAAACATGGTAATCGATTACCATCATGAAAAAAATTATTTTTTGGCTACTGGAAGCAGGGTAGTCGATTACCTAAACATGGTAATCGATTACCATCATGAAAAAATGGTTTTTTGCTTGTTTTTGATGCATGGGCTCATGTGTGAGGCATAATGACTTGGCTTTCTTTGGATGAATGAATGAAATGGAATTAATGGGTCATGTATTGACTTGATCAAATGGACAATGAACTTGTATCAATGGGACTATAAATCAAAGCATGAATGAATCTTGACATTTTAATAAAACCATGAAAGTAATGGATGAAGCAGGAATGAAATAAGACTCGAATCAAATGGATTACGAGACCATTAGGTAAATGAAATATGAATGCAAACATGCCTTGAATCAATCACATAACACCATGCATTAGGGTTTACTAGGTCAAAGTTCAAAGCTATGTATCAAATAAGAATCTCGAGTCAGGTGAGAAGCCAACTCAAGCGGTGTAATCGAGTCATGAGCCTTAACTAGGGTTTCCAACGCATCAAAGCAAGATATATGATTCATGAACCTCCCTGATCAAAATTAGGGTTTCAAACCAAACACAAAGCTCCACAAGCAACATCTCAAACCCTGGGCCCACAGTTAGGGTTTGAAAGTCAAGTGAGTGAAAAAAGGTTAAACACAAGATCCCAATGAAATCAAGATCAAGAATTAGGGTTTGGATGCCCAGATGAATACCATGGTGTAATCTTCAAGAAACAAGGTCTCAAATAATACATAAATTAGGGTTTCTCCATATGGTGAGCCATACCATAACCTTCAGGCCAAAACCCAGATTTTCACTGGCTACGAACCTTGAATCTATGATGTTTGTTAGCATGTGTTAATCATGAATGAATTATGCACATGAATGAGGCATGAATCAGTATATATGGATCTCAAGTTATAGGTTAGATGAAAATCAAAAAGGGATGGTAAATTTTGGGGTACAACTGTTGTAGATGAAGATCAATGAGTATGGAATAGAAGATTGCGCCATGTTAACATGAGGAGGATTTATCAGCTAAATAAGCTTAATTTAGTTAGAGCTTTCCTAATCTGAAGTTTGCTTCAGATGCGCTTTTTGAAGTTTGCTTAAAAAACTTCTTTTAAAGCAAAGAATGTTATTTCTACCTCTAGGCCTTTAGAACTTATGCATATTGAGCTTTTTGGACCAGTGAAAACTGCTTCTATCAATGGCAAGAAGTATGGATTAGTCATTGTAGATGGTTACAATAGATGGACATGGGTTAAGCTTCTAAGACACAAGAATGAGTCACATTCTGTGTTTTTTACCTTCAACTTTTAAGGGCCAAACAAGAAAGACTTTAGAATTGGTAAAGTCAAAAGTGATCATGGTGGAGAATTTAAAAATAAATATTTTGAAAAACTCTTTGATGAAAATTGCATTTCCCATGATTTCTCCTTCCCTAGAACTCCATAAAAAAAAGAGTTGTAGAGAGGAAATATAAGAATCTGCAAGAGATGGTAAGAACCATGATCAATGAGACTAATGTGGCTAAGCACTTCTGGGCAGAGGCAGTAAACACAATTGTTACATTCAGAGCAGGATCTCTATAAGACCTATTTCTTAGACGATAAGCTTCGATCTAGAGGGGAGGGGTGGGGGTGAATAGATCATAAGTTAGAACGTTTGAACAAAAATTGTTTTAAAAACTTTTTGGTGTAGCGGAAGTGACCCAGATTGAATCGTCTAAGTAAATTGCTATCAAAAAGCTCAGATATGTGTAATTATAATCAAGGTATGATAATGAACACAAATTAGATCAAAAAACTATCAACCACAATAAATTTAATGCAATGCTAAGAGTATAGACTATTCTCAATGATAAAACATACAAAAATACTATAGAGATACATTATCGAGCACCTTGTATGCAATCAATTTTGTTTAGAATTATATATAGTTTTGTTGATCTTCAAATCCAATCGCAATATAAAGGATTGTGATCTACTCAACAAACACTCTTTCAAAAGGTTTATAAAAAATTTATCCAAACGTATTGATCATATAATCGATGAGTCCAACAATTTGCAAGTGAAAAATAAAAGAGATAGATAGAGAGAAAGAGGGAGATGGGGAGGGAGAGAGAGAGAGAGAGAGAGTACACAAGGAATTGTTTAGGCAATTACCCAATTGACCTTACTATGGGTTTGTTTCCCCTTAACTCGAACTCGAATTGAGATAAGGAAATTAACCTTACTTTGTAAAAGTAGAATACAAGAGAAATGTAGCAATCCAACCCTATAAACCCTAATATTGATGTTGATTTTAAAACTTTATCATCCCTTGATCAAGTAACCGAACAATGCCAATTTGATTCACCATTTCACACTACTCCATTGCAAGAACATTCTATTCTTCAAAGCCTTCACTCGATCGAATCCAAAATTGAGAATTATCGTAACCCAAGATTTACCAATATGATCCACCGTCATGCGCTACTTCTTTACAAGAACCTTCCGTTCTTCCAAGACTTCACTTAATCGGATCCAAATTGCATAACCTTGTCAAAACCCTTAAAATCACTAATTTATATTGAAGGTAAACCCCATATTGGTTTTCTTATTTGAAACTCTCAAAGATCTCAATCTAATTTACAATTTAATCAACCTAAATTGGACGTTATCAACCGATTCTAGATGGCGCCTAAACAAAGAATGATTATATGTATTTTGTTTGTGTATATGCATAAAATGAGGTTGAAGATGATGAGAACACTTTGAAATCCTAGTTTCATGTAGGTTTACTATAGAACCTTACTAGAAATAATGCATGTGTGAAGTATTTATATGCATGCATGTTTGGAGGCAAAAGGAATGCAAATGATTTGAAAAAATCATGAATTTTCGGAAACTATGTTGCATGTGTCGGCCTATGTAAGCCATATGTCGACCTGTTCAATGCATGTGCTGACCTGTATAGGTCATGTGTCGACCTGTATAGGTCATGAGTCAAAACATGCAGTTAGCACATCAAATAGAGTCTACATGCTTTAAAAATGAGTTACATAAGTCGACCTTAAAGCATGTATGTGTCGACACATAGGAAAATATTTCTTCTATGTGTCGACCTAAAGCCCATATGTTTCGAAACATAGATTGTTTGCCCATAAAAACTTGTTTTTGATGCATGAAACCGTTTCCGACTTCATTCAAAATGTTTTTATGCTTCCTAATGCTAATATGCATATTGAGACTCAAAGGATACCATCCAATATACATAAACGCTAGCGTATCCTAGTTTTGACATCATACAAAATACACCTAACAAAAAGTTGCACTCATATACTACTCCTTTTTGATAATGGCAAAACTTGAGACGATGCATTTTGTGTCTTCATGAAGGCTCCCCCTGAATGTATGCATCCCAACTTCATCTTGCAGATGATTCCCCCCCTTTGACAACATCAAAAAGAGACAAAGCAATCCATTAGAAGTATCTTATATCACACATATAACAATATAACATACAAAAGTGTTTGCAAAGATAAGATCATCAATAAAACAACACTCACATAGAATAATGTAAATATTCAAAAATGCTTAAACATAAATAAAAGCATTTAAAGCAACAATATAACATGGTTTCCCCAACTTATGCCAAATAACATATACAATAAATATGAAATATGAAATATGCAATGCAATAAAAAATTATTGAGTTGCTACAAAAGCGAAACAATTACGGGGCATATACTTTTGGTGCTCTCCAATGTTGCACACACATGTTTTCTAGCAAAGAGATATATAGATTGATCACCACTCAAACCAAAAACAGAGATATAAGCATAACAATGGCACACTACAAGAATTTTGTTGGCATTATAACATGTTCTAACATATTTCATGTCGGAATAGATAACATGCTTATGCACCAAGAATATACTTCAAGTATGGAAGAAAAATAGCATGAAGTCATTATAAGCATATGAATTGAAATACATAAATTAATTTTTTTGGAAGTGGGCATTCATGAATAGTTCATACATCAAGCATATCAGGCATTTAGAACATAGATAACATGCAAAAGTAAAAGCTTACTTTCAAAGAGGGAAAGTATATAAAGTGATTGAACTTCCAAGGAAAGTTAGAGCAAAAGTATATAAAGTGAATGCAAGGCAAGACTTGAGATATCAAGTATGCACAATTCCCTTCGAATATTAAAAAACGGCTCAGTCGCAAGAGGTTTTGTAAAGATATCTATAAGTTGATTTTTACTATCAACATGCTCAAATACGACGTCTCCTTTTTCAACATGGTCACATAGGAAGTGGTGAAGTATCTCAGTATGTTTAGTGCGAGAGTGTAACACTGGATTTTTGGTTAGTTTAATAGCACTATTGTTGTTGCACATAATAGGAATACATTTTTGTTTAATATCAAAATCAAGTAGTTGTTATTTGAGCCATAAAATTTGAGCACAACAACTATCGGTGCTACGTATTCCGCCTTAGAAGTTGACAAAGCAATGAAAACTTGTTTCTTGATATGTGTCATACGATGAACTGGACTTTATGGATTTGTAATCGCAATGTCGCGGTTAGCAAGAGTCGCCACCGACTTTTCTTTTATCCCTTAAGGAAAGGTGGAAAAGAACAGGAAAGACCTTAATTTTAAATTCTTAGGTTCGGGAGGTACTTTATACAAAGGGAAGGTATTAGCACCCTTTGTATCCATGGTTATCCATGGGCTCTTAATTGCTCAATCATTTATGTTTTTTAGTTTGAAAAAGGTGGTTGAAAAATGTATAAAAATGTTTTGAAAATGAGAATTTAACTTTGTAATGATTCTTGCATGAATGTATACAAAGTGATTATCTCGTTCAAGTTTTTTTTGAAAGTAGTTTAGAAAAATATAACTCGGCAATGATCCTAGTACGGATGTATGCTAAGTGGTGATTTTCCAAAAAAAGATGTTTGAAAGGTGTGAGGTGTGAAGAGTATTTTTTTAGGTTATGAATGAGCAATTAAGGTTATACCTGTCCGAGGTCTTTTCGGGCAGTTCCTATCCTTATGAGGGTAAAACTGTCCTTACTATTGGGAAGCAAGTAGTTTTATCCTTGGGATGTTTAAGGGTCATCGTAGGGTCATCGGCTGGTCATTGAAGGCAACAGTTGTGAGGATACCTTAGCATTCGAAGGGACTATCATCATTTAACCGTAGGCTACACCGAAGGGTCATCGAGGGACAAAATCGTGTTTCGAAGGCAACATCCGAGGGACTATGATGATTTTTACCGAAGGGTCTTTGCTAAGGATATCCCCATATTCGCGGGACATGACCGTAATATTGTAATCGTGGGGTAATAAAGAGAGGTCCGATATCATTTAATTAAAGTCCATATTTTAAATTCCTTGGGTAATTAGGATGATTAATTAAAATCAATACATTAAGAATCAATACATTAAAATTAATTAGGCAATCAATATGAATCTTCACATTAAAGTGAAATAATTTAGAATCCATCTCCATGAAGGCTTCCCATGCGTAAAGTGGAGTACCTATTTCTTCGGAAGTATGCTAGCCTTTACACCATGAACACACGGATTAAAGCATCGAGGTAAAATACAATTGGAAATTGCACCATAAAATAAATATAACAGCCAGGAACTTAAGCCAAATAATGCAGAATCATCATTAGGTAAACATAAAATGGGCAATAAAGAGGCAAAGCAGCCCCTGGCCCGTTCGCTTCTGCTTCGCCTAGCGAAGGCTCAGCGAAGGCTCGCTGCGGGCTCGCCTAGCGATGAGCTAGCGAGCGGCCACGGGTTTGAAATTATGACCTCAATCAGCAGCATGGCCTATGGCATCCAACACATAGTTATATGGTTCAGTTTCACAATGTTCAAGCACATTTAAATTCTCATGCAAAGCTTCAAAATGTTTATGAATTCAATTATGATATCCTCCACTAATTAAGAACATGAAGTGGTACCATATACCAAAAGAGAGTACAAAACGATGTCACCTGCAAATTGAGACACTAATGCGGTACCACATGCAAAATAAGAATACCAAGTGATAATCATGTGTAAATTAATATCCTAAAGTGATATCATATGCCAATTAAGAAACTAAAACGATAATAGTGAGGCAAACCTGTTTGCAAATCGAGTTGCAACCTTGAATTGGCGAGCCGGATTGAGTTGGGCGGCGGTAGCTTCGGAGCGGGTAAGCGGCCTTCAGGGTTTCCGCCTTCTGAACTCTTTGGATCAGTAGGGTTTCTGTGTTTCTCCCTCTGGATGCGTGTTTCCGTCCGTCTTCGTCCGTCTCTGTGTGTTCTTTTTCGTGGCAGCAGAGCATGTATTTATAGTAGTGGCAATGGTGACCTAATGGGCTTAAAATGAAGTCCAAAAATTCAAATTCTCGCAAGCTTCGCTAGGCGAAGGAATTGCTCGCCTAGCGAGCAAACTAGGTCTGGGCTTTTTTGCTGGATCTGATGCTTCGCTGGGCGAGTGGTATGATGCAATGTTCGCTAGGCGAATCCGCTGCTCGCCTAGCGAGCAAACTGTTTTGGGCCGCCTGTGGATTGGGCCTGTAGTGAGCTGGGCTCTTGTCCATTTGGCATCAGTGCCTTGCAGAACAAGTCAGAGGGTCTTGGAAAATGCTTTGTAACACCAATGGGCAAATTTTGGGGTATGACAGCTGCCCCTGTTCAATATTCTCGAACCGAGAGAGTAGAATGGCATGTGTCGTTCGTGGTCTGGAGGTGAAAGATTATTGAACACTAGAATGCCCCGAAAATTTGCGCTTGTCCATCAGTCTTGACGGAGATGGGCTTAAAGATGCCATCCAAGAAACTTGCTGAGGAGATTTCCAGATTGTGTCGTACATTAGACGATATCTAGAGACATGGGTGTCACACCGGGTCATACATCAGACCGTATAGTGAACCCTCCATTATGCTGTTGACTTCGTTGGGGAGTCAGAGTATGATATACTGCTGGGGATAAGGGATCAGAATGGATCATACGTTAGACCGTGCCTGAACACCCGAGTGAGTTGTTCATTAGGCAGATGACTTTGCTGGGGATGAAAGATCAGAATGGATCGTACGCTAGATCGTATCTGAGTTGCAGAATGAGCCGTACGTTAGGCTGAAGCTGCTGAAAAGGGAGTAGTCGTATATTCGACTACCATTCAGGAATGTACCTGTCCGAAGGTAGCACCTGAGAAAAGGAGTAGCCGTATACCAGACTACCATTCAGGAAGGTACCTGTCCGAAGGTAGCACCTGAGAAAGGGAGTAGCCGTATATTCGACTACCATTCAGGAATGTACCTGTCCGAAGGTAGCACCTGAGAAAAGGAGTAGCCGTATACCAGACTACCATTCAGGAAGGTACCTGTCCGAAGGTAGCACCTGAGAAAGGGAGTAGCCGTATACTAGACTACCATTCAGGAATGTACCTGTCCGAAGGTAGCACCTGAGAAAGGGAGTAGCCGTATATTCGACTACCATTCAGGAATGTACCTGTCCGAAGGTAGCACCTGAGAAAAGGAGTAGCCGTATACCAGACTACCATTCAGGAATGTACCTGTCCGAAGGTAGCACCTGAGAAAGGGAGTAGCCGTATACTAGACTACCATTCAGGAATGTACCTGTCCGAAGGTAGCACCTGAGAAGATGGAGGTTTAACTTGGTCGTACATCAAACCATACTTGAGTTGTTGAAGATCAGACTGGATCGTACGTTAGATCGTATCTGAGTTGAAAGAGTCATATGTTGAGCTGAATCAGAATGAACCATATGTTAGGCTGTATCTGTATACGTTGTACTTGCAATAAATGTCTGGGATGGGCTTAAAGATGCCATCGCTAGGAGGATATCGAAGTGTTGTCAGAATGAATGTTCTCCTGAATTGCATCTGGAATATGTATCTGAATCTTGTCTGTGATTGATAAAGGCGTCTGCCTGAATGAGCCTTTTACTTTGACTATATCAGGAGGATGATTAACCTGCAAAGAAAAGTTAGCTTTATGCCATGTCATGATGCATGAGATGTTTTATGCTTTCGAAAATAAATGCGAATGTTGTATGCAGGCGTATGCTGCGAAATGATGTAATGAGTTATGCGTATGAGAAGTTCTGCTTGGGGACTCTACTGGGGAAAATAAATCCCCATCTACTGATTGGAGATATTCGTGTTGAGGACCCTCTCTCGGCTGGGGGTTCTGATTTCTGTCTGATGGTAGAGATATTCAACAGAGCCTGGCTAGGGATGGATGAGATGATCAATCTGCCTGATGAGGCCGACCTCTGTTGGGGAATAGCTGGCTGTGCCGGGGAATACTGCCAACTTCTTCTGGGAAAAACAGGCTTGCTGGGGGAAGAGAATTGGTAGTGGATTCATCGGAAGCATGATTAGACCTTTTCCTTGATCCTGAAGTCTTGTAGTAATTGCTATTGCTATTCTATGCATGTATTTTGGTAAACATTGGTCATATTCAAATGCATATATTAATTCAAATTAAATCAATGGGCGTTTACGCAAACAAAACAGAAAGTAAAAAACAAAGCATCTTTTTTGAAAGAGGGTTGTATTGATTTTTGAAAGAAGGCCTATAAACAGGCAAATTGTGTACAAGGAGACAGAAATCCTAGTAAGAGGAAATTGTCAAAAACAAAGAGACAGCTATGCAGAAAAAGTCCTATTGATTTTAAGTCTACTACTGCCATTATGTCTTCAAGCATCTCATCCCCTGCTGTCGGATAGAAGTGATTGGCTTGGTCAGTCCCTGGAACCTGGATGAAAGTTGACTGAGAACGGGACATAGTCATGCGCTTTAATCCCTAATTTTTGCCTGGACCGCCTTTTCAGGTTTTCAGTCCACCAGGATACCCTTTTTTGCCCAAGCCGCCTTTTCAGGTTTTCGACTTGCCGGGTGTACATTTTTGTATGTTTATCCCTAATTTTGCCCGAACCCTTTTGGTTCGCCGGGATGCCCTTACTTTTGCCTAGGTATGTCGACCTAGCGGGTCTCTTTTATGCGTAGTATTTTTTAACTATGTCCGCGTTCACGGGATGCGGGAAGTTTTCGCCATCCATTGTAGCAAGTATCATGGCTCCACCAGAGAATACCTTCTTAACTACAAATGGCCCTTCGTATGTGGGAGTCCATTTGCCTCTGGGATCACCTTGGGGTAGAATGATACGCTTGATCACCAAGTCACCAATTTGATACACCTGTCTCTTGACTCTTTTGTTAAATGCCTGGGTCATGCGCTTCTGATATATCTGCCCATGACAAACAGCCGCAAGTCTCTTTTCATCAATCAAATTTATCTGATCGAGTCGTGTCTGAATCCATTCATCTTCATCTAAGCCCGCCTCTTTCATGATTCTTAGAGAGGGAATCTGGACTTCCACTGGTAAAACGGCTTCCGTTTCATAGACTAAAGAGAAAGGAGTTGCCCCTGTCGAAGTGCGTACTGAAGTGCGATAACCGTGAAGGGCAAACGGTAACATCTCATGCCAGTCTTTGTACGTTACCGTCATCTTTTGTATGATCTTCTTGATGTTCTTATTAGCAGCCTCTACGGCGCCATTCATCTTTGGTCGGTACGGAGAAGAGTTGTGATGCTTAATTTTGAACTGCGTGCAGAGTTCAGTAATCATCTTGTTGTTCAAATTAGTACCATTGTCGGTGATAATCCTTTCAGGGATGCCATATCGACAAATAAGACTATTCTTGATGAACCGTGCCACCACATTCTTGGTGACAGAAGCGAATGAGGCTGCCTCTACCCACTTTGTGAAGTAATCAATGGCGACGAGAATGAAGCGATGTCCATTAGAAGCCATAGGTTTAATCTCTCCGATCATGTCGATGCCCCACATTGCAAAGGGCCAAGGAGCTGTCAACACGTTCAATGGAGCAGGAGGCACATGTACTTTGTCCGCATAGATCTGACACTTGTGACAGGTTCTGGAGTGATGGTGGCAATCTGCTTCCATGGTAGACCAATAATACCCTGATCTCAGAATCTTCTTGGCCATTGTATGTCCATTAGAATGAGTCCCAAAAATACCGTCATGCATGTCTTCCATAATCCTTTCTGCTTCCTTTTTATCCACACAGCGAAGCAGAGTCGAATCATGATTACGTTTGTATAACACTCCGTTACTCAGAAAGAATTTAGCGGAGAACTTCCTCAGGAATTTTCTGTCCTTGATGGATGCCCCTTCAGGGTATTCCTGAGCTTCTAAATATCTTCTTACGTCGTGGAACCAAGGTTTCTCCTGTACCTTCTCAGTGTTAAGTCCATAACAGTAAGCTGGTTCATCTAACCGTCCGATGGTAATCATGGGAGCTTCGCTGCCCCATCTGACTCTGAACATAGATGACATGGTAGCTAATGCGTCTGCCAACTGGTTCTCCTCTCGTGGAATATGTTCAAATGATACCTCTTCAAAGTATGGGATTAATGTCATCACCTGCTCTCGATAAGGGATGAGATTTGGATGTTTAGTATCCCATTCCCCTTTGATCTGACTGATTACCAAGGCCGAATCTCCGTACACACTCAAAAACTTGATTCGCCAGTCTATAGCAGCTTCGAGTCCAAAAATACATGCTTCATACTCAGCCATATTATTGGTGCAATGAAAACATAGTCTAGCAGTGAGAGGTGTATGGTAGCCTCCGGGAGAAATGAGTACAACCCCCACACCATGGCCCAATGCATTAGAAGATCCATCAAAGACCATAGTCCATCGGGATCCCCATTCGGGTCCTTCATCTGGTTTAGGTTTTTCATTATCCGTAACAAACATGACATCCTCATCTGGGAACTCAAAATTCATAGATTGGTAATCATCCACCGCTTGATGAGCCAAATGATCAGCCAGCACGCTTCCTTTGATTGCTTTCTGGGTAGTGTACTGGATATCGTACTCTGTTAAGATCATCTGCCATCTCGCTATTCTTCCGGAGAGGGCAGGCTTCTCGAACATGTATTTGATGGGATCCATCCTAGAAATCAACAAAGTGGTGTGATTCAACATATACTGTCTTAGTCGGCGAGCAGCCCAGGCCAAAGCACAACAAGTTCTCTCGAGCAGCGAGTATCTTGTTTCACAGTCGGTAAACTTTTTGCTAAGGTAGTATATGGCATGCTCTTTTCGACCAGACTCGTCATGTTGCCCCAACACACACCCCATTGAATTTTCTAACACGGTCAAATACATGATTAGAGGTCTTCCTTCAACTGGTGGTATCAGAATTGGAGGTTCTTGAAGGTACTTCTTGATTTTGTCAAAAGCTTCTTGGCATTCGTCATTCCATATCATTTCTTGATTTTTTCTCAGTAATTTGAAGATGGGTTTGCAGGTAGCGGTCAAGTGGGGAGATAAATCGAGCAATGTAGTTCAAGCGTCCCAAGAAACCTCTGACTTCTTTCTCTGTACGGGGAACTGGCATTTCTTGAATAGCCCTCACTTTAGCCGGGTCAACCTCAATTCCTTTACCGCTGACAATAAAGCCCAAGAGTTTACCGGATCTCACTCCAAAAGTGCATTTGTTCGGATTCAATCTCAACTTGTACTTCTTCAACCTCTCGAACAGTTTGTATAAATGATCGAGATGCTCTTCTTCAGTATGAGATCTAGCTATCATGTCATCCACATATACTTCTATCTCATGATGAATCATATCATGGAACAAAACCACCATAGCACGCTGGTATGTTGCCCCGGCGTTCTTTAGACCGAATGGCATTACTTTGTAACAAAAAGTGCCCCATTGCGTCACAAACGTAGTTTTCTCCATGTCCTCAGGTGCCATCTTAATCTGGTTATAACCCGAGAATCCATCCATGAATGAGAATACTTTGTGTTGAGCGGTGTTATCTACCAGAACATCAATGTGCGGGAGTGGAAAGTCATCTTTGGGACTTGCTTTATTCAGGTCTCGGTAATCTACGCACATTCGCACCTTACCATCTTTCTTCGGTACTGGTACCACATTAGCAACCCATTGAGGGTAAGAAGTAACGGCTAGGAAACCGGCATTGAACTGTTTCATAACCTCGGCTTTGATTTTCTCGGACATTTCAGGACGCATGCGACGAGCCTTTTGCTTAACAGGACGACATTCTTCCCTCGTTGGCAGTCGATGCACCACTATATCAGTATCCAACCCGGGCATGTCTTCATAAGACCAAGCGAAAACCTCTACATAATCATGTAACATCCGAATCAATCTTTCTTTGACACTGTTTTCCAATCCTGCTCCTATTCTGACTTCTTTTCTTTCCACTTCAGTACCTAGATTTACGACTTCGAGTGACTCTTCATGCGGCTGTATAGTCCTTTCCTCTTGCAGTAACAGTCTGGCAAGCTCTCCAGGGACTTCACAATCTTCCTCACTTCCATCTTCGGCTTGGTAGATCGGATTTTCGAAGTCATAATGAACAGTAGCGGAATTATTATCAATAGGATCCAGAGTGGATACGGATCTGCAATTTGTTACGTGAGTGTGTGTAAGAATGCATAGCTTGTTTGAAAGACGACAGGAAAAATAAAGAGCGCAATATTTGAATGCGAAAAAGTCCATTGATTTATTGAATATGAATATGCTTATGAAATGACAAACCCTTAACAAATTAGCTATTGTGCCCCGGGTATAGACACAATACTTTAAGAAGTTCAATTGAAAAAATAAAGATTTGCAAAACTAAATGGACAATAGCAATTACTCCTGACTAAAGGAGATCGGGATAGTGTCTTCAGCCTTCCAATTATTGAGTCCGTCGCCAATTGTTGGGTAGATCCAGCTATCCAGGTCGCAATTACTGTCAGCATCTTCTACAGCATTGATTTGATCTTTGACCATCTTTCCAGAGTTGAATCCCAGACCAGCTTTGTCAGACTTGTACGGTACGTTGATCAGTTGACCCCAGCCAGTACAGCCACCATCTTCGACCACAGCTTGAGCATCTTTCAGAGAAATCATAGCAGGAGGAGCTCGAATAACCTCGGGCACAAGGGGAGTTGGCTTAAGGACAGGACTAGGCGGAGGAACCACTTCAAATGACTGAGTTGGAGTCTCGAAGAATTCACCATCCATCTCAACGTATCTGAAGGTATGCACACTACTGACAATGTATTCTTCTTCCCCACACACAGTGACAATCTTTCCCTCTACTGGATATCTCAGCTTTTGATGGAGAGACGAAGCTACAGCACCTGCCCCATGAATCCAGGGGCGTCCCAGCAAGCAGGAATAGGCGGGGCGAATGTTCATTACATGAAAGGTAGTGTTGAAGACTTGAGGTCCTATCTTGATAGGGAGAACAACTTCACCATGGACAACACTCTTTGCACCATCGTAAGCACGCACCACAATGTCACTAGGATTCAATTCAATGCCTTTACAGTCAAGTTTATCGAGCACGACTTTCGGTAGCACATTCAAGGAAGAGCCATTATCGATCAACACATGAGCCAAAGTGACTCCCTGACACTCAATAGAAATATGCAGGGCCTTATTGTGGTTCCTTCCTGCTGGTGTCAGGTCAGCATTGGAAAAACCTAGGCCGTCGTCAACAGTCAGGTTAGCAACATAGTTTTCGAACTGATCGACGGAGGTCTCTTGAGGTACATGGGCAGTCTTCAGGAATTTTATCAAGGCATGGGCATGAGATTCAGAGGATAACAACAAGGACAACATCGAGATTTTGGAAGGAGTATGCCCCAACTGTTCTACCACATCGAAATCACTCTTGCGGATGATCTTCAGCATTTCTTCCATTTCTCGTTTGGCAACATCTTCAGTAGTAGCTTTGATCGGTGTCTCTGACTGAGAAGGGTTGACTGGTTCTTTTCCTCGGTTTTCGGGAACCGGAGGTGAGATCTCTGGAGAGAAGATCCTTCCGCTTCGAGTAACTTTACTAGTCCCAACAATGTCATTAGGATTAGCAGAATTGCCAACTTGCTTTACACCATGGATGTAAACATCACCTCCATAATTCCACAGAATAGCTTTGCTTGAGGAATACGGGATCGGGCCAGGTGCAGTAATGATCAGGGGAGCTACTCTGGGTTCAGCAATAATCTTCACAGGTATTCTGGGAGCAGTAATCTTCACTGGAACCTTGGACCTTGCAATCACAGATACTTCTTCAACAGGGTTTTCCGCCTTAGAAACCCTTTCAAAGAGGATTGTACGATCGTCCATCAGTCGTTGGATACCATTCTTCAATTTCAAACAGTCTTCGGGCCGGAGTATGCAGAGATTGCAATCTTCAGTACAACCTGGAAATAAACCAGCTTGCAATAAATTCCTCTTTATGATCGGGAGAGGAGATGTTAAGTCCGCTACAGTAGTGATGAGAGGATTGTCATCGAGAGCATTAACAACCTTGTCATGATTAGGCATAGGAGCGGTGATGACATTAGGACTCTCCGGAGGCTCGAACTCAATTTCCCCAGCGTCGATCATGTCCTGAATTTTATTCTTTAACAGCCAACAATCGTTTGTATCGTGCCCGGGGCTATCGGAGTGATATGCACACCTGGCATTGGGATTATAACGAGGCGAAGCAGTGTTGACATTTGCAGGAGGACCTCTGAGAGTGATTAAATTTACCTTCAGCATACTTTGCAGTGCTTGTGCTAAAGTCATATTGAGCTTGGTAAACTGCCTTCTTGGTCTGTCTTGTCTTTGCTGGAAGTTTTGAGCCGGCGGGGCTGCGATTGTCACTGCTCCAACGGCATGGTCACCATTTTTCTTACTATGATTCTTCTGACCATACACAGCATTCGATTCATTCTTCCCATGATAGGATTTCTTACTGCTTGTAGAAGTAGCTGCCTGTAACTTTCCACTTCGAATGCCGCTCTCCACCCGTTCACCTGTCAGTATAAGTTCAGTGAAACCTGATGAAGAACTCCCCAGTAGGTGGCTGTAGAATGGGCCAGTCAGGGTACCCATGAACAGGTCTACTAATTCTCGGTCAGTCATAGGGGGTTTGACCCTGCCAGCCAAATCTCTCCATTTCTGAGCATACTCTTTGAAGCTTTCTTTAGATCCCATTGCCATGTTCTGCAACTGTAGCCGAGTAGGTGCTAATTCAGAATTGTACTGGTACTGCTTGTAGAAAGCTGTTGCTAAATCAGTCCAGGTGCGGATGTCAGAGCTCTCGAGCTGATAATACCATTCCAACTGAGTGCCAGACAGACTTTCTTGGAAGAAGTGGATCCACAGTTTCTTATCAGTGGTATGCGGCTGAATCTTTCTCACATAAGCCCTTAAATGCATCTGAGGACAGGATGCACCATCGTACTTAGTAAAAGTGGGGATTTTGAATTTGCGAGGAATGGTCACATCGGAGACCAGACCCAAACTTTCGAAATCCAGACCGGGCGTCTTCTGACCCTCCATGGCTAGCATGCGCTCTTCCAGCAATTTGTACTTATCATCTCTCGGAGAGTACTGTTCATTTTCATACTTCTCATCATCATCATCAGGGTTGGAGAAATCAGCCTCCTCTTCCTCTGAATCATTCTCCGCCTCATCTTCTGGACCATTCGGGATTCCAAATTTGATTCCCGTAGCCTGTCCTTTACGCCTTCTTCCTGGGTTAATGAAACTCACAGCCTTCTTGTCTTTCTTCTTTTCGACCAAAAGAGCCTTCAGTTCCTCCTGCCCCTTGGATAAGCTTAGCATCATCTCCTTGAACTGAGCATTTTGAGTCTGGAGATCTTTGACAGTTTGTTCGAGATCCATTTTTCTGTTTAAGAGGCAGACCGTGAGAATATGGTCCTTTGGAATACCTGTTATGCAATGTTATGTTATGTGATGCAATGCATGAAATGTTTTCAAGGACTTTTGGAATTTAACTTTGCATAAATCACCAACAAGAGAGAAATGTTTATTGCCACTTTTTTTAATCAATGTTCATTACAAAAGGAATAATAGTAAAATACAATGAAATCTCAAGTCTCCCAGGGGCGACTTCTTTTTGGGCGAAGATATGCATTGAGTCTTCGTTCCTCATTAAGCTGACTGGTGAGCTCTAATACTTTCTTCCTTTCTGCATTGAACTGAGCTTCGAAAGTATCTCTCTCTTCTCTCAACTGGGTCCAGGATCTTTTCAATTCCTCAACATCAGTAGGCATATCTGGGTAAGAAATTGATCTTACCTGATCAGGAGGGCCTTCCAAGGTCTTGGTGAATGGGCCGGAGAATGAAATGAGAGGGGGGTGTACCTGCAAGGTGCTCCAATGCTTAAGTCAGAAAAGGTACAGAATGAGGTTATCAGAGTGTGAGTTAGAATACCTGCCCCTTTGCCATGAAAGGGGTATTTATATTGAGCCCCCAGCGCTGGGCCAAGGCTCCTAATGGGCTGGATTAGCTAGGCCCAAGGAGGAGCTGCCAGGGGACGCGTAAGAAGCGTTAAGACCTAGACCAAGGTCTGCCCCCTGGTCCAACTGCCCCTATCCCTAAGGAGACAATATAGGGGAGTTGGGTGACGTGGTGAGTGAGATGCCGTTATGGCTCTGCCCGACACAACTTAGGTGTCCGCGACGTGGGTTGGCGATGAGTGGATGGAGATCATATGAGGAGGACCCGCTCGTTGCCCGACACGTATTTAAGGGGCCGGGGAGACGTTCGTCGGGCGGACGGTCGTTCACCTGACGTGTCCTCGTGGTCGTTTGGACACGGTCGTTTGGACGTGGGCTTGGCGAGCATTGGGCCGTGCCGTGCCTAGTGTCACGGCCCAGTCCGGAACAGGAGCCCCCCAAGTCGAGTCTCTGAGCCAGAGAGATGACTTATGTTTCAACTAAGGGTTCCCCGAGACGATGGGGAAGCTTCATCGTTAGACAGGTGAGGTCGTAACAGACCTGTTCATGACCGACCCTTTCTCCGGGAATGTCGGGGATGGAGGTGATCGGTTGGTCCGCACCTTCCTTGTGGTAAACGTGGGTATGACGCGGGGAGGTGGCGTCTTGGTGAGTCGAGGAGACGGATAGGTGCTCGGGTCGTTTCAGTTTCTTATCTTTGATAGACGTGTCTCAGAATCAGTGGGGTCGCTTCGTTTCGTGTGCAAAGACGGCGTAGGCAGGCTAGGCAATGATGACCTAGCGTGTTGGTCCACGTGCCAAGCCCTATAAAAAAGGGGTTGAGTAACTTCATTTCCACTTTTTTCGCTCACACGTTCACCGGAGTTCTCCACCTTCTCCCTCGTTTGCTCGCTCTACCGTCTGGACCGCCGTCTCCGCCCATCCTCCTATCTGAACCACCGTCTTCTGCTCGGGCACCACCGTACCCCTTTCAACTTAACTATGACAGGTATGATTTTCCACTGTGACCCACTGTTTTTCCTTGCTGTTTTCTGTCAAACGCATGCTATTTTTGTAGAAATGTGGTTAGGTTTAACTTAGGAACAGTGTAGTGGACTGTAGGTGTATATTAGATGGCAGAAAATAGGGTTGGGATCATACTGTACCGGGCATAAATTTCATATGCCGGGCAATACTTGCATAGGCTGTATGAAGTTTACGCCCGGTCTCCATAGAATGCGCGCGTCACCGAGTTGAGCACGGTTAGTGTCCGTCGCCGCTACGCCCTTTCACTTGACCTGCGGTGGAAGGGTGGATTTGATACGACGTCGAATTCACTCTTTCTGTCTGCGTTTCAGGTGCTACCGGGCGCTTACGACCGAGGAGGGAAGATTCTGGGTCCTCCACCGAAGACGCGACAATCGCTCGTCTCCCTGTCGGGGATGGGAGTGTCCGAGATGGTACCGAACACGCCTCCTCTTCCGGGCAGGTCGACTTCTCATGGGTTGCGGACGAGCCCTTGGAGGAGGAATCAGACTTCTGTGACGAGGCCGTCATTGCTTACGCTATGGTCGAGACCATAAGCCGGGAGGATCCACCAAACTGGTATTGCTGCGCCCCCAAGGAAGAGGACCGCATTTGCCATCATTTCCCGGGGAAGCAGTTCACCATGTATGAATTTGCTTTCCGTGAGGCGGGGATTAGACTGCCCTTCAACTCCTTCCAGATGTCGGTCTTCAAGTGGCTCCGGCTGGCGCCGTCCCAACTACATCCTAATGCTCTCGCATTTATGCGAGCATTCGAGTTAGTTTGCCAGTTCCTCGGCATTGGTTGCACCCGGGCTCTCTTCTTCCACGTTTTCCATCCCCAGAGGTCCGGTTCCCGTGGTCGCCACAGTTGGGTTTCTTTCAAGCAGCCCGTGCGTCTGTTCAAGACGTACGAGGATTCTGTTCGCCATTTCAAAAACCGGTGGTACGTGGTGATGCCGATTACCCGGGCTGCCCTTCACTCTCTATACTACTATCAGCGGACACCCAATGGGGAGGAGACGCTGATGTCGAAGATACCGCTGAGGTGGCAGCGTGATCATTTCGATCTCTCCACGGCGCATTACCGAGTCAAGTATGCGATGCTCGGCGAGGAGGATAGGCTCGCGTACAAGAAGCTGGTCGATTACGTGCAGAGCTTCAGCTTGGGGTTCTGGGCGAATCGACAGGGCGTGCCCTACCTGGATGAGGCCGGGGAACTAATCACCGAGGCGCGTTATATCAATACGAAGGCTCTGCTCGAGTGTGATACCGAGGAGGAAGCTCTGGCGTTATTGAGTAGGCAGACTTTGTTTAGCTTTTTATTTCTGTTTATGACTTCGCTCGCTAATGTTGGTGTGTAATTTATTTGCAGGTGCCATGCCCAATGCTCGTGATCGGGTGCTGAAGCTAGCGAATCAGGTCGGCGCTCCTGACCGGGTGCCCAAGAAGAAGAAGAAAACTGTGGCCCGTCCCTTGGAGACTGCTGGCGATGCCGGGGCTAGTCCCTCGCAGGCGGCGAGCGTGATTCCTTCCTCTCCTCCTCGATCTAACCCGATCAACATTCCTGATAGCAGTCCGTCGCCAGCGGCTTCTCCCCTCCATAAACGGAAGCGTCCGGCTGGGGCCCTTACCAGGTCGTCTCCAGGAAGTTCGCATGGACCGGGCAGCTATCTTCTACCTCCCTGCTATGTGGAACGGTCGTTCTTCAAGGCCGAGGAGTCGATTGCTGTGCCTGCGCCTGAGGCCAAGGCTATTCTGGACCAGGATGTTGCTGCCCGGAGGAAAGATCTGGCCAGGGATATTGCTGCTGTCATCCGGGTGATGGAGACGGCCATGGTTTTGACCGACACTTCGGTCTCCACTGCCTCGCTGGAGGATGCCCTTTTGCAGGTTCGGACGGAGAAGGAAAGACTATCTAAAGATCTGTCGGACTACAAAGAAGAGCATCAGCTGCAGGAAGGGCTGAGCCAGAAGCTGGAGGAGGTGGAAAAGGAGAGGGACCAGTTGAAGGCTGCTAAGGCGAGCTTGGAAGAGCAGGTGGTCGACCATCAGAAGCTGACCGAGGACAACGCTTGCCTACGGGCTCAGGTTGAGTCTCTCGAGGGAAAGGTCCGTCCTCTGGCAGATGAGACCGAGGAGGAACGCGCCCTTGGTTCGCGCGGTGAGCTGCTAGGGCATATTCGGACTCTCAACCAAGATCTCGTGGCCTGCTTCAAAGAGGGTTTCGACAATGCTGTCGAGCAGCTCGGGCTTCTGAACCCTGAGTTGGTGACAGTAGGGTCGGCCTATAACTGCTGCGTCCGGGACGGTGAGATTATCTGCCCGTTTGAAGCGGAGGAGGAGCTGGGGGGAGAAGAAGAAGAAGAGGATGAAGAGGTGCTCCGAGCGGAGTCTTAGTTTATTTGTTTCTCTTTGATTTTAGTTATCATGGCCTGCGTGCCTTATGTATTTGGCCTTCGGGCGTTGTAATATGGCCTTCGGGCGTACTTGGCTTCGGCCGCTCTTATCGTTTTTAATGCATGAATATTTACGTTATCATTCATCGTGCTCGTTTGTGTTTGATACTTGTTTGTATGAATTCGTACTCTGCTCGACTTTGTTAATCTCCTCGGTTTAGGGAACCGACGAAGTGTCGGGCTTTGTGCCCGTGGGTATCGAGGCCCGGGTCCGTTGTTCGAACCCTGGTCCCGAGGCTTGGGCCCTCCCATCGCGAGCTGGGTGCCCTGCCAGTCCTGGTACTTCGACGTTGAGTCTTGGTCAAGATCCCAACCGTCGGGGAGGGTTGTGTTTGTCATGTGACCCCGGATCGTTCCCGGGTCTCGTGGTTCCTCCCTGGGGTTTTGGGGACGAAGAGCGTGGTCGTACCTGCCACGTCTCCCCGTGGCGTATTTAGCTGTAATATTGTCTAAGTTTTTCTGCGTTCCATGGTCGAGCGAGTTGTTCTCCTTGTAGGTTTTCTAGGTAATAGGCCCCGTTGCTCGTTTTGTCGCGGACGCGGTAAGGGCCTTCCCAGTTGGCCGCCAGTTTGCCCTCTCTCGGGTTTTTCTGGTTTCTTCTGAGGACCAGGGTGCCGACCTGGAACTCTCTTTTTATGACTTTCGCGTCATGGCGTAGTGCTATTTTTTGTTTGAGGGTTGTTTCCCTGAGAGCTGCTTCGGAACGTATCTCCTCGACTAGGTCGAGCTCGGCTCTAAGGGTTTCATCGTTCATTTCCTCGTCTAGGGGCTCCTCTGTCCTCCTCGTTGGCGTCCGTATCTCCACCGGGATGACTGCCTCGGTGCCGTAAGTTAGTCGGAACGGGGTTTCCCCGGTGGTAGAATGTGGTGTCGTGCGGTAGGCCCATAGGACGCTATGTAGCTCCTCGACCCATGCCCTCTTTGCCTCACCGAGTCTGCGTTTGAGGCCACGTAAGATTACCCTGTTGGCCGCCTCTGCTTGCCCGTTCGTCTGCGGATGCTCGACAGACGTGAAATGCTGTGTGGTGCCCAGGCTGGCGACGAAGTCCTGGAATCCTCCGTCCGTGAATTGTGTCCCGTTGTCTGTGACAAGTGCCTGGGGTATACCGAACCGAGCGAGGATATTGCGTTTGAAGAACCGGAGAATGTTCTGCGCGGTTATTTTAGCCAGTGCCTCCGCCTCGATCCATTTGGTGAAGTAATCCACCCCGACGATGAGGTATTTATTCTGATATGATCCGGTGACGAAGGGTCCGAGGATGTCCATGCCCCACCACGCGAAGGGCCATGGGGAAGACAGTGATTTGAGGTCGTTCGGGGGTGCGAGGTGCATGTCGGCATGCCGTTGGCATTTGTCACATCTTTTGACGTGCTCTTTCGAATCGTTTTGCATGGTCGGCCAGTAGTAGCCTGCTCGAAGGGCTTTTCGCGCGAGCGATCGTCCGCCGAGGTGTTGAGCGTTAATTCCCCGGTGTATCTCTCCAAGTATGTCGGGGACTTTCTCTTCCTCGACGCATTTGAGTAGTGGGATGGAGAATCCTCTCCGGTAGAGTTTGCCTTCGAGGAGTACGTACGAGCATGCGCGTCGTTTGACAGTGGTCGCCTCTTTGGGGTCAGCCGGGAGTTCGTCTCGTGTGAGGTAATTGTAGATGGGTGTCATCCAACAGTGGGCATCTCCAATAGCGTTGACCTCGAGTGGAGGCGGTAGTTTGTCGATGCTGGGCCGAGGGAGAATTTCTTGGATTACTGATTTATTCCCACCCTTTTTCCTCGTGCTGGCTAGTTTCGAGAGAACGTCTGCCCGTGTGTTTTGCTCGCGGGGTATGTGTTGCACTTCCCATTTTTCAAATCTATCAAGTTTGTCTTTGACGAGGGACAAGTACTCGAGGAGGTTGTCGTTCTTGGTTTGGTATTCTCCTCGCACTTGTGAGGCCACGAGCTGGGAGTCGGTGGATATTTTTACCTCTTTTGCTCCCAGGTCCTCGGCTAACCTCAGGCCCGCGAGGAAGGCTTCGTATTCGGCTTGGTTGTTTGATGTTGGGAACGCTAGCGCTAATGATACCTCTATCAGGATCCCTTCTTCATTTTCGAGGATGATCCCGGCCCCGCTGCCTGATGTGCTAGAGGCGCCATCGACGAAGATCGTCCATTTGTGGGCGCTCTCTACTGGAGTCGGGCAGTGGGTCATCTCCGCGACGAAGTCGGCCAGTGCCTGAGCTTTCAAGGCTTTCCTACTTTCGTATTGTATGTCGAATTCGGAGAGTTCTAGTGACCACTTGAGCATCCTCCCGGCCATATCCGGGCGCCCGAGCAGCTGTTTGATTGGCTGGTCGGTCCTCACCTTTATCGTGTGTGCGAGGAAGTAATATCGTAGTCTCCTCGCTGTGTTGATGAGGGCCAGGGCGACCTTTTCGATTTGCTGATATCGGAGCTCGGGACCTTGGAGTGCTTTACTCGTAAAATAGATGGGCTTTTGTCCTTCGTCGGTTTCTCTTATTAGAACGGCGCTGACGGCCTCGGTTGCCACGGATAGGTATAAGTATAGGGTTTCCTTTTCTGATGGTCGTGATAAGACCGGGGGTTGGGACAGAACCTTCTTTAGATGGAGTAGCGCTTGCTCGCATTCATCGGTCCAGTCGAAGGTAGCCTCTTTGCGAAGGAGTCTGAAGAATGGCAATGCGTGCTGGGCGGACTTGGCGATGAAACGGGAGAGTGAGGCGAGCACTCCATTGAGTGACTGGATCGATTTTTTGGTTTTCGGGGTCGGAAACTCCGAGAATGCCCGGCATTTGTCGGGGTTGGCCTCGATCCCTCTTTCGGTGAGATAGAAACCGAGGAACTTGCCTGCCCGGACTCCGAACGTGCATTTTTCGGGGTTGAACCTCATTTTACACTGTCTCGCCTGCTCGAATACCTTCGCAAGGTGTCGAGCATGGGTTATCTCCTCGTGTGATTTGACGATCATGTCGTCCATGTACACTTCGAGCATGTCCCCTATTTCGTCCTTGAAGACTTTGTTCATCATGCGTTGGTATGTAGCGCCAGCGTTCTTGAGCCCGAACGGCATCACGTTGTAATAGTAATTGCCCGTTGGGGTCATGAACGCTGTGTGTTTCTTGTCTGCGGGCGACATAGGGATCTGGTTGTATCCACTATATGCGTCCATGAAGGACAAGAGTTTAAAACCTGCAGAGTTGTCAACGAGCAAGTCTATATTAGGGAGGGGGAAAGCATCTTTCGGGCAAGCTCTATTAAGATCAGTATAATCAACACACATACGCCATTTTCCATTATTTTTCTTAACGAGGACTACATTAGAGAGCCAGGTTGTGTACTGGGCTTCAGAAATAAAATTTGCCTCTAAGAGGTCTTTTACAGCTCGCTCGGCAGCCTCTGCCTTTTCGGGCGATTGCTTGCGTCTACGCTGTGCTATGGGCTTGGCTGCCCGGTCTAAAGCTAGCTTATGACACGCGATCTCGGGGTCCAGCCCGGGCATTTCTGCGGCATTCCACGCGAAGAGGTCGGAGTTCTCTTTGAGGCATGCTACTAGCTCTTCTCTTGTTTCCTCGGGTAGTCCCTTACCTATCTTCACCGTCCTTTCCGGATCGTCCCCAAGAGGAACGAGTTCGAACTCCCCGTCGGGGATTGGTCGGACCGGGTGTTCGAGAGAGCGTTCCTTGGGGAACCTCCCCTCTTCGGTCTCGTCCAGCCCGATGCGACAGTCGAGGTCGATGGCGTTGACTCCTCGGGCAGGATCCTCGGTCTTGAGTTTTTTGTTGTCGCAGTTGCTCTTCGTGCTGACTGTCGCACCTCAAAAAATGATGATAATGCGATCCCTCGCGATAGGACGCGGAAAAAAATGTTGTTCGAAACAGAGTCGCCACCGAACTTTATTCATTCCAATGAAGGAATAGGAAAATATCGAGAAAACCTTTAAAGATAAGAATAATGGTCGTCGCAACCATATTCGGGTTCGGGAGTCGATTACGCAAGGGGAAGGTATTAGCACCCCTCACGTCCGTTGTACTCAACGGGAACCTCTTAGTCTGATTTTGCTATTTGACTGTTTAATTGACTGTTTATCTGATTGTTCGAGTGATTAGAATTGATGATAGATATGGATGAAGACCTCAGGAGGGGGAAATGGGAGGTTTTTTATTAGTGTGCTCGCGAAGATACAGCAATCTCCTGCCTACGTATTCCTTATAGTGCAATAAGGAAATCAGAGCAATCGTAGTTCGGGCAACTACGATTTTTGGATGGGTTTTGTTTTGATGAACGACTGTGTAAGTCGGCGTTCTAACGGCTAAACGCTGGCATGTCTACTCTCGGGGGAGGCTCTAGCACTGGTTTGTTGTGCGCATTAGAAAGGATTGACAGTGTTCGTTTTGAAAGGGTTTTGGTCACGCGGGGGTGACGAGTTGAATTGATGTGTTTGGGTTTGATTGGTTGGTTTCGATCGCTCGGGGGCGAGAAATTAGGTTTAATTTGTTTGGGTGTTTTGAAGAACGACGAAAGGTTGAGCAATGTGGTGTTCACCAATCGTCCAATTCTTTCGAGGAGTAATAAGGCGTCCGCCTTCTATTCCTTTTTCGTTCGAATTATTTTGAAAGTTTGTTTGTGGATGTTGAATATGCACGGTAGTGAGGCGTACGCCTCCTACTTGCTTATTCAAGGAATAATGAGGCGTACGCCACCTATTCCCTTATCCAAGTTTATTTAACGCGTTTTAGTCGGAAGTCGATAATTTGTGCAATATGGCGTACGCCAATTATCCAAATAATCGAGAGATGGTGAGGCGTACGCCTCCCCTCTTTTATCATCCGAGATTTAAATTGTAAAAGATATGTTTTTAGATATTGTATTCGATTTGGTTTTGAATTTGATGACGACGATTCGAGCAATGCGGCGTACGCCAATTATTCGAATAATCGAAAGATAGTGAGGCGTACGCCTCCTATCCTCTTTTCATCTGAAATAGAATTAAATGTTTGTAGGATTTGTAATTGGTTTAGAAAATGTGACATGAATGTACGTGATTAAGGTTTTAATTGGATGACGATAACTCGAGCAATGTGGCGTACGCCAATTATTCGAATAACCGAAAGATAGTGAGGCGTACGCCTCCTATCCTCTTTTCATCTGAAATAAGGAATTAAAAGGTTGTTGAATTTGTAGAAATGATTTGAAATAGTATGATTTGAAGAATAATTTGAAATTAGAAATTATATTTGACTTTGAAAAGTGATTTGAGTTTATGTAATTAAGGTTTAATCGGGTGACAAGAACTCGCGCAATATGGCGTACGCCAATTATTCGAGTACTTGAGAAATAGTGAAGCGTACGCTTCCTATCTCCTTTTCATCCCAAATTTATGTTTAAGAAAAAAATGATTTTGAAATTGAATAGTTTGAAAAAAGTGGTTTGAATAATTTGAATTTGAAAAGTGATTTGAAATTGTGATTTAAGATTTAATTGGGTGACAAGAACTCGCGCAATATGGCGTACGCCAATTATTCGAGTACTTGAGAAATAATGAAGCGTACGCTTCCTATCTCCTTTTCAACCCAAGTTTATGTTTAAGAGAAAATTCTTTTGAAATTGTATTTGATTTAAAAAATGATTTGAAATTGTGTGAATGAAATGAGTTTTGTTTTGTGTATTATTTCATCTACTCGATTAATCAATAACCAAGTAGGTCTCATTGTAAGAAAGCCCAAGAGTAAGCTATGTGAGGTTGATGGCGATGCGAAGAGCAATCGACTTACAAGGGTGTTTTAAAATGGGCTCGATATTAAATCGAGAATTGTGTGATTTGTGCTTTTTGAAATTGGTTTAGATTGAAATTGAATCAAATGAGCTTGATTTGGAAAATGAATTGAAAGTGAATTGAAAATGATTTGAAATTGAAATAAAATTGAAGATTGGTTTATGAAATGACATGGAATAGTTTTTTTGTTTGAAATGTGAAGTTTGTGAGAGTGGGAGAAATTAAACAAATTCTTTTTTTAGCAAAATTAACTTATTAAAATTTGATTAAATAGATTAATTAAATTAATTAAAATTAATTATCAAAATTATTTAATAAAATCAAATAATTAAGTTAATTACAATTAATTAATAAAAATTAAACTAATTAAATATTTTAAACAATTAATTAAGTTCAAAGAGAAAAATAGGTATTAACATTGATTTAGAGGCCCATGATCTGAATTCTTGACTTTTATCTATCAACACCAAAACAATCAATTTATTAGTTATGACCAACTATCCTTAAAATAAGATTGACCTTTTTTCACTTCCCATGAACTGAGATAATATCAAAGGCAATATGGCAGGCACGCATGATACTCTTGATATCTCACCATCTACTTACAAAACTAAATAATATTCTATAACCTGTAAGTATTGGACATCAAATAATCAACCTGTAATGGTGTTCACATCCAGAAGAATTCAACAGGTGCACTTAGCTGAAAATAAATGTCCAGTAATCCACTCAAAATTTTCAATGTGATAATCCCAATCTTTAAACACTGAATCATGTAATCGAATTGAGGGAACGATGAGTATAACAGCAACATGAACCCAAATCAAATTGTTACCCAAATTAGAAATAAACAACAACAGCATAGCAGCCAGCAGGAAATTATTCGCTGTGACCTAAAACAAACTGATAAACCCACACTCACAAGTCTAACAATGAACAAATACAAACACACCATTCTTAACACAAAACTGGACGATATGTGCACAATCAGGGGTAAAATTCAAAATATAACAATAGTAAACACCAGCTATCACAAAATCAAATTAAAATTATTTTTGGGTAACTTGATAGCTTGCTCGGATTGCACATGAATCGCCAAGTTACTTTATTAGAGTCAGATTTGTAAAATATGATCCTAAAATATCCCTTTACATTAACTATATGCTTAAATCAAATGTATATATCAACTGCTATAGCATAAACAAACCAACTGAGATACAACAATACCACACATATAGCAACCAAACAGAATCCAAACCGAAAAATTGAAGGATTGGACACAGCATAAATGGAATTTAAGGGGAATGATTCGAAGTTTACCGACGCCTCGTCAATATTGTTGCTGGGACTTTGTCGGTGGATACTGACTCTTAACATCAACCACAACGCCGTACTTATGGACCCTCCAGTGACGTTCCTTTTCCTTATTACTGTTGACGTGGTAATGAATCCTGCATTGTCAAACCGAAACGCACCGCTGTGTGGTGACTTGTTGACGAGTTGAGAGTTGTCACTCCTATGGGATGTGCAGCCAGTTTGGAGATTGCTGTTGAATCTTGGATTTTGTGGCAAAAACGAGCAAAGTCGTTGGCGGCGAGCATTAGTTGTTCGCGATGAAGGCGGTGTGGTGTGGTGCTCGGAGAGGTTAGAGATGACGCGTTCGTGCTTGAAGGCGGAGGAGATTTAGGTGTGGGTTTGGGGCTTCGTCGGAGAGGGTTTCGTGTGGTTGCATGTGGGTTTTATGGAAGCGATTCGAAGGTGGAAGGCGATGGGTTGATGGTTGATGAAGGAGGGTTTTCGGTTTAGAGGTTGACGATGGTTGCTGAGGATGTGACGGCGACGGTAGAAACGCGGAGGTGGAGAATCGAATGGTAGAGAAAGGAGAATGATGAAGGGTTTTGACGGAAGGTAAAGATGGAAGCGGCGGTGAGAGGTGGACGATGAAGATTGAAGATGGGGATTTTTGTGCAAAGGAGGTGGTGCGGAGAGGGTTTTGTGAGAGCGCGTGAGTGTGTTTGTTGAGGAGAGTTGAGAGAGTGAATGGAGAGTAGTCTTTGGAAGAGGAAAAGGTTTCTCTATTTATTATTTGCGTAACGTCTTTTGTCTGAGAGAGATCTCAATTGAGTGAGTGAATGAGGTTGTTAGTAGTGGTTCTGAGGATTTTCAGAGTGAATAGTGCGTGGGTCTGAGAGTGTTTTTGTATTATTATTTTTTGTCTTTTTCTTTTCCTGGTACGAGAGAGAGCAGAGTAGTGGAGCAGGTTTGTTACTAGTGGAGCAGGGAAGGAGAGAGACGTTGGGGAATATTTTGAATTTTGTTTTTATTATTTTTTTTATTTTTTGGAATCCAATATGGGAATATACATAATTATTAAATAAATAAAACTAATTAATATTTAAAAACTAAAATTAACTGCTATTTGAGAAAAAATCTAACTAATATAAAAAACTAATTGTTTAAATTAACTAAAATTTAAATATTTGACCAGTTAAAAAATAGAAATTGAGTACAAAAAGAACTGGTCATACTAAAATTGTCAAGACAAACCATACTTATTAAAAATACAGTATTTTCCTCAAATTCGACGATTCAACCGATTTTTCTGTATCTTCAAAGAAGTCCAATCTGACTGACATTTTAGGTGTTTTATTCATGATGCAATGTATGTAATGGTATGTATAAGATGCAAAAATGAAACTGAAATTAATTTTGAAAAAATTAAAAATGCCCGGACAAAATTGGGGTACGACAGCTGCCCCTATTTAATTATCTTGAACTAGAAAGTAAGAATGATAAAGGTCATCATACATTCGTGGTGGAAGGTAATTAAATACTAAAGGATCCAAATTTTGTCCTTTGAAATGCAATGGAGAGATGCAGATGAAAATGCAATGGATGCCAAGGTAATGGGGGTAGGATGTTCGATCAATGCCAACCCTCGAGTCAACATTCAAATCTGGCACAGGTTATTTCTGATGTGAAGACAAAGGTGGGACTGGTTTTCTGACACCAAAAGGATGACAGAGATTCACCATGATTTTGAGGATTGTCATCACCAAAAGGATGATGGATAAGCTGAGCTTTTAAGGTAGTCATCACCAAAAGGATAATGGTTACAGTGGATGCAACAAAGATCGCCATCACCAAAAGGATGATGGTCAGATCAACAACAAATCTCGCTATCACCTAAAGGATGAAAGTTAGACACAATTCACAGATTTCTATCACCAAAAGGATGATGGTCATTCTGGTAAATTTTTCCATTACTGAGAGTATAGGATCAAGGCTATCACCAAAAGGATGATAGTTAACTCATAAACTTCAAAGATCACCGTCACCAAAAGGATGAAGGTAAGATCCAACAACAAAGCTTGTTATCACCAAAAGGATGATAATAAGTCAGATAACTTCAATGATCACCATCACCAAAAGGATGAAGGTATAATCAAGACGCGAACTTGTTATCACCAAAAGGATGATAACCACCATCACCAAAAGGATGAAGGTATAATCAAGACACAAACTGGTTATCACCAAAAGGATGATAACCACCATCACCAAAAGGATGAAGGTATAATTAAGACACAAACTGGTTATCACCAAAAGGATGATAACCACCATCACCAAAAGGATGAAGGTATAATCAAGACACAAACTTGTTATCACCAAAAGGATGATAACCACCATCACCAAAAGGATGAAGGTATAATCAAGACGCAAACTTGTTATCACCAAAAGGATGATAACCACCATCACCAAAAGGATGAAGGTATAATTAAAAGATAAAACTTGTTACCACCAAAAGGATGATAAGAAGCACACACGCAAATGATCACCATCACCAAAAGGATGAAGGTGAGATCAAAACACAAACTTGTTATCACCAAAAGGATGATAAGAAGTCAACAATCACCATCACCAAAAGGATGAAGGTATTGTCAAACGACAAAGCTTAGTTACCACCAAAAGGATGATAATAAGCACACACGCAACTGATCACCATCACCAAAAGGATGAAGGTAGAATCAAGACATAAACTTGTTATCACCAAAAGGATGATAACCACCATCACCAAAAGGATGAAGGTAGGATCAAGGCACAAACTTGTTATCACCAAAAGGATGATAAGAAGTCAACAATCACCATCACCAAAAGGATGAAGGTATTGTCAAACGACAAAACTTATTACCACCAAAAGGATGATAATAAGCACACACGCAATTGATCACCATCACCAAAAGGATGAGGGTAAGATCAAAACACAAACTTGTTATCACCAAAAGGATGATAATAAGTCAACAATCACCATCACCAAAAGGATGAAGGTATTGTCAAACGACAAAACTTGTTACCACCAAAAGGATGATAATAAGTTATAATAACTTCAAATATTACTGACACCAAAAGGATGACAGTGGGGTTGAACTTTTCAAATGTCACCATCACCAAAAGGATGATAGCTTATACCAAACTCCATAATCTCTATCACCAAAAGGATGATATTTAGATTGAACTGGACGTCATCACCAAAAGGATGATGATTGAACCAAAATGACAAGGATTGCTTATCACCATAAGGATCGCCGACACCAAAAGGATGACGGTAGGTTGTAGTTATTGCAAAGGTCACCATTCACCAAAAGGATGAAGGTTGAACCAAAACTTCAAGGATCTTCGACACCAAAAGGATGACAGTAAGATCACAAATGTCCAGGATTTACCATTACCAAAAGGATAACGGTCATCGTAAACAGGGTGATGATTAATATTATTCCTCAATGGACTTTCACCAAAAGGATGATAGTGAGAAAAATATTGGAAAAATAAGGCTACTGTCAAAGTTCAGTAAACCTGATTTGTTGGGTAGTTTTGGAACATTGCTGGGTAAGACTTGCTCAGGGTATCCATCAATAAAAGGTTGCAAAAACCAATATTCTCTGGGGAGATATAGTTTCTGTCAACAAAAGGTTACAGGAAACGACTCATTGAGGGATGCTCAACATGAAACCAGGTAAGTGTTTAGAGAAACAATGTTTTGACTTAGCTGAGGATAACGTCTTATCAACAAAAGGTTGAAGGATGTAGCTCAATGGGGAATGCCCGATGATAAGGTAGGAACTCACTTAGAAAAAGTGACAACTCAACTAAGGGTTGGCTTGGATGCCTACGACTAAACCTTGGATTTTGAATCGTGATATATGCATAAATGATATGTATGCGTTATGTATGAGGTGATGCATGTGATGCATGTGATGCATGTTTGAATGCAAAGACTGATTGGCTTGTTTGGGATTGGCCCCCCTTTCAAAGGCGATGTACCAGTGTTGGTTGTATTTGTTTTTGTGTGGGTGCCAGCAAGTGGGCTTTGGCTTTTCTGGTAATTGTCAATGTGGATTGAGCTGTTGATTGGTGGGGGGATCTGACTTCCCGACACTCGGTAGTTGATAATGTGATGAACACGCAATGGATGCGGATATTCTTGGTGCCCCAAGTTTGACTCTTGATGATATGTTGTGTATTTGTCTCTGGGAAGATCTCGGTTTCTTCTTCTGAGATGTCTGGTCAGCCTGTAACTGAGCATAGCGACGTGATCAACGCATGACGGTTGTGCTTTTGACGTGCTGCAAGGATTCTTGTCAAGACATCATGTTGTACTGGTATGAACTTTTGACGTTTTTAATGTGAATTCAAGCAATCACTACTGTCTGATACAATTTGCTTGACTGACTTGGAGATATGAAGGGAATCTTCCCCTTGCAACTTGTCTTGCCCCTGACTGTAGGGTGTTCAAAAGAATTCTCCTTGAAAGGAAACCTTTAGGAGTGATTATCCCATGACATGGTCTGAGTTTGTTTTTCCAGTGTTTAAATTTTGCAAGGGTTTGCCCCTGATTAGCCTTTAAGGACTTGCCACAGCTGTACTGAGTACTGAAGTGTTTTTCCTCCCTGATCGACCGATGCTTGGAGATTTGTCTTATACTGACTTCTTCTTAAGTCAATATGATCAAAAAGATGCCATGCCCCTGATTCATAGGATGGTCTCGATTTGTGTTAGCACCAACGATTAAGTGCCTTTTGAATTGCCCCTGGTGGGATTTTCTTGATGTCGAGTACTGACTGACAATTAAGAATTGTTATCCAAGAAATGGTGATGTTAATGCAACAGTTATGCAAGCTTTGAAAAACAATCATTCATTTGGAGTGTTGTGGTAGTGTGTGGCGAGTGGACCATGAGTCCAAACGCAGTGCTTGATTTAGCTGGTGTGTGAATGATGTAGTGAGAATAGAATATTAGCAAAAGTCTAGGAGTCAGTTTACTCAACCTTGCTGTAATATGCTTTCAGAATAAACCCTACCTCAATTAGGTCTTTTGAGGGTTGTAACGTGGCTTGGTTCATGGTTATTGAAACAAAAGGATATAAGGCTCAAAGTTTATTTTAACCCACCCCTTCTTCATGATGATCTCCAATCCTACGTTCAGTTAATTCACACACACCCGTCTTTTGCAGGTGTAAGGATAAAGATGGTGATTCAAGGTCTCTTGGAATGGCAGCCACCTTATTTTGTTTTTTGGATGTCGGTGACCCTTTGATTTTGGTATGGTGGTCACTGAATCTTGTTTTGTTTTGTTGGAGACTTTCATTGTCTCTTTCAATTTTTGTTTTGATCCCTAATTTTTGCATGGACCACTTTGTTTGAAGCTTTAATCCATCGGGATTGCCCTTGTTTTTGCCTAAGTCACTTTTTAGGGTGTTGGACTTAGCGGGCTCTTTCTTTGATTTTTTTTGTTTTTTTTTTTTTTGAAAATTGAGACTGCCAAGTCATTGGTTATTGAAGAACAACCGACATAAAATTTGGATTTGTATGGTTCCTTCGCCACTTCAGGATGTGTGTGAAGAATGTCATATGGTTGATCCTCGTATGGGATATTTCATCTTGTAATTTGAATGTGTAGTCAAATCAACTGAACACTACCCTGCCCCAGGTTAAGCGTAAGGGTTTGTAGATCCGAAAGAAACTCCTACTTCTAGGCTCGAAGTGGTTGACTAGGGATTAACTCCTTATCTCTCCAGTGTTTGGGGATTTGAAACAATGCCTGTACATCATCAGCAAGGTTTTATCCGAAAGCATACAGTCAAAAATTATGAGTATTTTGTTTTCGTCATCCTTCTTCCAACATTTACTAACGATAGTGTGACGAAGAAAGTGAGGTGAAAAAATATGTGTTTGTGATTTGTAAATGTGATAGATGAATGAATATGAAAGATTGGTTCAAAGCATGCATAATCATCCCATTAATAAGACCAAATACAAATGACAATGTTTAAAGCATTCAGTACTTAGACAAACAAGATCAAATTACAAGGATGCAAAATGGTAAAAATGGCATAATGATTGCCTTCATTCGAAGAAATCAGGTTTGACAGGTTGTGGCATGAAGAAAGCGTCATATGGATTTTCATCACCCATCATGGATCCATGGCGAGCAGATGTAGTAGAGTGCTCATGGGGGTTCATATTGACCATGGGAACAAGAATAGGGATCGGTCCTCCTCTAGGCTGAGCGGGATTACCATCAAGTTCAGTCACTCCAAGGATGCTAAGTGATGGCGATCCAAACTGGGCAACAACTTTCCTGGCTTTGGCGCTAGTCTCAGCATCTTTCTCCTTCTAGGCCAGGCGCAACATGGTCTCAAGCAAGCGATCCATCTTTGCCTGCATAGAGTCAATGTCGGTCCTCATAGAAACCTGGTTAGCTTCAAGCTGTTCAAGTGTCATCTTGTAATTGCGGCGTGTCTCGTACCGGTGTCGAGTAGTCAGCGTTTACTGGACAAGGGGAGAATATGGTGTGAGATTTTGTTTCTGGGAGATGATATGCAATGCATGCTGATGATATGCAAATGCATGAAATTTTGCCATGATTTTTCACAGAGGAATACAGACTCAAAATTATTCACACGTCGGGTACGTCAGGATAACAGGAAGAAGTACGGGTTTCTCTGATCACTAGAAATTCCCAAAAGGTAGGTTCTAAAGTTTGTGTTTTCAAGGAAGGAACTTAGACTCACGGATCAAGTTCAAAACTTCCTCGCAATGGTGGGCTAGCCACATCATGATGGGAGTTCTGAAATGATCTAATCTAAGTGGGATTCTCGTATTGTACGAACAGGGTGTACACCCTTCGGCTCAACACTACATAATCACCGATTATGAAAACAAAACTTGGTTTTAAGGTGAGGTCCCTAGAGTCACGGATCGTGTTTAGAACCTCTACCGCAATGATGGGCTAGCCATATTGTGATGGAAACTCCAAACAGATCTACTCCAGGTGGAGTCTTCGTATTGTCCCAATAGGCGTACGCCCCTCGGTTCAATACTACACAACTCCGGGTTCTAAGTTTTTCTCGAAGCTCGGGTATGGAGCTTATCTCACAGCATACACCAAGTCCCATATCAAAGTATCAAGACATACAATACAACATAAGTAATCAGAATAAAATACAGAGAGATAATACGGAAGAAAAGAATATTTTCTAACAGTCATAGCAAAATCAGACTAAGTTAGGCTAGACTCTCTCTTGCATGGAGCAGGGTCCCCAGCAGAGTCGCCAGTCTGTCGCACCTCAAAAAATGATGATAATGCGATCCCTCGCGATAGGACGCGGAAAAAAATGTTGTTCGAAACAGAGTCGCCACCGAACTTTATTCATTCCAATGAAGGAATAGGAAAATATCGAGAAAACCTTTAAAGATAAGAATAATGGTCGTCGCAACCATATTCGGGTTCGGGAGTCGATTACGCAAGGGGAAGGTATTAGCACCCCTCACGTCCGTTGTACTCAACGGGAACCTCTTAGTCTGATTTTGCTATTTGACTGTTTAATTGACTGTTTATCTGATTGTTCGAGTGATTAGAATTGATGATAGATATGGATGAAGACCTCAGGAGGGGGAAATGGGAGGTTTTTTATTAGTGTGCTCGCGAAGATACAGCAATCTCCTGCCTACGTATTCCTTATAGTGCAATAAGGAAATCAGAGCAATCGTAGTTCGGGCAACTACGATTTTTGGATGGGTTTTGTTTTGATGAACGACTGTGTAAGTCGGCGTTCTAACGGCTAAACGCTGGCATGTCTACTCTCGGGGGAGGCTCTAGCACTGGTTTGTTGTGCGCATTAGAAAGGATTGACAGTGTTCGTTTTGAAAGGGTTTTGGTCACGCGGGGGTGACGAGTTGAATTGATGTGTTTGGGTTTGATTGGTTGGTTTCGATCGCTCGGGGGCGAGAAATTAGGTTTAATTTGTTTGGGTGTTTTGAAGAACGACGAAAGGTTGAGCAATGTGGTGTTCACCAATCGTCCAATTCTTTCGAGGAGTAATAAGGCGTCCGCCTTCTATTCCTTTTTCGTTCGAATTATTTTGAAAGTTTGTTTGTGGATGTTGAATATGCACGGTAGTGAGGCGTACGCCTCCTACTTGCTTATTCAAGGAATAATGAGGCGTACGCCACCTATTCCCTTATCCAAGTTTATTTAACGCGTTTTAGTCGGAAGTCGATAATTTGTGCAATATGGCGTACGCCAATTATCCAAATAATCGAGAGATGGTGAGGCGTACGCCTCCCCTCTTTTATCATCCGAGATTTAAATTGTAAAAGATATGTTTTTAGATATTGTATTCGATTTGGTTTTGAATTTGATGACGACGATTCGAGCAATGCGGCGTACGCCAATTATTCGAATAATCGAAAGATAGTGAGGCGTACGCCTCCTATCCTCTTTTCATCTGAAATAGAATTAAATGTTTGTAGGATTTGTAATTGGTTTAGAAAATGTGACATGAATGTACGTGATTAAGGTTTTAATTGGATGACGATAACTCGAGCAATGTGGCGTACGCCAATTATTCGAATAACCGAAAGATAGTGAGGCGTACGCCTCCTATCCTCTTTTCATCTGAAATAAGGAATTAAAAGGTTGTTGAATTTGTAGAAATGATTTGAAATAGTATGATTTGAAGAATAATTTGAAATTAGAAATTATATTTGACTTTGAAAAGTGATTTGAGTTTATGTAATTAAGGTTTAATCGGGTGACAAGAACTCGCGCAATATGGCGTACGCCAATTATTCGAGTACTTGAGAAATAGTGAAGCGTACGCTTCCTATCTCCTTTTCATCCCAAATTTATGTTTAAGAAAAAAATGATTTTGAAATTGAATAGTTTGAAAAAAGTGGTTTGAATAATTTGAATTTGAAAAGTGATTTGAAATTGTGATTTAAGATTTAATTGGGTGACAAGAACTCGCGCAATATGGCGTACGCCAATTATTCGAGTACTTGAGAAATAATGAAGCGTACGCTTCCTATCTCCTTTTCAACCCAAGTTTATGTTTAAGAGAAAATTCTTTTGAAATTGTATTTGATTTAAAAAATGATTTGAAATTGTGTGAATGAAATGAGTTTTGTTTTGTGTATTATTTCATCTACTCGATTAATCAATAACCAAGTAGGTCTCATTGTAAGAAAGCCCAAGAGTAAGCTATGTGAGGTTGATGGCGATGCGAAGAGCAATCGACTTACAAGGGTGTTTTAAAATGGGCTCGATATTAAATCGAGAATTGTGTGATTTGTGCTTTTTGAAATTGGTTTAGATTGAAATTGAATCAAATGAGCTTGATTTGGAAAATGAATTGAAAGTGAATTGAAAATGATTTGAAATTGAAATAAAATTGAAGATTGGTTTATGAAATGACATGGAATAGTTTTTTTGTTTGAAATGTGAAGTTTGTGAGAGTGGGAGAAATTAAACAAATTCTTTTTTTAGCAAAATTAACTTATTAAAATTTGATTAAATAGATTAATTAAATTAATTAAAATTAATTATCAAAATTATTTAATAAAATCAAATAATTAAGTTAATTACAATTAATTAATAAAAATTAAACTAATTAAATATTTTAAACAATTAATTAAGTTCAAAGAGAAAAATAGGTATTAACATTGATTTAGAGGCCCATGATCTGAATTCTTGACTTTTATCTATCAACACCAAAACAATCAATTTATTAGTTATGACCAACTATCCTTAAAATAAGATTGACCTTTTTTCACTTCCCATGAACTGAGATAATATCAAAGGCAATATGGCAGGCACGCATGATACTCTTGATATCTCACCATCTACTTACAAAACTAAATAATATTCTATAACCTGTAAGTATTGGACATCAAATAATCAACCTGTAATGGTGTTCACATCCAGAAGAATTCAACAGGTGCACTTAGCTGAAAATAAATGTCCAGTAATCCACTCAAAATTTTCAATGTGATAATCCCAATCTTTAAACACTGAATCATGTAATCGAATTGAGGGAACGATGAGTATAACAGCAACATGAACCCAAATCAAATTGTTACCCAAATTAGAAATAAACAACAACAGCATAGCAGCCAGCAGGAAATTATTCGCTGTGACCTAAAACAAACTGATAAACCCACACTCACAAGTCTAACAATGAACAAATACAAACACACCATTCTTAACACAAAACTGGACGATATGTGCACAATCAGGGGTAAAATTCAAAATATAACAATAGTAAACACCAGCTATCACAAAATCAAATTAAAATTATTTTTGGGTAACTTGATAGCTTGCTCGGATTGCACATGAATCGCCAAGTTACTTTATTAGAGTCAGATTTGTAAAATATGATCCTAAAATATCCCTTTACATTAACTATATGCTTAAATCAAATGTATATATCAACTGCTATAGCATAAACAAACCAACTGAGATACAACAATACCACACATATAGCAACCAAACAGAATCCAAACCGAAAAATTGAAGGATTGGACACAGCATAAATGGAATTTAAGGGGAATGATTCGAAGTTTACCGACGCCTCGTCAATATTGTTGCTGGGACTTTGTCGGTGGATACTGACTCTTAACATCAACCACAACGCCGTACTTATGGACCCTCCAGTGACGTTCCTTTTCCTTATTACTGTTGACGTGGTAATGAATCCTGCATTGTCAAACCGAAACGCACCGCTGTGTGGTGACTTGTTGACGAGTTGAGAGTTGTCACTCCTATGGGATGTGCAACCAGTTTGGAGATTGCTGTTGAATCTTGGATTTTGTGGCAAAAACGAGCAAAGTCGTTGGTGGCGAGCATTAGTTGTTCGCGATGAAGGCGGTGTGGTGTGGTGCTCGGAGAGGTTAGAGATGACGCGTTCGTGCTTGAAGGCGGAGGAGATTTAGGTGTGGGTTTGGGGCTTCGTCAGAGAGGGTTTCGTGTGGTTGCATGTGGGTTTTATGGAAGCGATTCGAAGGTGGAAGGCGATGGGTTGATGGTTGATGAAGGAGGGTTTTCGGTTTAGAGGTTGACGATGGTTGCTGAGGATGTGACGGCGACGGTAGAAACGCGGAGGTGGAGAATCGAATGGTAGAGAAAGGAGAATGATGAAGGGTTTTGACGGAAGGTAAAGATGGAAGCGGCGGTGAGAGGTGGACGATGAAGATTGAAGATGGGGATTTTTGTGCAAAGGAGGTGGTGCGGAGAGGGTTTTGTGAGAGCGCGTGAGTGTGTTTGTTGAGGAGAGTTGAGAGAGTGAATGGAGAGTAGTCTTTGGAAGAGGAAAAGGTTTCTCTATTTATTATTTGCGTAACGTCTTTTGTCTGAGAGAGATCTCAATTGAGTGAGTGAATGAGGTTGTTAGTAGTGGTTCTGAGGATTTTCAGAGTGAATAGTGCGTGGGTCTGAGAGTGTTTTTGTATTATTATTTTTTGTCTTTTTCTTTTCCTGGTACGAGAGAGAGCAGAGTAGTGGAGCAGGTTTGTTACTAGTGGAGCAGGGAAGGAGAGAGACGTTGGGGAATATTTTGAATTTTGTTTTTATTATTTTTTTTATTTTTTGGAATCCAATATGGGAATATACATAATTATTAAATAAATAAAACTAATTAATATTTAAAAACTAAAATTAACTGCTATTTGAGAAAAAATCTAACTAATATAAAAAACTAATTGTTTAAATTAACTAAAATTTAAATATTTGACCAGTTAAAAAATAGAAATTGAGTACAAAAAGAACTGGTCATACTAAAATTGTCAAGACAAACCATACTTATTAAAAATACAGTATTTTCCTCAAATTCGACGATTCAACCGATTTTTCTGTATCTTCAAAGAAGTCCAATCTGACTGACATTTTAGGTGTTTTATTCATGATGCAATGTATGTAATGGTATGTATAAGATGCAAAAATGAAACTGAAATTAATTTTGAAAAAATTAAAAATGCCCGGACAAAATTGGGGTACGACACTGACTACGGCCTGTCCTTTTACTGCGGCGTCGTAGCATCGCCGGGCTGCTTCGATGTCACCATGGATGGTGACCACACGTCCCAATTTGGTGTAGTATTTCATCTTCAGGTGGACGGTGGATGGGACCGCGGTGAGTTCGGCCAGTGTCGGGCGTCCAAAGATGCAATTGTAGAGAGACGGACAGTCTACGACCAGGAATTGGATTTTGACTTCCCTGGCCGTTTCTTGTTCGCCGAAGGTGACGAGGAGCTCAACATATCCCCACGGTCTGGTTGTTGCTCCGTTGAATCCTTGGAGATCTGATCCGACGTAGGGGGCTAAGTTGGTCTTGTCTAGCTTCAGAGTCTTGAAGAGGTGGACGTACATGATATCCACTGAGCTGCCTTGGTCGACCAGGATGCGTCGTACGTCGAATTGGGCCATCTTTGCCCTTATCAATAGTGGGATGCCCGAGTTCGGGGATCCGCCCGGGAGTTCCTCCAGGAAGAAGGATATTGGGTTGGATTTTCCCCGGTATTTTGTCAATGTCGCTTTCTGCTCGGGGGCAGTCAGTAGGAGTTCGTCGAACTTACGTTTGACGGAGAGGGCCGCGGATTCCCCGTTAGTTCCTCCTCCTGATATCACCAGTGTGGCAGGGAAGTTTTCCCAGGGGCTGAGTGCAGTGATCTTGTCCTCGGGCAATGGTTCGGGGAGGAAGAAATCTTCCGGTCGTGACACGCAGAGGGCCACTTGATAGGGAGAGTTGTCAGGGGGTGTGTCTTCCCGGGGTCTCTTCTTCTCTGGCTCGTCGTGTCTGGGAGCTTCGTTCTTCCTCGTATACTGCTTCAGATGCCCCTCTTGGATTAAAATTTCTATCGCATCCTTCAGGTGGACGCAGTCTTCGGTCACGTGCCCGTGACTTCTGTGGAACCGGCAGTACTTTGATTTGTCGGTGTGGGGCTTTGGTGCGGACGGTTTTGGGAACCTGACCCTGCCCTGCTTAAATTCAGAGTTGATACATTCTGCGAGGATGCGCTCCCGAGGAGCTGTCAGTAAGGTGTACTCGCTATATCTGCCCGCGGGGCCTCTTCCTTCCCGGAGCTCGCGAGGTCTTTCTTCTCTTCGTTTGTCTCCGTTGCGACGGGAAATGCTCGTGTCCTCGCGTTTTGAGTGCTCGGTTTCCCCAGCGTTACGTCCGCTGCGGGCATTGTGTGCCACCTGCTTTTCCTCGTATCTGATGTAGGCCTGGGCTTTATGCAGGAGCTCGTTTAAGGTGCGGGGAGGCTCGATCCCTACGGCTCTGCTAAGTTCACTGCCGGGCAAGAGACCTCTCTCGAGGAGATACTTCTTCATGTGCTCGGTGGTATCTACCTCGACAGCTTCCTGGTTGAATCGCTCGATGTATGAGCGCAGTGTTTCATTCTTCTTCTGCACTATGGCTTCAAGGGTCGCCTCAGTCTTGGGGTGACGACGGGAAGCTGTAAAGTGCCTGGTGAACATGGACCTCATGACTCTCCATGACGTAATGGACTCAGGGGCCAAGCTTTTGTACCAAGCCATGGCCCCTTTCCTGAGGGTCGTTGAGAACAGTCGGCATTTGAGGTGCCCGGTTATATCATTGCGGTAGTCGAGCATCGCGTTGACGTTGTCGACGTGATCGTCGGGATCTGTAGTCCCGTCGTACACAGCTAGATTTGGTGGTTTCTCCATGCCTTTGGGGAGCGGGGCTTCCATTATTGCCCGAGATAGGGGGCAATGCAAATCTTCCTCGTCGCTCCTTAAGGGAGACAGTTCGTTGTTGTCGGGGCTGTGTCCGCGCCTTGGTGATGTTCCCGCTCGACCACCGTCACGACGGGCGCGTGCCCTGCTGACGTGGGGTTCTGGAGAGCGACGTCCCCGCTTCTTCGTTGGCTCCGAACGTTGTTGTATCCTACTCACCGGCTGGGGTCGGGCTTCTTGTCGTTCGGCTTCGAGGGCCATGATTCGTTCGTGCTGCTGGTGGAGCATAGAACCGGCCTGATTGAGGGCATTCACCATGGCAATCATTACGGCGTCTCCTTCAACGGGAACGGGAATGGGATGAAATGTCTCTGCCCCTAAATTGTGGGCGTGAGAGGCATCCCCGTTGTCTTGGGGCTCTGGAGACGGGGTGGATGGATGACCGTCCCGAGCGCCCGTTTCATGGGATGGCGGGCCGTCGTCCATATTGTAGTTGTTGAGGGGACGGCTGTGATCGCTATGTTGTTCTCCGGCCATGTTGGAAGGACAGAAATAAATGAGCTTTTGATCCTCGTTTGATGAAGATGGGGATAGCTATTTCCCACAGACGGCGCCACTGATCTTACCTGATCAGGAGGGCCTTCCAAGGTCTTGGTGAATGGGCCGGAGAATGAAATGAGAGGGGGGTGTACCTGCAAGGTGCTCCAATGCTTAAGTCAGAAAAGGTACAGAATGAGGTTATCAGAGTGTGAGTTAGAATACCTGCCCCTTTGCCATGAAAGGGGTATTTATATTGAGCCCCCAGCGCTGGGCCAAGGCTCCTAATGGGCTGGATTAGCTAGGCCCAAGGAGGAGCTGCCAGGGGACGCGTAAGAAGCGTTAAGACCTAGACCAAGGTCTGCCCCCTGGTCCAACTGCCCCTATCCCTAAGGAGACAATATAGGGGAGTTGGGTGACGTGGTGAGTGAGATGCCGTTATGGCTCTGCCCGACACAACTTAGGTGTCCGCGACGTGGGTTGGCGATGAGTGGATGGAGATCATATGAGGAGGACCCGCTCGTTGCCCGACACGTATTTAAGGGGCCGGGGAGACGTTCGTCGGGCGGACGGTCGTTCACCTGACGTGTCCTCGTGGTCGTTTGGACACGGTCGTTTGGACGTGGGCTTGGCGAGCATTGGGCCGTGCCGTGCCTAGTGTCACGGCCCAGTCCGGAACAGAAATAATCTGGGAAGTGCCTCCTTCGACCTCTGTTTCAACGATCAATGGTCCGACTGCAAGATATGGCATGACAAGTTCACGAGCTCTGGCGCGTACCCATCGGAGATAAGGCTCCATAGGAATAGAATTTCTCTTTCCTAAATTGCTTCTTTTCACCATGCCCCAAGCTCGTACAAACCTTCGGTGGAGACCTTGAGAGTCATTGTCATAGTCAAACACTGTACCTTGAATAATCATTTCATGTGGGCTATCTCTTCGAGCCTACCCAAACTGACGTAAGGCTAAGGCAGGGTTATAAGTAATACCTCCTCTTATCCCCATGAGCGGTACATTAGGGAATTCTCCACATCGGTCTATGATGATAACATTTTCTTTGAGGTTAGAACACCACCGGATGTCTGAATGGGAGAGTGTCATTATCCTTTGAGACCATTTCAGATTTTGATCATTCTTCAAGACTGATTGCGGGAGGTGCGAAATAAGCCACCTAGACAACAAAGGTACGCAGCACATGAGAGTCCCTTGCTTCTTCATAGTACGAGTGTGAAGGGAATGCAAGACATCTCCGAGCAAGGTAGGCACAGGGTTGTGAGTGAGGAATATCTTAATAGCATTCATGTCTATGAATTGGTCCGGATTAGGGAACAACACCAAACCATAGATTAGCAATGCTAGAACATCTTCAAACGCATGGACATTCATAACTTTTAGGAATTCTCGGGCCTTACTTATCAGAAATTTGGCAAGTAAACCCTTAACTCCACTCCTTGTTACCCAATTAGCTTCAACGTCGGACTTCGTCATGTGTAAAGCTGCGGCAACTTCTTCAGACTTTGGCATCTTTTCTAAACCGCTGAAAGGTATTTGATCCAGGATAGGTATCCCGAGCAGCTGGGAGAATTCTTCTAATGTGGGTACCAACTGATAATCTGGGAAAGTGAAGCAATGATGCTTAGGATCGAAGAACTGGAATAGGACTCTCATCATATCTTCTTTGCAACCAGTGGTAACTAAGTTGAGAAGATGACCATGTTTCTTGTTGAACTGAGCATGATCGGGGAGTTCTGACACCAAATCCTTGAGTTGAGGAGAGATTGCTACAAGATTGATCCGGATAGTCTTCCTGGAAGCCATAACCTGTTCAAAGAGCAAAACTAAATTCCTAAGTCCTTGAAATGGTTAGTATGATGATGTTATGGTGTTATGATGTTATGATGTTATGCAAGCACAAGCATGTCACACAACAATTATCCCTAGGTTTTAAGGCTTGCATGAGTTCCATAGGTAAGTACCCTCCCCACTGAAGTTTGGTTGGTTCAACCTGTCCTAGAATGGTAACCGGGTTCTAGAAGGATCTCAGATCATCGACCTTTCTTTAGGTCCACTTCAGTGCAACACCAAGTGGTTGACCGAAGCTTTCCTAAAGTCCAATCTCAAAGAGTGTAGTATCGAGTATCAACCAACCTCAGTCGGAACCGAAGCCAGTTATCTCACTACTTTCTAATGGCTAGGATGAGTCAATTAGGGTTCTAAAGGTCTGGTTAATGCTTTGATGACACCACGCGGAAGCCAAATTTTTCCTCAAATAACATGAGGACCATCAGGACAACCAAAGTGTCACATTAACCGTAGCCATCATTTTGACCATTCCAGTATACGCCGGATAGTCGCGATGATCTATTGCTACTTACCTAAGGTACACTAGATCCGGGTGTAGGATCTTTCACTCAGACAATCCCTTAAAACGAAAGAACAATTAAAACATAAATGATTTTTAAGGTGGACCTCTCTTTATCAGTCCCCAGCAGAGTCGCCAGTTCTGTCATACGATGAACTGGACTTTATGGATTTGTAATCGCAATGTCGCGGTTAGCAAGAGTCGCCACCGACTTTTCTTTTATCCCTTAAGGAAAGGTGGAAAAGAACAGGAAAGACCTTAATTTTAAATTCTTAGGTTCGGGAGGTACTTTATACAAAGGGAAGGTATTAGCACCCTTTGTATCCATGGTTATCCATGGGCTCTTAATTGCTCAATCATTTATGTTTTTTAGTTTGAAAAAGGTGGTTGAAAAATGTATAAAAATGTTTTGAAAATGAGAATTTAACTTTGTAATGATTCTTGCATGAATGTATACAAAGTGATTATCTCGTTCAAGTTTTTTTTGAAAGTAGTTTAGAAAAATATAACTCGGCAATGATCCTAGTACGGATGTATGCTAAGTGGTGATTTTCCAAAAAAAGATGTTTGAAAGGTGTGAGGTGTGAAGAGTATTTTTTTAGGTTATGAATGAGCAATTAAGGTTATACCTGTCCGAGGTCTTTTCGGGCAGTTCCTATCCTTATGAGGGTAAAACTGTCCTTACTATTGGGAAGCAAGTAGTTTTATCCTTGGGATGTTTAAGGGTCATCGTAGGGTCATCGGCTGGTCATTGAAGGCAACAGTTGTGAGGATACCTTAGCATTCGAAGGGACTATCATCATTTAACCGTAGGCTACACCGAAGGGTCATCGAGGGACAAAATCGTGTTTCGAAGGCAACATCCGAGGGACTATGATGATTTTTACCGAAGGGTCTTTGCTAAGGATATCCCCATATTCGCGGGACATGACCGTAATATTGTAATCGTGGGGTAATAAAGAGAGGTCCGATATCATTTAATTAAAGTCCATATTTTAAATTCCTTGGGTAATTAGGATGATTAATTAAAATCAATACATTAAGAATCAATACATTAAAATTAATTAGGCAATCAATATGAATCTTCACATTAAAGTGAAATAATTTAGAATCCATCTCCATGAAGGCTTCCCATGCGTAAAGTGGAGTACCTATTTCTTCGGAAGTATGCTAGCCTTTACACCATGAACACACGGATTAAAGCATCGAGGTAAAATACAATTGGAAATTGCACCATAAAATAAATATAACAGCCAGGAACTTAAGCCAAATAATGCAGAATCATCATTAGGTAAACATAAAATGGGCAATAAAGAGGCAAAGCAGCCCCTGGCCCGTTCGCTTCTGCTTCGCCTAGCGAAGGCTCAGCGAAGGCTCGCTGCGGGCTCGCCTAGCGATGAGCTAGCGAGCGGCCACGGGTTTGAAATTATGACCTCAATCAGCAGCATGGCCTATGGCATCCAACACATAGTTATATGGTTCAGTTTCACAATGTTCAAGCACATTTAAATTCTCATGCAAAGCTTCAAAATGTTTATGAATTCAATTATGATATCCTCCACTAATTAAGAACATGAAGTGGTACCATATACCAAAAGAGAGTACAAAACGATGTCACCTGCAAATTGAGACACTAATGCGGTACCACATGCAAAATAAGAATACCAAGTGATAATCATGTGTAAATTAATATCCTAAAGTGATATCATATGCCAATTAAGAAACTAAAACGATAATAGTGAGGCAAACCTGTTTGCAAATCGAGTTGCAACCTTGAATTGGCGAGCCGGATTGAGTTGGGCGGCGGTAGCTTCGGAGCGGGTAAGCGGCCTTCAGGGTTTCCGCCTTCTGAACTCTTTGGATCAGTAGGGTTTCTGTGTTTCTCCCTCTGGATGCGTGTTTCCGTCCGTCTTCGTCCGTCTCTGTGTGTTCTTTTTCGTGGCAGCAGAGCATGTATTTATAGTAGTGGCAATGGTGACCTAATGGGCTTAAAATGAAGTCCAAAAATTCAAATTCTCGCAAGCTTCGCTAGGCGAAGGAATTGCTCGCCTAGCGAGCAAACTAGGTCTGGGCTTTTTTGCTGGATCTGATGCTTCGCTGGGCGAGTGGTATGATGCAATGTTCGCTAGGCGAATCCGCTGCTCGCCTAGCGAGCAAACTGTTTTGGGCCGCCTGTGGATTGGGCCTGTAGTGAGCTGGGCTCTTGTCCATTTGGCATCAGTGCCTTGCAGAACAAGTCAGAGGGTCTTGGAAAATGCTTTGTAACACCAATGGGCAAATTTTGGGGTATGACAATATGCCACTTACTAAGGGGTTTGAAACACATGTGGCAAGTTCCACTAATACTCTTCCTATCCAATTTGTAAACGCAAAAATTGGAATTGGTATAACCAACCAAATTATAATCGCTTCCCTTAGAATATCAAAGGCCATACTTAGACGTACCATTAATGTATCTAAGAGTGCATTTTACAACTTTAAAATGTGATTCCTTAGAAGCTGATTGATAGCGAGTGCACATACACACGCTAAACATAATGTCTGGTCTAAATGCAATAAGATATAGAAGAGAACCAATCATACCTCTATACTTCTTGACATAAACATCCTTACCATTTTCACTTCTTTCCAAGTTTCCATTTGTGGGCATTGGAGTGTCAATTGATTTTGCATCTTCCATACACAAGGTCCTAAACATCATATCTTTTAAATTGGTTTAATTCATCTTGCATGACCATAAGCTATTGCTCATCAAGTAATGCATCTTTGGCATTTTTAGGTTTAACTTTTGAAATTAATGCAAAATGATAAAAAAAAATACTTATCTTGGAGCGTGTTGTCACGCCTTTGGTGATGTCTCCAAGTATGTTGTCGATAGGATGATCTTTGGAGGTTCTCCAAGCAAAAAGGTAGATTATTCACTGTAGCTAGACTTTCAAACTTCTCCTCTTCATAATGGTTATCTTATTATTTCTCATGTTCAACCGCTTTAGACTGATCAATTCCTTTTTCGGGTTCCTTGAGAATATCTTGTGAAGATATACCTACATCATGAAAAGAAACACCTTTCCCGAAATTTTTCGAATAAGATTCATCAAAAGTGGCGTGTATCGACTCTTTAACAATAAGTAATCTTTTGTTATAAACCCTATAACCTTTGCTAGATTGAGAGTATCCAAGGAAGATACCTTCATCAGATTTCGCATCAAACTTACCAAGATTATCCTTTCATTTATTCAAAATAAAACATTTGCATCCAAAAACGTGAAGATGTGATAAATTAGGTTTTCTACCCTTATGTATTTCATATGGAGATTTATCTAAAATATGACGTATTAGTATCCTATTCAAGACATAACATGTCGTGCTAATGGCATTGGCCCAGAAACACTTAGGTATATTACCTTCATTGAGCATAGTTCTAGCCAACTCCTCTAAAACACGATTTGTGCGCTCCACAACACAGTTTTGTTGTGGAGTTCTTGGAGAAGAGAAATTATGCTCAATGCCATGTTTTTCACAATACTTCTCAAAGAGGAGGTTTTCAAATTCTCCTCCATGATCGCTTCGGAAAGCAACAATTTTCAAATTCATCTTATTTTGGGATAATCTTGCAAATCGTTTGAAAGTTGAATAAGTCTCATCTTTACTATACAAAAACATGATCCAACAAAATATCGAGTAATCATCTACAATTAGACATGGAAACATAACCCGTACCTGCGGGTACCCACTCGAACCCACCCCGAAGTTGACGGGGAAAACCCGCTTTGACTAGGTTTGGGTTTTCCCCAATTATAAAATATGGGGACGGGTCGGGTAATGGGGACACTAGTACCCACCCCGAACCCGCCTCGTTTATTTCATTATGTATATTATTATTTATTTTTGATGATTTAGAATATTAAATAAGTGGTCAATGTTTTAATATTTTGATTTGTATTAATTATTTAAAATATTTGAAATGTATGTATGGAATTTTTTAGATTGTTTTTTTTTATTATTTGTAATATAATTTGATTTTTAAAAAATAAATATTTCTATTAAAAAAATTGATTTCACTAAATGGATGGTGGCGGGACGGGGATACCCGAACCCAACCTGGACCCGTTTGAGACGGGTTTGAGTTTTATTCCTCCATCTCCGTTTGGGTTTTGGGCGGGGAACGGGGATTGTTTGGGGATTCGAGTTTGGGTTTGGTGGAGGTAAAAATCGTCCCCAACCCGCCCCGTTGCCATGCCTATCTACAATCACAAAACCATAATAGTTACCACCTATGCTTTTGGTCCTTGAGGGATCAAAGAGATCCATATAAAGAAGCTTAAGAGGTCTCGAATTTAAAACAATGTTTTTCGATTTAAATGAGACTCGTGTTTGCTTGCCCATTTGGCATGCATCACATATATGGTCTTTTGAAAACTTTATTTTTGGTAGACTGATTACTAAATCTTTTGAAGTCACTTTGTTTAGTAAATCATTGTTGACATGAGCTAGGCGTCTATGCCATAACCAAGAGTCTTTACTGATGGTCACTAGACTCTTAGTTCCTACCAAGAATATGTCACCTAAGTTAAGCATATAGGTGTTATTAAACATCAAGACTTTAAACATGAAATCCTTCTTTTCATTATGTTCCTACAAGCAACAAGTATATGTAAAAGTAACTTTAAAGCCCTTATTGCATAGTTGACTAATGCTAAGAAGGTTATGTTTAAGACCATCAACTAACATAATATAGGAGATAGTAGTAGATTGGGGATTACCTACACTACCTTTTCCTATTATTGCTCCCTTGTTGTTATCTCCATAGGTAACAAACCCCTTCTTCTTTAGCACAAAGTCAATAAATAGAGATATGTCAACCGTCATATATCTTGAGAATCCACTATCGAGAAACCATACTTTCTCTGTAGAGTCAAGACATTCAACCTATAGAATCAAATAAGAGAAATAGGTACCCAATTTTCACTGGGTCCTTGAGAGTGAGCAAAATCAAGGTTGAATTTGAGCAACCATTAAAAAGTACCTTTATGAACAAAAAGTCTCTTAAACCTGCATTTTTTAATATTATGACCTTTCTTGCAACAATAGTGACAAGATAAGTTGTGATGAGATGCAATTTTTCTATTTGAGTTCTTTTGAACATATTTATACTTTTTATGTGAAGGGTTCAAGACTGTTCAAACTTTGATGGATCAATAGTGTCATACCCCAAAATTTGCCCATTAATATTTCAAGACATTTTTCAGGGCACTCCGACTCATTTTTATGACACTGATCTCAAAGGAACGAAGGCCCAGCTCACGAATGGCCCAATCCAGAAAATGGCCCAAAACTGGCCTGTTCGCTACGTGTTCGCTACACGCTCGCCTAGCGAACGTTCGCTACACGCTCGCCTAGCGAACGTTCGCTACACGTTCGCTACCAGCTCGCCTAGCGAAGCTGACAGACAACAGAAAATTTCGGGCTTCATTCTGAGCCCATTAGGTCACAAAAAAGAGCATTATAAATACCAGCACTTCAGTAATGAAAAGGGAGAAGGAAAAAGGACGAAAGGAGAACCCTAGCAAGCAAACCCTGATACTCATTGGAGGCAAACCTGGAAGGAACTCGGCGGCACCAAGTTCTACCTCCGCCCAATTCAATCCAATTTACCGATTCGAAGTCACAACTCAGCTGCTAACAGGTTTACATTGCTATCATTGTTTTATATTCTTAATTTGCATATGACTTTATGATTAGATTTATGAAGTACCTTAAGCTTGACATGTGAACTTTAGTATATACCATGCATACCTTAAATGATTAATCGTATAATTGCAGTAATAAGATCCATAAGGCATAAAATTGGTTGAGATTGTACTGATATCATATTCAAAAACCAGCAGCGCTCGCTAGCACATCGCTAAGCGAGCCAGTAGCGAGTACTCGCTAGGCCTTCGCTAGGCGAAGCAGGGGCGAACGGGACAGTGGCTGTTTCATTTTTGCTGTTCTATCTTATGTTTGTCTAATCATGAGTTATTATGATTTTGCATCATGTGGTCTGAGATTATGATTGTCGTGTTGTAGTGCAATTTTCAATTGTACTTTACTTTGATGCTCTAACCCGTGTGTTGAATTGTGCAAAGGTTTACATGTTCCCGAGGAAACGGCCGGCTAGGTATCCACTTTATGTGCGGGATACCCTTATGGAGATTCATCCCGAATTATTCAATTGATTTTAATGTATTAATTTCATGGCGAAGATCCACCCTAATGGCTTAATTGATCTTAATGTACTGATTTTAATATGGACCTAATTATTTAATCGACTACGGCTATCTAATTAATTGTAAAACTTTTCCTTTTAATATGCGATCTTGGACCTCTCTTTGTTACCCTACGATTACGGTATTATGGTCATGTCCCGCGAATATGGGGATACCCTTAGCAAAGACCCTTCGGTTAAATCATCATAGTCCCTCGAATGTTGCCTTTGTCCCTCGATGACCCTTCGGTGTAGCCTACGGTTAAATGATGATCGTCCCTTCGAATGCTAAGGTATCCTCACAATTGTTGCCTTCAATGACCCTTCGATGACCCTTCTACATCCAAAGGATGAAATTACTTACTTCTCAATAGTAAGGACAGTTTTACCCTCATAAGGATATGAAATGCCCAGAAAGACCTCGGACAGGTATAACCCTTAATTGCTCATTCATAACCTAAAACTACTTTTCACACCTTACACCTTTCAAAACCTCCATTAGAAGATCACCACTTGGTATACATTCGCACTAGAATCATTGCCGAGTTATATTTTTCTAAACTATTTTCAAAACTAAACGAGATAACCACTTTGTATACATTCATTCAAGAATCATTACAAAGTTAAGTTCTCCTTTTCAAAACATTTTCTACACATTTTTCAAACACTTTTTCAAACGAGAAAAACATAAATGATTGAGCAATTAAGAGCCCATGGATAACCATGGATACAAAGGGTGCTAACACCTTCCCTTTGTATAATGTACCTCCCGAACCTAAGAATCTAAATTAAGGTCTTTCCTGTTCTTTTCCACCTCTCCTTATGGGATAAAAGAAAAGTCGGTGGCGACTCTTGCTAACCGCGACATTGCGATTAAAAAACACATTAAAGTCAGTTCACCGTATGACAGAACTGGCGACTCTGCCGGGGAATTACAAAGAGAGGTCACCTTAAAAATCATTTATGTTTTAAACTGTTCCTTCTTTTGAGGGTATTTTATGCTTGAGTGAAAGATCCTACACCCGGATCTAGTGTACCTTAGGTAAGTAGCAATAGATCATCGCGACTATCCGGCGTATACTGGAATGGTTAAAATGATGGCTACGGTTAATGTGACACTTTGGATGTCCTGATGTTCCTCATGTTTACTTGAGGAAAAATTTGGCATTCGCGTGGTGTCATCAAAGCATTAACCAGACCTTTAAAACCCTAATTGACTCATCCTAGCCATTAGAAAGTAGTGAGATAACTGGCTTCGGTTCCGACTGAGGTTGGTTGAGACTTGATACTACACTCTTTGAGATTGGACTTTAGGGAAGCTTCGGTCAACCACTTGGTGTTGCACTGAAGTGGACTTAAAGGAAGGTCGATGATCTGAGATCCTTCTAGAACCCGGTTACTATTCTAGGACAGGTTGAACCAACCAAACTTCAGTGGGGAGGGTACTTACCTATGGAACTCATGCAAGCCTTAAAACCTAGGAATGATGGTTGTGTGGCTTGCTTGTGCTTGTTATTTATTCAACATCATAACCTCATAACATCATAACATCATAACATCATAACATCATAACATTGAACTAACCATTTCGAGGACTTAGGGATTTAACTTTGCTCTATTTTGTAAAAAAAAAAAAAAAAAAAAAAAAAAAAAAAAAAAAAATCTTAAAAAAAAAATTAAGAAAAAAGCAATGTTTCCTTTTTTTGGTAGTTTATGCAAAGTTAAATTCCAAAAGTCCTTGAAAATATTTCATACATTGCATAGCATAACATTGCATAACAGGTGTTCTAAAGGGATCAATGTTCTCACGATTTTCCTCCAAACAGAAAAATGGACCTCGAACAAACTGTCAAAGATCTCCATGCTCAGAATGCTCAACTTCAGGAGATGATCTTGAACTTATCCAAGGGGCAGGAAGAACTGAAGGCTCTCTTGCTCGAGAAGAAAAAAGACAAGAAATCTGTGAGGCACCTTAACCCGGGAAGAAGGCAGTTTACGAAGATCAATATGACTTTAGCACAAGCACTGCAGGGTATGCTAAAAGCAAATTTAATTACCCTCAGAGATCCTCCTGCAAAACCCAACACTACTTCTCCTAGTTATAATCCCGACGCCAGGTGTGCGTATCACTCCGATAGCCCCGGGCATAATACGAACGATTGTTGGTCGTTGAAGAACAAAATTCAGGATATGATCGACGCCGGAGAATTTGAATTGGATCCGCCTGAGACTCCTAAGGTCATCACTGCTCCTCTGTCTAATCGTGACAAAACTCTTAATGCTATAGAGGATGCCGACAGCGATTGCGACCTGGATAGCTGGGTCTACCCAACAATTGGTGACAGACTCAATAATTGGAAAGCTGAAGACACTATCCCGATTTCCTTTAGTCAGGAGTAATTGTTATTGTTATTTTAACATTTTAAAGCATTGTGTCTATGCCCGGGGCACAATAGCTAATTTTTCAAGGGTTTTGTCATTTTCATAAGCATATTCATATTCAATAAATCAATAGACTTTTTGCATTCAAATATTGCGCTCTTTATCTTTCCTGTCATTTTTCAAACAAGCTATGTTTTCTTGCACACACTCACGTAACAATTTTCCGATCCATATCCACTATGGATCCTGTTGATAATAGTTCTGCTACTGTTCATTATGACTTTGAAAATCCGATCTACCAAGCCGAGGATGGAAGCGAGGAAGATTGTGAAGTCCCTGGAGAACTTGCCCGACTACTGCGAGAAGAAAAGACTATACAGCCGCATGAGGAATCAATTGAAATTGTAAATCTGGGTACTGAAATAAACAAGAAAGAAGTCAGAGGTTTCTTAGGACCCTTGAATTACATTGCCCGATTCATTCCACACTTGACTGCTACCTGCAAACCATCTTCAAATTACTAAAAAAGAAAAATCGAGAGATGGTATGGAATGATGAATGACAAAATCAAGAAATATCTCCAAGAACCTCCAGTTCCGATGCCACCAGTTGAAGGAAGACCTCTAATCATGTATTTGACCGTGTTAGAAAATTCGATAGGGTGTGCTGGGGCAACATGACGAGTCTGGTCGAAAAGAGCATGTCATACACTGCCTTAGCAAAAGGTACCGACTGTGAAACAAGATACTCACAGCTCGAGAAAGCTTGCTGTGCTTTGGCTTGGGCTGCTCGCCGACTAAGACAGTATCTGTTGAATCATACCACTTTATTGGCTTCTAAGATGGATTCTGTCAAATATCTATTTGAGAAACCTGCTGTCTCCTGAAAGAGTTATCACTGACAATGGTACTAATTTGAACAACAAGATGATTACCGAACTCTACACGCAGTTCAAAATAAAACACCATAACTCTTCTCCGTACCGGCCAAAGATGAACGGCGCCGTGGAGGCTGCTAACAATGTCCAGAAGCTCATACAAAAGATAGCAGTAACATACAAAGACTGGCATGAGATGTTACCATTCGCTCTCCACGGTTATCGCACTTCAGTGCGAACTTCGACAGGGGCAACTCCGTTCTCTTTAGTCTATGGAATGGAAGCCATCTTACCAGTGGAAGTTCAGATTCCCTCTCTAAGAATCATGAAAGAGGCGGGCTTAGATGAAGAGGAACGGATTCAGACTCGACTCGATCAGATAAATTTGATTGAAGAGACTTGCGGTTGTTTGTCATGGGCAGATATATCAGAAGCGCATGACCCAGGCATTCAACAAAAGGTCAAGAGACGAGTGTACCAAATCGGCAACTTGGTAATAAAGCGTATCATTCTACCACAAGGCGATCCCAGAGGTAAATGGACTCCCACATACGAAGGGCCATTTGTGGTTAAGAAGATATTCTCTGGTGGAGCCATGATACTTGCCACCATGGACGGCGAAGATTTCCCGCATCCTGTGAACGCGGACATAGTCAAAAAATACTACGCATAAAAAAGACCCGCTAGGTCGACGGCTTAGGCAAAAGTAAGGGCATCCCGGCAAACCAAAAGGGTTCGGGCAAAAATTAGGGATAAACATATAAAAACATACACCCGGCAAGTCGAAAACCTGAAGAGGCGGCTTGGGCAAAAAAGGGTATCCTGATGGACTGAAAACCTGAAAAGGCGGTCCAGGCAAAAATTAGGGATTAAAAGCGTATGACTATGTCCCGTTCTCGGTCAGCTTCACCCAAGTTCCAAGGACTAAACAAGCTAGTCACTTCTATCCGACAGCAGGAGATGAGAGGCTTGAAGACATAATGACAGTAGTGGAATTAAAATCGATGGGACTTTTTCTGCATAGCTTTCTCTTTGTTTCCTTGACAATTTCCTCTTACTAGGATTTCTGTCTCCTTGTACACAAATTGCCTGTTTACAGGCCCTCTTTCAAAATCAATACAATTTCATTTCCAAAAAGATGCTTTTGTTTTACCTTTTCTGTTTTGTTTGCGTAAACGTCCATTGATTTACTTTGAATTGATTTATGCATTTGAATATGATCAATGTTTACCAAAAATGCATGCCTAGAATGGTAATAGCAATTACGACACGACTTCAGGATCGAGGAGAAGGTCTAACCATGCTTCCCAATGAATCCGTTGCTAATTCGATTCCCCGGCAACGCCAGTTATTCCCCAGAAGAGATTGGCATCACTAGATTGGTCATCTCCTCTACCCCCAGCCAGGTTCTGTTGAATATCTCTTCCATCAGATAAAAGTCAAATACCCCTAGCTAAGGAAGGGTCATCAATACAAATATCTCCGACCGGAAGACTGAGATTTATTTCCCCAGTAGAGTCCCCTGGAATAGTGCATTCATTACATCATTTCACATCACATACCTACATACAATTTTCGTTCCGCATCACATACATTACATCATTTCATAACATATACATGTATACAATGTTCTCATTTATTCCAGACGCATAATTCACTCATTACATCATTTCACAGCACACGCATGCATACAACATTTGCATCTCATGCATCATGACATGGCATGAAGCTAACTTTATTTTTCAGGTTAATTATCCTCGTGATACAGTCAAAACAAAGGTCCATTCAGACGAACATCTTTATCAATTACATTCAAGATTCAACTATATCCCTCAGATACTGCCTAGCGTACGGTATATTCCGAGGTGCAGTCTAGCGTACGACTACTTTCTTCTTCAGATACATCTTTCAGATATGCTCCGTGTCAACATTCATTCTGACATCCTCCTAACGATGGCATCTATAAGTACATCCCAGACATTTATCGCAAATACAACATACACAAATACTATCAGATATAGCCTAGCGTACGGTTCATTCTGATTCGGCTCAACATATAACTCCTTCCACTCAGATACGATCTAACGGACGATCCATTCTGATCTTCAACTACTCCAACACGGTCTAATGTACGACCCAGTTGGACCTTCACTTCTCAGATACGATCTAGCGTACGATCCATCAAGACCTTCAATAGCTCAGTGACAGTCTAATGTACGACCAAGTTAGACCTTCAAGTCTTCAAATTCTACTCAGTGACAGTCTAATGTACGACCAAGTTAGACCTTCAAGTCTTCAAATTCTACTCAGTGACAGTCTAATGTACGACCAAGTTAGACCTTCAAGTCTTCAAATTCTACTCAGTGACAGTCTAATGTACGACCAAGTTAGACCTTCAAGTCTTCAAATTCTACTCAGTGACAGTCTAATGTACGACCAAGTTAGACCCTCAAGTCAGATTCTGCAAATACAGTCTAATGTACGACCAAGTTAGACCAGATGCGGCTCAAATACAGTCTAATGTACGACCAAGTTAGACCAGATGCTGCTCAAATACCGTCTAATGTACGACCAAGTTAGACCTTCAACGGCTCAAATACAGTCTAATGTACGACCAAGTTAGACCAGATGCCGCTCAAATACCGTCTAATGTACGACCAAGTTAGACCAGATGCCGCTCAAATACCGTCTAATGTACGACCAAGTTAGACCAGATGCCGCTCAAATACCGTCTAATGTACGACCAAGTTAGACCAGATGTCGCTCAAATACCGTCTAATGTACGACCAAGTTAGACCAGATGCTGCTCAAATACAGTCTAATGTACGACCAAGTTAGACCAGATGCTGCTCAGATACGGTTTAATGTACGACCAAGTTAGACCTTCATCTGCTCAGATGCTACCTAGTGACAGGTACAGCTCTGAAGTGTAGTCTAGTGTACGACTACCCCTTTTATAAGCAAATTCAGCCTAATGGACGGCTCATTCTGCTCAGATACGATTTGATGTACGACCCAGTTAGACCTTCATCTGCTCAGATGCTACCTAGTGACAGGTACAGCTCTGAAGTGTAGTCTAGTGTACGACTACCCCTTTTATAAGCAGATTCAGCCTAATGGACGGCTCATTCTGCTCAGATACGGTTTGATGTACGACCCAGTTAGACCTTCATCTGCTCAGATGCTACCTAGTGACAGGTACAGCTCTGAAGTGTAGTCTAGCATATGACTACCCCCTTTTATAAGCAGATTCAGCCTAATGGACGGCTCATTCTGCTCAGATACGGTTTGATGTACGACCCAGTTAGACCTTCATCTGCTCAGATGCTACCTAGTGACAGGTACAGCTCTGAAGTGTAGTCTAGCATATGACTACCCCCTTTTATAAGCAGATTCAGCCTAATGGACGGCTCATTCTGCTCAGATACGGTTTGATGTACGACCCAGTTAGACCTTCATCTCCTCAGATGCTACCTAGTGACAGGTACAGCTCTGAAGTGTAGTCTAGCATATGACTACCCCCTTTTATAATCAGATTCAGCCTAATGGACGGCTCATTCTGCTCAGATTCGGTTTAATGTATGACCCAGTTAGACCTTCATCTCCTCAGAGGCTACCTAGTGTACGGTATATTTCTGAAGTGTAGTCTAGCGTACGACTATCGGACGACTCATCCTGCGACTCCAATACGGTCTAGCATAAGACCCATTTGGATCTTCAACTCAGATACGATCTGGCATACGATCCGGTCTGATCTTCTATCCCCGATGAAATCACCCGCTTAATGGAGGTGTCTTTCTACAACTCAGAGACGATCTAGCGTACGATCCATCCTGATTTTTCATCCTCAGCGAAGTCATCCGCCCAATGAACAACTCACTCTGGTATTCAGAGGCGATCTAGCGTATGACCCATTCTGATCCCTTATCCCCAGCAGCGTATAACACACTCTGACTCGGTACGACATCCATGTCTTCAGATATCGCCTAATGAACGACGCACCCTGAAGTTCTCATCATCAAATTCCCTGGATGGCATCTTTAAGCCCATCTCCATCAAGACTAGCTCCTGATTGACAAGCGCAAATTTTTGGGCATTTTAGTGTTCAATAATCTTCCATTCCAGACCACGAATGGTGCACATACCATTCTACTCTCTCGGTTCAAGAATATTGAACAGGGGCAGCTGTCATACCCCAAAATTTGCCCATTAATATTTCAAGACATTTTTCAGGGCACTCCGACTCATTTTTATGACACTGATCTCAAAGGAACGAAGGCCCAGCTCACGAATGGCCCAATCCAGAAAATGGCCCAAAACTGGCCTGTTCGCTACGCGTTCGCTACACGCTCGCCTAGCGAACGTTCGCTACACGCTCGCCTAGCGAACGTTCGCTACACGTTCGCTACCAGCTCGCCTAGCGAAGCTGACAGACAACAGAAAATTTCGGGCTTCATTCTGAGCCCATTAGGTCACAAAAAAGAGCATTATAAATACCAGCACTTCAGTAATGAAAAGGGAGAAGGAAAAAGGACGAAAGGAGAACCCTAGCAAGCAAACCCTGATACTCATTGGAGGCAAACCTGGAAGGAACTCGGCGGCACCAAGTTCTACCTCCGCCCAATTCAATCCAATTTACCGATTCGAAGTCACAACTCAGCTGCTAACAGGTTTACATTGCTATCATTGTTTTATATTCTTAATTTGCATATGACTTTATGATTAGATTTATGAAGTACCTTAAGCTTGACATGTGAACTTTAGTATATACCATGCATACCTTAAATGATTAATCGTATAATTGCAGTAATAAGATCCATAAGGCATAAAATTGGTTGAGATTGTACTGATATCATATTCAAAAACCAGCAGCGCTCGCTAGCACATCGCTAAGCGAGCCAGTAGCGAGTACTCGCTAGGCCTTCGCTAGGCGAAGCAGGGGCGAACGGGACAGTGGCTGTTTCATTTTTGTTGTTCTATCTTATGTTTGTCTAATCATGAGTTATTATGATTCTGCATCATGTGGTCTGAGATTATGATTGTCGTGTTGTAGTGCAATTTTCAATTGTACTTTACTTTGATGCTCTAACCCGTGTGTTGAATTGTGCAAAGGTTTACATGTTCCCGAGGAAACGGCCGGCTAGGTATCCCACTTTATGTGCGGGATACCCTTATGGAGATTCATCCCGAATTATTCAATTGATTTTAATGTATTAATTTCATGGCGAAGATCCACCCTAATGGCTTAATTGATCTTAATGTACTGATTTTAATATGGACCTAATTATTTAATCGACTACGGCTATCTAATTAATTGTAAAACTTTGCCTTTTAATATGCGATCTTGGACCTCTCTTTGTTACCCTACGATTACGGTATTATGGTCATGTCCCGCGAATATGGGGATACCCTTAGCAAAGACCCTTCGGTTAAATCATCATAGTCCCTCGAATGTTGCCTTTGTCCCTCGATGACCCTTCGGTGTAGCCTACGGTTAAATGATGATCGTCCCTTCGAATGCTAAGGTATCCTCACAATTGTTGCCTTCAATGACCCTTCGATGACCCTTCTACATCCAAAGGATGAAATTACTTACTTCTCAATAGTAAGGACAGTTTTACCCTCATAAGGATATGAAATGCCCAGAAAGACCTCGGACAGGTATAACTCTTAATTGCTCATTCATAACCTAAAACTACTTTTCACACCTTACACCTTTCAAAACCTCCATTAGAAGATCACCACTTGGCATACATTCGCACTAGAATCATTGCCGAGTTATATTTTTCTAAACTATTTTCAAAACTAAACGAGATAACCACTTTGTATACATTCATTCAAGAATCATTACAAAGTTAAGTTCTCCTTTTCAAAACATTTTCTACACATTTTTCAAACACTTTTTCAAACGAGAAAAACATAAATGATTGAGCAATTAAGAGCCCATGGATAACCATGGATACAAAGGGTGCTAACACCTTCCCTTTGTATAATGTACCTCCCGAACCTAAGAATCTAAATTAAGGTCTTTCCTGTTCTTTTCCACCTCTCCTTATGGGATAAAAGAAAAGTCGGTGGCGACTCTTGCTAACCGCGACATTGCGATTAAAAAACACATTAAAGTCAGTTCACCGTATGACAAATAGCAAATGCAATCTTTGGTTGTAATGCTTTGTCCAATTTAGCTTGAAGAGTATTTACCTCTTTTTGCCAATTGTGACAAGATTCAAAACCAAACCATGAAGGTTTTTCATCCTCATTCTTGTTCTTTTGAATACCTACCATAGATTCCTTAAGAGCTTCCATCTTTTTTTTGGATTCTAAAACTTTAGCCTCTAAGTGTGAAAAGATTCTTTCGTGTGAAGCTAACTTTTTAAAAGCGTCTACGGCTTTTCTATGTAGATTTTCAAAAGATTTTTGTAATTGAGAATAAGATAATTCATTAATAGATTCAAGCTTAGAAAACTTACATTTTTCTTCTTCTTTTTGTTTTCCATGAGGAAAATCTGGGTCGTTTTGACACTTGAACTTGACCTTTCATCACTTGAAGAATCATTTTCACTCTCCCAAGCAACACGTGCTCTTGTATACTTTCTATATTTCTTGTGATGGCCTTTCTCCTTGGCTTTCTTGATCATAGGACAATTTGGCATATAATGACCGACTTCTCCATAATTGTAGCATGAACTTCTAAGTTTACCCTTCTTATTCTCATCTTCCTTTAAGGAGTTACATAGCCTTCTAAATTTGATTAGGTTCTTGTCAGAGTGCTTGACTCCATTTATCCGTATATACCTTTGGTACCTTTTCATAAATAACCCCATATCTTCATCATTGGAATTTTTATCATCTCTTGTTTCACAATCACTTTGCTTATTATTTGAGGACTTTGAGCTTGAAGTCTTTAGAGCAATACCTTCTTCTCTACCTCCTTGTATTTACCTTTCTCCTTCTTCATCTTCTTATCACACTCTTTTTCATGTTTTTCCAAGCAAGTATGTTTTTACTCATGCTCTTCTAATTTTCCAAACAAAGTTGTGAGATCAAGTGTTTTAAGATCATTTGCTTCTTTGATTACGGTGACATTGGGTTTCCATTCCCTATTAGGATACCTCAAAACTTTATTAGTAGCAATATCATTGGAAATAGGCTTACCTGGAGCGTTCAATCGATTTATAAGATGTGTGAACCTCTTTTGCATGTCAATAATGGTTTCACCATGCTTCCTGAGAAATATTCCAAACTCTTGATTCAAGGTATTGATCCTAGCTTGTTTGACTTCATTAGTTCCCTCATGGGTAACTTCTAATGCGTTCCACATAGCTTTGGCGGTTTCACAATGGGAAACCTGATAATATTCAGCAACACCAAATGCGAATATGAGAATATTTTGTGCCTTCCAATCATGTGACCACAATTTCTTATCATTATCATTCCATTGATCTTCCAGTTTTGGTACTACAACACCTTCACCATTGGTCATTGTAATTTGATTAGGACCGTTGATGATGACATCCCAAACTCCTTTATCAACCGAGTTAATATTTATACATGTACAAGCTTTCCAATAGCCATTATTTTCACCGGTAAAAATGCGCGCTCTATTGTACGCCCTTTTAGGTTCGATAGCTATTTTATAATACATAAATATTGAAGCACGGAAATAACAAGAGCTCATGATACCACTTGTTAGACGATAGGATTCAATCTAGAAGGGGGGGGGGGTGAATAGATCACAAGTTAAAAACTTTGAACAAAAATTGTTTTAAAAACTTTATGACGTAGCGGAAGTGACCCGGATCAAATCGTCTAACCGAACCGCTATCAAAAAGCTTAGATATGCGTAATTCTAATCAAGGCACGGTAATGAACACAAATTATATTAACAAACTATCAACCTCAATCAATTGAATTCAATGCTAAGAGTATAGAGAATTCTCAATAATAAAACACACAAAAATACTATAGAGACAAATTATCGAACACCTTGTGTGCAATCGATTTCGTTTAGAATTATATATAGTTTTGTTGATCTTCAAATCCAATCACAATCTAAATGATTGTGATCTACTCAACAAAACCTCTTACAAAAGGTTTATAAAAAATTTATCCAAACGTATTAATCACACAATCGACGAATTCAATAATTTGCAAGTGAAAAATAAAAGATATATATATATATATATATATATATATATATATATATATATATATATATATATAGAGAGAGAGAGAGAGAGAGAGAGAGAGAGAGAGTGTGTATACACAAGGATTTGTTTAGGTAATTCCCCAAATGACCTCGCTATGGGTAAGTCTGCCCTTAGTCTGAACCCGAATTGAGATAATGAAATTAACCTTACTTTTCAAAAGTAGAATACAAGATAAATGTAGCAATCAAACCTAAAAACCATAAGTTTGATGTTGATTCTGACACTTTCTCTTCCCTTGATCAAGTAACTCAACAATACCAATTTGATTCATCGTCTCACACTACTCCTTTGCAAGAACCTTCCATTCTTCAGAGCCTTCACTCGATCGAATCCAAAATTACGAATTATTGTAACCTAAGATTTACCAATATGATCCACCGTCCCACGCTACTCCTTTGCAAGAACCTTCCATTCTTCAAAGCCTTCACTCGATCGGATCCAAATTGCACAATCTTGTCTAAAACCTTCAAATCCCTAATTAATCTTGAAGGAAAACCCCAACTTGGTTTTATTATTTGAAACTCTCAAAGATCTCAACCCAATTTACGATTCAACTCTCATGGGTATATGTCCCTTATGGACTTTAATTAATTTGAATTCCTAGAAAGAACTTGAGTTCTCCCATCAAACTCATCTCAAATTCTGCCCACATAGAGTTAGCAAATTCCTTGCACAAAGTAGTATTTTCATAACCAAATAGGATACCATCCACATATATTTGAACAACAAGGATATCATTTTTGAATGATTTACAAAACGAAGTTGTATCAATCTTCCTTCTGGTAAATTCATTTTCTAAAAGAAAATTGCTTAGTCTTTCATACCATGCTCTAGGAGCTTATTTCAGACCATACAATGATTTCTTAAGTTAGAAAACAAAATCTGGGTTTTTATGCTTTTCAAAACTAGGAGGTTGGTGTACACACATTTCTTCAGTTATGTAACCATTCATAAATGCACTCTTAACATCCATATAATATAAGATGTTGTTATAATTAACATCAAAAGAAATTAAGAGATGAATAGACTCTAACCTGGAAACTGGTGCAAGGGTCTCAATATAGTCAATCCCTTCTTGTTGACTATAGCCATGTGCAACTAGTCTGACTTTATTTCTTACCACCTCTCCTTGTTCGCTCAGCTTGTTTATGAAGATCCATTTTTTCCAAAGGACATGAGTTCATTAGGGTCTAGGCACAAGAGCCCACACATTATTTCTGGAGAATTGGTTCAATTCTTCTTGCATTGCTAGAATCCACTTAGTGTCAAAAAGTGCTTCATCAACAGATGTAGGTTCTATGAGGGACACCAAATCAAGAAGCGTCTCTTCAGAAGGTTTGAATGAGGATCTGGTTTTGACTGGTTTAGTTTTATCTCCCATAATCAATACTTCAGAGTGTGATAATCTTTGTCTGTGCTTCCTTAGAGGAGTCCTAACTTTAACAACTTCTGGTTGAATAGTTTCAGAGTCTTTTGCCTCCGCATCTTTTGTTTCTGAAGTTTTACCTTCAGAACCTGAATAAGTGATCTCCAGATCTGCAAACTTCTCAACTAGATTTGACTTTTCAGGGTCAATCGTACCATCAAATCTAACATGAATTTATTCCTCAATAATTCGTGTTTTTATGTTATATACTCTATAGCCCTTAGAGCGTTTAGAGTATCCTAACATAATACACTCTTATGCCTTAGAATCAAACTTGTTCAGATTGTCTCCAGTGTTCAACATAAAATAGTCACATACAAATGGGTGAAAATATGAAACGTTGGGTTTTCTGTTCTTCCACAATTCATAAGGAGTCTTGCCCAGAATAGGCGTGAGTGCAACTTTTTATTAGATGTATTTTGTATGATGTCAAAACTAGGATACTCTAGCGTTTATGTATATTGGACGGTATCCTCTAAGTCTCAATGTGTATCTTAGCATTAGGAAGCATAAAAACATTTTGAAATGAGTTGAAAAAGGTTTCATGCATCAAAAACAAGTTTTTATGGGAAAAACAATCTATGTGTCGACACATACGTGCTATAGGTCAACACAAAAATATACTAAAGAACTTCTGAAGAAGTTTGACATGTCATAATTCAAGATAGTAAAGACTCATATGCATTATACTGTATCCTTGAGAAGGATGAGGTAAGTGCAAAGGTAGATTAAAAGGTATACAAATGTATGATTGGTTCTCTCTTATACTTAACTTCTTCTAGACTTGACATTTTATTTAGTGTCTGTCTGCGTGCTTGCTTCCAATCAGATCCTAGAGAATCCTACTTAACATTTGTTAAGAGGATCTTAAGGTATCTGAAAGGTACTACTAACCTTGGTTTCTGTTATAGAAAATCAAAAAGTACAAGCTAGTGGGTTATTGTGATGTTGATTTCACTGGAGATAGACTTGAAAGAAAAGCACTTATGGAAGCTGTCAATTTCAGGGAGACAACTTGATCTCATGGTTCAACAAGAGACAATCAACCATAACACTATCAACTACAAAAGATGAATATATTGCAACTTTTGGATGCAGCACTCAGATGCTCTGGATGAAAAGTCAGCTAGAAGATTTTCATATATATGAGAGTAACATTCATATTCTCTGTGATAATACTTCTGCTATTTGTTTATCTAAGAATCCCATTTTACATTATAGGGCTAAACATATTGAGATTAAACATCATTTTATACGTGAGTATATTCATAGGGGAATTTTAAACTTAATATTTATTGATACAGACCATCAATGGGATGATATCTTTACAAAACCCCTTATTGAAGATATATTTTTTTTATTCTGTAGAATTTAAAAATGGATTTATTTTTCATAATGAAAAAGATGATTATCTCAGAATGTTTAATTTATCATAATGGTTCAATGAGACTCTGAGATATTTTGACTCTGAATATTTGAGTCTTCTGAAGTGAGAAGGTTTCATAAGTTCAGAAGTGTCTAGTCAGAACCTTTTTGGTTAAATGTTCTATCTTCTGGATACTGAACAACTTTTGCATTAATTAGTTGTCAACCAGTCTTGGTTAATGGATCCATTTTTAAAGACAAATGTCTTAGAAAACTGAAAGGCTTCTAAACAGCTGAGTGACACATTGGGTGAAGAGATTTCTTGGGATTAAGTAAAATCTCTCTACGCACTCCCCTTTGTCAGAATTTTTCATGGTTCAAGATTTTTGCATGATTACAAAACCCTTATAAAAACTCACTTCACACACTTACGCTACTTTCACTTACCACACCTTCTCTCTTTCAAGCTAAAATTTCTCTGCAACCCCAAACCTTGTTCTTCATTATCAATGGCTCAATCTTAATAACATGCTCAACAAGAACATCAACAACCTCAACAATAAGAGCAGATAAGAGAAGGAGTTCAGGAACTTACTCTTTCTACCCTAATTAATCAGTTAGAAGTTTTATGTGAATTAATGGTGGATTTTGAAAACCATAAAGCAAATGGTTATGATTTGACTGAAGGTGTTAGAACTCAGGGTTGGGAAGGTTACTTTGAATGTCTCAAAGGACCTATGTATACTGAGTTAGTGAAGCAATTTTGGATTTTTGCTTTTCCCACAAATCTTCAAATCACTTCTTCTGTGTTAGGGCATAAAATCACCATTTATGAGAAGTCAATTGCTAAACTTCTCAATCATGATGGTACTGGGAAACATTGTTTTTACATGGTTGCAAAGAAGGAAATAATGGAAGAGATTGGTAGAGTACTTTTTCTAGATGGAAAGAAATCCTCCAATGCCGAGAATTTTCACAAACATCTTAGGGTTTGGTTCAAGATTCTTATGGGATGCATTCATCGCAGACCTTCAACAAATTCTTCATATTACACCAACATTGATCAGAAGTACATGTTGTATTATTTGTCTTCTAGAACAAAGATGAACTTACCTTCTATCCTCTTCAAGTATATGGGGGAGATGGTTAAGGAGACAAGAGATGGATCCCCAAAACTCAGAAAGTGGGTACCTCTGGGAAGGTTAATTTATGATATTATCTTCGAAAGCAAGTTATTTCAAACGCTAATGGAAGTAGGTATGTCAAAGGAAGTGGAATTTGATGTTGGGAAGAATTTCAATGGAAGAAATATAAAGAATATGTCTTTGATCTCTTCTATCATTGACCCTTTAGAGCTTCTGGATAAAAAGATTGTTGGTGCTAGAAGAATTCCAATGGATGACTTTCCAATCTTCTCCAAGGAAGATCCTCCAGAAGTTCTGGAATCTTACATTGTTGATTGCTCGGCAAAAGGTGTAACTTCAGTTTCATTTTCTTATGAGGAACTCCCATATCATCCTCCTAATATGTACTATCTTAAGAGAAAGAGGAAGTCTAAATCTTTTGGTGATGGACCTTCTAGAACTGCCAGACCCTCCACCAAGGTTGCTAGGACTTCTGAGAGACACAATGAGACCAGAAGCAAAAGTTGTCAGTTTTAGGAACATTAGAGCTGTTGAAGCATCTACTCCTCAGACTAGACCATATGATAAGTATCATATGACTAAGAATTTATTTAATTCTGGTAGTTCTAATCTTACTATTTCATCTATTTCTCTTCAACCAATTCCACCACCATCACCTTCCATTCAATTTGGAACCATAAAAACTCCCCTTCCAAAAAAAAACATGTTTCTTTAACAATCCCAATACCAAATCAAACAATAGCTTAATCAACCATCATCACTAATATTCCAATTATTTCTGAAACAACAACATCAACTACTGCCCCAGTAACCACAATAATTATTCCACCAACATTACTCTCCCAAATCCTCAATACAAATAAAAACACTGCACCTGAAGTAACCCCCACTATCACGATTGAACAACCATCTGAACCAACATCACCACTAACTTCTGAACCAACCCCCACTGACCCTCAACCGAATCAACCAGAAGACTACTCTTTTAATTCTATCTTTTTCACACCATCTTCTGTTACACTCATATTACTTGTAGCTCGTGCCTTTCCAAAAGACACACCCACTCCACCAACTTCATCCTCCCAACCTATCATAGATGAACTTATCATTGACACCTTCATGGAACGAATCAGAAACAATGAACCTTCTACTCCTGATTCTTATGACCAAACCATAAACATCTCTTCTAACTAAACCATAGACATTTCTTCTAACTATGAGATAGAATCTAAACCTCACCCTATCACATACCCTGAGGAAATTGATGATTTAGTTAGATAATTCAAATCAGAGGCAAATGAGCGTCTCTATTTTGTAGTACAAGACTGCATAAACTGTGTCAATCATGCTCAAAGTGATGTTGCTCGGGCTGACCTTAGAAAATCGATGAACTCACGTTCTAGGGAGATTAAGGAACTCTATTATACAGGTGTTTGGAAAAGATTCAGTGACAAGTTATCTGAATACTTAGAACCTCTTGTGGACTTATTCTCTCCAAGAACTCCTATAAGAGCTCATCCTCCTCAAGGAACTAAAATCCCAATAATTCTGGTTATTTAAGAAGAAGTAGAAGTTGAAGTTGATGATGTAGTCCCTCCTTATTCTTCAGAAACTGCAATTGCAATCGTCTCTGGGACCAAACCAATTGTTAAAGTTGAAGACTCTGGTTCTTAACCCATTCCTCTGGTTCTGAAGACTCTGCAAGAATTAAAGCAAGAAAATGAAGTTGTAAGGACTCGTCTGGATAAGCAAACATGTGTATTTAATTTCCTATTTATTTATATAAGGTGTATATATCATTAAAATGAAAATCAACTCTTTCAAAATGTAGTTTTGAAATTAATCCAAACAAAGTTATGAAGTGTTCATATATTTTCAAATGAAACTTTGTGCATAAACTTTTACATCATTTAAACAAGTTACATTCATATCATTTATGAGCACTTAAGTGTATATGTTTGTATTGTGATCAAAGATAAAAAGAAGAGCCAACACTTTCATATATCTTATCATACAAGTAAGTCAAAAGAGATACAAGTTCAAGTGTTAAATCTGTATTTTTGTGATCATCAAGTTGTTGGTGATTGTTGTAAAAAGTTCTTTTGAATTGGTTTAATTCAAATTCCACCATAGTTATTGGTGTTTTGAATAAAGGAAGTGGTGTGATTCTTTTTTGTTGTTAGAAGACTGTATGAGAAGTCTTAGTGTGAGGCTTATACAAATATCTAACAATAGTTGAAATCTCTCACAGGGTGTGAGGGGACTAGATGTACTCTTGGTTGATAAGGGAAATTAGTATATATTTTTGTGTCATTTACTTTTATGCACTTTTATTTTCTGCATCACTTTTTATAATCAAGTTGCAACATTTAACTTATTTTCGGAAAAGTAAGAGAAAAGGAACTTTCATAAAAACCAGAAAAATCCAGCAAGTCTAATTCACCCCTCTCTTAGATTGCTCACTCTAAAACTTACACGCTATTGGTTAATCCGAAGTATAGGATTATGAAGTCATTCCGTGAAGGTACAAGATGTCTCAGTTATTCTCCCCAAAAACCATTTTCAAGCCAAAAAAATATATTTTTCTCCTCCACGTCTTTCTCTTTTGTTGAAGATTGAAAAAATGTTACCTCATTCCTAACCCTACAAATAGACCAAACCACTGCATGTCAAATCATAGAAAGACCCCTATAGACTTTACACTACCACCTAAAAAGATGAAACTTTCAAAAAAGACTACTAAGATCTTTAGAAAGAACTATATGTCAACCAAACATCAGATAATATTATATCAAACTATAATAATCAAATCACAAGTGAGCTCCTTTATTTTTCATAATCTTCTCAACCCCCTTTGTCACTCTTATACTGTCAGGTGCACAGTTATTACTTCATCATTCTTTCCTCCGAACCCCACTATCAGTCTCACATATTCCCTTTTCTTCTTCCTTTATTTAAACTTTGACACTCCTTTGAGGCACATGTTTAAATGGCTTCTCATGCACCATACCTCATCATCACCTAACCGATAGATATCATCATGTTTTGAGTATACTTCAATTTATTCAACTGAACTTCCATTGAGATAAAAGGTGAGAAAAAGGAATGATAGGACAATTGTGTGTCATCATGTTCATGATGAATGTGATGTGAGGTAACGTTGGGCTCATGGTAATTAAAATTATTTTGTATGTTTTTTAAAAAGTATGAATTTTAATTAAAATGAAATACGATAATATTATTAAAATTAAATATTACAGTGCTTATTAAAATTATGGTCTTTTTTTGACCCAACAAAAATTATGGTATATTTTAATCACGATTAGTGTAAAATTTATTTTTAAAAAAACTTTTTAAAAAACAAAATGTAAACAATTCTTAATAGTTCATAAATTCACTAATGAATAATACATTAAAAAGCTCATGTTCAATTTACCTCTTAAAAATCTTTCAAAAGTATAGATAGGAAGTGAATGTTATAATCAACAACAAAAAATATGTATTGAGTAATCTATCTGCACATGTATTTTCTTATTTGAAAATGTAGTATTCTTCAATTTAATTAAAAGATGTAAGGAACAATATTCAATTTAATTTATTTAAATGAATTCAAATTCACTGAGGGGTTAGTGAAACAAGCAACCATATATGATATAACAAACTCACTAACAATATTTATCAACAAAATATCAATTAATTAACATATATTAGGAGAACTTGATAACTAATTGTTCCTGAAAGCTATGAAGAGGATAAAGTAGAATGGAGAGAAGGAAACATGTGTTCACTGTGGGAATATTATATGAAAGACTCATAATAATTCCGCGGTGAGCACAAGTTCGCAACTCTCTTAGATCCATGTTCATACAATCAACTGCATCAATGATAAGTAAAGAACAACGACCACTTTCTAGCTACACGTGAAAAACAACTTATTAACAAACAATACAAAACAACATCAACAACATTTATCAATAACATACATACCTTTAACTGAAAAAAATCATGAAAAATCAAGACAAACCATCATGTGAACCACATCCATCGCATGAAAACTCGTAAAATGAAAGGAAGATAAAACTGAGGAGAAAGCTACAAACTTGTGTTTAATTTGAATAAATGTCATTCTAGGTCTATCACACGAGTTTGCATCTTTCACTTCAACTTCATCTTCTTTTGTATTTTTTCTTTATAGTAACACAAATCAATTGTAGTCCTATAAACACCATGAAAAAACATCATGTTAATATAAACTAGCAATATATTGTAACCCAACAAAAATTTATCAGCATACATAACAATAACATTAACATAACAACAACATACACGAATAAGAGAGAATATGGAAAAAAAATTGTCAACAACAACAATTAACAACAAAACATGTGAAACCGAAATAAATAATATGAAAATCATGTCAACTAACATTTATCTCCATTTATCATCATCATCATCAACAACAACAACAACAATAACAATAACAACATACAATAATATACAACAACAGAAAAAATCCATAAACTCTCGAACAAGAAGAAAATCATGTAAAAATCATGTGAAAAATAAAAAACAAACACAAAAATGAGAGAATAAGGAAGAAGAATAATACCTTTATGTATGAAGAATAAGATTGAGACTATAATATAAAATAGGAAATCTAATGATGAAGAAGAAGAGAGAAAATGTGTGCTAGGGTTTTGTTGTGAGAGATACAACGATTATGTCAAAAAGCAAGAGTTAATTCACTTATATATGGGTAAAAAATTCACCACGGTCGTATTAAAAAACCATGATAAAATGTAATGCCTTTCACAACGGTTGACATTACCAACCGTGGTGATTGGTATATATATATATATATATATATATATATATATATATATATATATATATATATATATATATATATATATATATATATATATATATATATATATATATATATATATATATATATATATATATATATATATATATATAAAGTAGAAAATTATTGAAGCTAAGATTCGAACTCGGTCACTTCATGAATGTATAATCACGGTTAATTAGTTTGACTGTAATGCGATGTCTTTACGTAAATATAAAAAAAAACGCGTCAAAAAATGAGGTATTACCACACTTAACTATCGGAATTTAGTGTTATCAAAGATATATTTTATAGTAGTGTTATGTTTTACATCCCCTCATCAATTTTTTTTCTTTTCTTAATCAATAAATTATCTTTATTAAATAAATAAAAATTCTATGCCGTATAAATTATCCAATATGACAAAACTATATTGAACTCCATCCTAATTTTGAAAAAACAGCTTAGTCATGACTTTCTCCAAATAAAACACTTGGTCATTATTTTCACTAATATGAAATTCTATCAAAGAAGATATATGTAGTCATAAAAGAAAAATATAAATTATTGGTAAAAATAAGAAGAAAAAAAACTATTGTACCATGAAACAATAATGAGCTCCGTATAATTTTATCAAATTCTAAAGAATACGTGCAATTAACCCTTCAAATAATCAATGACCAGTGGATTATATCCCAAGGAAAAGGGACAATAACACAATCACACTGTCATTTTTTATTTGGATTAACCAGCTACTTAGAAATTATGGAAGAATGACAAGGTTAAACATCTTGAATCACATCATACATGTATTTTTCTCCTTCTTTCTTGAGCTTGAACACTAATGTTACCTCCTCAACCATAACATGTCAACTTTTGTGCACGTTGGTTGATATTAATACTAATTCTTGTCGGCTGCAATGTAAAAATAAAAAGTAAAGTTCATTGACAAAGAGCTATTAAATAACACAATAAACTTGTCCATGAAATCAAGTAAGATGAAGTTTAAATACCATTTTCATAGAATCAGTGTCATTGAGCCCTTATTTTGTAAATGAGAAGAAAGCTTTTTCCATATTTCAACTAGTTTTTGCACTCTGCAACAGAAGAAAATTCTTAAGTTTGTAGTAATAATAACTAAGTTAAGGAAGTTTCCATATTTTCAAGTTTACACCACTTATTGTTTCGAAGAAATTGATCCCATACTCATTGGCTAGTGCTTGGCCCATAGGGGTAGGCACATCCTAGAGAGAAATATAAAATCAAATTTGACATACACATGAGAAAGAGAGGATGTGGAATGTGTTAGTGTTACTAGATTTGTATACATATATGATCATACTAGTTTGAATTATTCATGTTATATGAATATGAAACATGAAATTTATGGTGTTAGTCACAATAAGAAAAGAGGAATTGGATATGACTCTGATGAAGATGAATTAAAATCTTCTGTAGAAAACAAACCTAAATCCCCTTTTCTTATCATTACGCACATGCACAAACATAGAAATTCAATGATGCTAGAAAACCCAAAGTTGTCAGAAACTCTGGGAGAACTAATCATAAAGGACCCAAAAGATTCTGGGTACCAAAGGATAAAATAGAATATATTACAGATATCTTATGCAACAGAGTTAAAACACCAATCGTGGTACCTGGACTCTGGATGCTCGTGACACATGACAGGAAGAAAGCATATGTTCCAAAGCCTGGAACTTAAGGACGCTGGCTTCGTAGACTTTGGAGGAAATCAGAAAGGAAGAACCAGAGGATCTGGAACAATTGGTAATGGATCTCTTCCCTCTATTTCTGATGTCCTTTATGTTGAATGATTAATGTATAACTTGTTATCCATAAGTCAATTAAGTGATAACGATTATGATATAATCTTTAATAAAAAAACGTGCAAAGTTGTAAATCAGAAAAATGGCACAGTCTTTTTCACTGGTAAGAGAAAGAACAACATTTACAAAATTAAGCTTTCAGATTTAAAAGATCAAAATGTAAAATGTTTACTGTCTGTAAATGAAGAGCAATTAGTGTGGCATAGATGCTTAGGTCACATTAGCTTGAGGAGGACTTCTCAGCTAAATAAACTTGAGTTAGTCAGAGGCCTACCTAAGCTGAAGTTTTTTTCAGATGCTCTTTGTGAAGCATGTCAGAAAGGAAAATTCTCTAAAACAACTTTCAAAAATAAAAATGTTGTCTCTACCTCTAAGCCTCTAGAACTTCTACACATTGACTTGTTTGGACCTGTTAAGACTGCGTCAGTCAAAGGTAAGAAGTATGGACTTGTAATTATTGATGATTATAGTCGTTAGACATGGGTAAAATTCCTAAGACACAAGAATGAGTCACATTCTGTGTTCACTAGTTTCTGTTTAAAAGTGCAAAATGAATTTGACTTTAAAATTATCAGAGTCAGAAGTGATCATGGTGGAGAATTTGAGAAAAAACTTTTTGAAGAACTTTTTGACTCTAATGGAATATCCCATGACTTCTCCTATCCTATAACTCCACAACAAAATGGAGTTGTAGAAAGGAAGAATGTGACCCTCCAAGAAATGGCCAGAACCATGATCAATGAAACAAATGTGGCTAAGCACTTCCGGGTTGAAGCAGTGAATACAGCGTGTTACATTCATAATAGAATATCTATTAGACCTATTTTGAAGAAGACTCCTTATGAACTGTGTAAGGGAAGAAAACCCAACGTTTCTTATTGTCATCCTTTCGGATGTTCTTGTTTTATTCTAACCACTAAAGATAATCTGAACATGTTTGACTTTAAAGCACAAAAGTGTATTATGTTAGGATACTCAGAACGCTCTAAAGGCTATAGAGTATACAATAAAGAAACACAAATTGTGGAAGAATCAATACATGTCAAATTTGATGATAAGCTTGACTCTGAAAAGTCAAAGCTAGTTGAGAATTTTGCAGATTTAGAGATAACTCTTGCAGGCTCTGACGAAAAGACCAAAGAATTTGAAGAAGCATAAAGGGAAACGTCAGAAGCACCTGAATTCTCAATCAATCAGAAAAGATCAAGAAATAGACTGAACATTTCTGAAGAATTGATTCTGGGAAATAAGGATGAACCTGTTAGAACAAGATCAAAATTTAAGGTCTCTAAAGAAACACTTATGGGACTAGTATTTCTAATAGAGCGAACATCCTATGAAGAAGCTCTTCAAGACAAAGAATGGATTCTGGCAATGAAAGAAGAACTTGATCAATTTGCGAAGAATGGTGTCTGGGATATTGTACCAAGATCCAAGGGAACTCATATGATTGGAACCAAATGGGTATACAGAAATAAACTCAATGAAAAAGGTGAAGTGGTCGGAAAAAAAGCACGACTGGTGGCACAAGGTTACAATCAACAAAAAGTATTAACTACAATGAAATCTTTGCTCCAGTCGCCAGGTTAGGATCTATTCGCTTACTTGTATATTTTGTTGTAAATCACTCCATCAAATTATATCAGATGGATGTCAAAAGTGCGTTTCCGAATGGATATATTTCTGAAGAGGTGTTCGTTCATCAACCTCCTGGGTTTGAAAACTCTAAATGTCCAGAACATGTTTTTAAACTGAAAAAATCTCTTTATGGTCTGAAACAAGCTCCCAGAGCTTGGTATGAAAGACTAAGTACTTTTCTTCTGGAAAATAATTTTATTATAGGCAAATTATATTCTATTATCTTCTGTAAAAACATCAGAAATGACCTTATGATCAGTCAGATATACGTTGATGATATAACTTTTGGTTCTGCTAACCCCTCTGTTTGTCAAGATTTTTCTGAGTTAATGCATGCCGAATTTGAAATAAGTCGGATGCAATAACTAAAATTCTTTTGAGGGATTCAAATTAATCAAACTTCAGATGCTACCTATGTATATCAAAGCAAATACATAAAAGACATTCTAAAGAAATTTGAAATGTCAGAAAATAAACCAGCAAAGACTCTCATGCATCCTACCTGCATTCTAGAGAAAGAAGAGGTAAGTCAAAAGGTTTGTCAGAAACTCTATCGTGCTATGATAGGTTTTCTTCTCTATCTGACTGCTACGCATCCATATATTTTATTCGGCGTGTGTCTTTGTGCCAGATTCCAATCAGATCCAAGGGAATCTGACTTAACTGTTGTTAAGAGAATCCTGAGGTATCTAAAAGGAACACCTAACCTTGGCTTGATGTAGAAGAAAACATCAGAGTATAGGCTTTCTGGGTATTGTGATGCATATTACGTTGAAGACAGACTGGAGTGCAAAAGCACATCTGGGAACTGTCAGTTTTTAGGAGGAAACCTCATCTCATGGGCTAGCAAAAGACAATCAACCATTGCATTGTCAACTGCAGAAGCAGAATACATTTCAGCTTTACTATGCAGCACTCAGATGCTCTAGATGAAGAACCAGCTTGAGGACCTTCAGATATATGAGAGTAACATACCTATCTTTTGTGACAATACTGCTGCCATATATTTAAGTAAGAACCCTATTTTACATTCCAGAGCGAAGCACATAGAAATTAAACATCATTTTATCAGAGACTATGTTCAGAAAGGGGTACTAAGTTTAAAATTCATAGATACAGACCATCAATGGGCTGATATCTTCACAAAACTCTTGGCTGAAGATAGATTTTCCTTCTTCTAAAACATTTAAACATGGCAGATTACCCAGAATGATTATGAACTCGTGCCTTTCTTCTATTTTATTTAATAGGCTTTGACTTAATCATTTGTTGGGCATCTGGTTCTGGTTCTGATACTTCTATCAGTTAGATGTTATCTGGATTAACATCCTTCTGAATCAAAAACCATTTGGTATTCTTGATGTAAGAAACACCAACATGTGGCCTCTCTAACGTATGGCCTTGGATCTTATAGACAACTGTCTCGCACAGAACTCAAGAGCCACATTGTTGAGATCCCCTCGAGCAGTGTGTATATTTTTTAGATTAGACTACCATCATTAGTTGCAATTAATTCTCCCCAAGCGTGTCAACTCAGATTTCTGGACTAATTTTTTTAATGTTTCCCATTCTCTTTTTACGCTGTTGTTTTACATGCCAAGTGGTTGTGTATATATACTTTCCATAATTCTCACTTTCACACTTTTCAATCACAAACCTACACAAACCCTCTTGTTCTTGTGATTCTCTGTAACTTCTTCAACCTTCATCAACAACATCAATCTTCATCTTTTCCAACTCAATGGATTCTCAACAACAACAACTTTTTGATTATTCTCAGCAAATGGAAGCAACTAAACAACTTGTTGTAGCTCCACAACAAACAACACCTCAAACTGCTACAACCTTAACAACTACTTACAAGGAACCACACATTCTTGACCGTCCCCCTCATATTAACCTTACCACGCCATTTGAAAAGTTTGAAGTTTTATGTGAATCACTAGTGGATTTTGACAACCTAAAGCGTAACGATATTGATCTCACTACATAACTAAAGAAACAAGGTTGGGGAAACTACTTCCAAAGACTCTACGGTCCAGTCTACACCTTCCTCGTTAAGGAATTTTGGAGATTTGTAGACTGGGACGACCATTGCATTGTTTCCTACGTCCTGGGAGTCAAAATGGTCATCACAGAAAAGTCCATAGCCAAGCTTCTAGACATAGAGAAAACTGGGGGCAGAAGGATCTATAACATAAACCCTAGGGAAAAATATATATCCCAAGAGATAGTACCCACTATATTCAAACAGAATCCAGAAGGAAAAACCTCCAAGAATAAGGAACTTCACCAGAATCTGAGGGTTTGGCTGAAGATTATTCTGGGCACCATCCACCATCGTCCAGCTTCAAATTCATCTGACTACATCAATACTGATCAGAAGTGTATCCTGTATTGCCTTCACAAGGGACTGAAGCTGAATCTGCCCTCCTTACTCTTCAAGTATCTGAGAGATTCAGTCAGGGATACAAGAAATCACATGAAGCCCAGAAACTACATCCCTCTGGGAAGGCTCATCTCCGACGTCCTGATAGAAAGTGGGATGGTGGACCATCTAATCTCCATCAACATGATGGAAGATGTAACTGTGGATGTTGGCAAGCCTTTGAGTGCCAAAAATTTGAAGAGCATGGGGGTCATTGACAGAGTCTTAGTCAAACCCACATTGGACACCTCCTAGGAGGCTCTGAATGATCAGAGGAAAATACCTCATGCAATGTATCTTTTCTCCAAGATAGATCCTCCAGAGGTCAGTGCTCATTACCTCTAGGATCTGGCATCTCAAAGTGTGGACATCTCAAAGTTCTCAGTGGACTGACTCCCATAGAAGCCACCTAACTTCATGAAGAGGAAGAGAGATCCCTCTGAGAAGTCAAAGAAAAAGAAAACTCTGAAGCTGGGAGAACCTTCAGAAACCAGATCGCCTGTGCCTATGACTCCTCCGCTTCAAGTAAGTCTTGTCTCCCTGAAGCTCCTTTAACTTCTGGTTTAAAACAAATATCTTCTTCCCTACCTCAACCATCCACCACATATACTCCCTCTGAGCCCACTATCTCCATTCCAACTCCCTCTGAACCCCACAACACTGAAATTAACACATTCTCACCCCCTCTACAAAAACGTTACCTCTCAACCACAACACTTCCCATCTCTGAAGCCTTACTTCTAAACAAACCCATTTCACCTCCCCCATCCACTCCCTCATCTCCTCTATACTACGACCTTTCCTCTGACTCTGAATATCCAGAAATCCCCGACCCTTCCTCTCCAACCTTGGCTCAACTCCAAGACCCAATAAACTCTGAACATATCTTATCTATCACAGAAACCTTTGAACCTACACCATCTCTCTTCGCACCTTCTTCAGCACCCTCAATAACCCTACCAACTTCTGAACCTCCCACTGAACCCTCTGAAACCACTCAAACTCCATCTGAACCCACAAATCCAACCTCTGAACCTCAACCAACCTTTCCAACCTTGGAAGAGGTATTTGCTTTATTCTCAGAAATCTCAGCTGCGAGGATCAGAGCGCTATCTGAACAATCCAGTCTAAGTGAAAATCCTTCTGAGGTAAGGACTCACTAGAATGGATTTCTCAGATGGATGATATCTGAGGTCTTCAAGTTGAAAGGACTCTCTAATCATGTCAGAAATGACTACATCAGAGGAGCTGAGGAGAGACTAGAGGCACGTATGGTTAAAGAAGCTGAAGAGAAAGCATGCGAGGAAGCTGAAGAAAAGGCTAGGCTAGAAGCTGAAGAAAAGGCTAGGCTAGAAGCTGAAGAGCATGCCAGGAAAGAAGCTGAGGAAAAAGCTATCGCTGAGGCTGCTGCTGCAAAAGCTAAAGTTGACGCTGAAGAAGCAGCACATATTACTGCAAAGGAAGCTGCAAAGTCTACTTAAGTTGCTCTGACTCGAGGTGACTCATCGACATCTGACAATGCTTTGTTGGTGCGCCAGACTCTGGAAGAACTTCAGAAGGAATAACAACTTATGAGAGTCAGACTCGACAAGGAAGATTCAGTTAACTTCAGCATCCAGAATCTTCTCGCCCAGTTGCTTTAGAGGATGCCTCATCCTCTAAACCCTTAGGCACCTTAGGCTTTTCTATTTTTTTTGTTTCTCTAAGTGTTTTTGCCTCTAAGGCTTTCCTCTTCTCTGTATCTCTCTCAACTTATCTAATAAAATATTGTTTTGCTCTACATATTTTTTTTACTATGTTTTTTTTAGTCTGACAAAAAGGGGGAGAAATAATTAAACAACCTTCAGATGAAATTAATATCTAAGTCTCACAATGCGTTGCTTACATGCTAACATTTTAAATAGATTGTGAAGTCTAAAGTGTTCTTACAGGATGTATCTGAATAAGGAAAACTGAGAAACAAGCTAAGCAACATAAGAGGCTCTAGTAAGAAACTTCAAACTCTCTAAGTACCAGACTTATGGGGAGCTTTCCAATTTCAGGGGGAGTCATATTGTACCTGACTTTAATTTATTTTCCTCTCTATCTTGTGAAGTACCATCGTTTCATCAATTGTCTGAATTTTTTGTCATCATCAAAAAGGGGGAGATTGTTAGAATAAGATTTTGGTTCAACAATATATCTCTAAGTTTTGATGATAACAAAGAATGAAACAATTTGGTACCCTAATAAATTCTCTAGGTATGCAGGACTCTAAGGTAAACTGAATCTGATGGAGCATTATCTAACGACAAACAAAGTCCAGAACAACTAATTCAGAAATGCATAAATCATATATGACGCTGACCACAAGCATGTTCAAAAGAATCACTCACAAAATCAGTCATTGAAGTTCATATGAAGACTTTGGAAACTCTGTATTTGAAGACATCTGAAGATCCTACATATGAAAACTTTGAAAGATCCTTACATCAGAAGACACTCTACTTGAAGATCAGTTAAAGAACTATTTGAAGGAGACACAACAAACAACTATCCAAAGAATACAAGATTTGAGAAAAGAATCTGATTTACGTGCACTATGAATCACGCCCAACAGATCATCTAACCAATCCGAATCAATAACTTAACAAAGAAGTATTCCAACAGATCGCGCCCAACAGATCATCTGACCAATCCAAATCAATAACTTAACAAAGAAGTATTCCAAGTATGTTATGAATCTCTATATGGATAATATTGAATACGCTTCAAGACTGCTATAGAAAGGACAAGATAATTAATGTCATTAAGTCCCATGAGTGGCAAGATATCAGCATCAATGCTCTCTCCAACGGTATCATCTCCAAGCACTATATATAGACCTCACTATCATCATACGGAAACACGAAGCTTTCACTCAAGAATTATGCACATACATTTTGAAATCATATACTAAATTCTTGTCATTTTATAATTTCAGTTATCACACACGAGTTGTTGCTCTTAGTGTGATCATTGATCAATCGTTATTAATCGTGTTCATCTTGCTTATCTAGAAGCACCAAACACATTCTTATAATTCTCAATAGTTGTTGTAATTACTCAAGTAACATGTGAAGTTTGTAGACTTGAGAGGGCTAAGAGATTGTTGTATTCTTAGACGTTTGTTGTAATCTTTCTAGATTATTGGTTTAAGTCCTTATTGAAGGCGAAATCACATTGGCATGGTGGACTGGAGTAGCTTTGAATTTCAAGCGAATCAGGATAAACTTATGTGTTATTTGTTTTTATCCCTGGGTGTGTAGCGTTGCTAAAAAAAATTATTGTCAGTGAAAATAATTCAAACCCCTCTTTCTTGTTTTTCTCTACCTTCAATAACTAGTACTAAAAGATCCTTCATAGAATTGTACAAGAAGGGAACTATTTTCAACACCTGTAATCAAGGACTTTGTATACCAATTAAACAATCCTCTATAAGGAACAATTTGAGAAAGCAATTCAATATTTAGTAAATTTAGGTCTAATTGTCACACTAAGAAATGTAAGTATGAAAAAATGGTGGTTTACATGAGAAAATTCTCATGCAAACCTTTTTGACAACATAATTACATTTGTACTTGATCAATGAACACAATGAAAATATCCAATTCTAAAATCAAGTACAAATTCCTCACCGTGAAAAATCAAGAGACAAGAGATAGAGAAGTGATAAATTACCAATGTCACTGATCAAAAGAACCTTTAAGAGGTAATCCTAATCTTCACTTGGAAGAGCCATCAACACTTTCAATTATTGAATAAAATTGCAATAAATTAAATTGATGCCTATCTAAATGAAATAAAAGATATGGATTTCATGTTAATGTTAATTCCTTCATTGAGGTTAATAAAATGCAAGAGATTGAGACGAAAATATATCGATTAGATCAGAAGCAGCAAGGGAATTATGAACGAGAGGGGTTCAGTAATAGTTCAACGAAAGAACTAGAATTTGTTTTTGGAGGGAATTAACATCATCGTATGTATTTGTAACATAAACAATTATGCCTATAAATTAAAATCAAAATATTTACATCGAAATTAAAAAATATTATCTCTAATTAAATGTATCTAGTCTAATTAAATATTCTCTCTAAGTAAATATATCTAATACATTTGACTTTTGTAACCCATTTTGTTTGTATTTTACTTTTATTGGATATTTATTAAGTATTAAATATATAATTAAGATTAACTTTGATATTTTATTTATATTCAATTATTAAATGTGTCTTTTTAATTTAAATTGTCCAATTTCAATATCAATCTCAGATATTTTTTTAACTAAAAATTTATGATATAGCGTGTTTTAAATAACATGGTATATAATTGAGTAAAAAAAACATGATATATGATTTGAGTATATGAAATCAAAATGATCAATACTTATAAAATTGCAAGATATTTCTATAAAACTCCAACTTTAAAAAAAATTGCTTAATGCATGTTTTGAGAAACAACTTAGTCATTACTTTCACCAAATAAATTATCCAATATAACAAAACTATATTGACCTCCATCCTAATTTTGAGAATCAACTTAGTCATTACTTTGTCCAAATAAAATACTTGGTCATTATTGATAAAAATGAAAAACAAAATAACTATTGTACTTTATTGAAACAATAACAAGTTTCATATAATTATATCAAATTCTAAAGAATGCGAGTACAATTAACCCTTCAAATAATCAATGACTATTAGATTACATCCCAAGAAAAAGGGGCAATAACATAGTCACATTGTCATTTACATTTGGATTAACTAAATACAAATAAATAAAATAAATTATGAAAGAATGACAAGGTTAAACATCTTCAATCTCATCATTCATATTTTTTCTCCTTCTTTCTTGATCTTGAACATCAATGTTACCTCATCAACCACAGCATGCCGACTTTTGTGCATGTTGGTTGATACTAATATTAATTCTTGCCGGCTGCAATGTACAAAGAGACATTCAACTTCATTGACAAACATCTATAAATAACACATTCAACTTATTTAAAAAAACTAACATAATAAACTTGTCCATGAGTTTAAGGAAGATGAAGTTTTAATACCATTTTCATAGATTCAGTGTCATCAAGCCTTTGTTTTATATCCCTTGTAATCGAGAAGAAAGCTTTTTCCACATTTCGACTTGTTTTTGCACTCTGCAACAAAAAATTATCCAGTTTATGGTAATAACAACAAAGTTAAGGAAGTATCATCATTTTCAAATTTACACCACTTACTGTTTCAAAAAATTTGATCCCATACTCATTGGCTAGTGCTTGGCCCTTGGAGGTAGGCACGGCCTAGAGAGAAATATATAATCAAATTTGACATACATATGAGAAAGAGAGGATTTGGAATGTGTTATTGTTACTAGTTTTATATACATATATAATCATACTGGTATGAATTATTCATGTTATATGAGTATGAAACATTAAATTAGGGATGACAAAGCCCGCCGAGCATTGCCTATTTTGCCCACGTTTTTTCACGGGACGGGTTAATATTTTAGACTCTCGCCGTCTAATATACATGTGACATCTTGCCTCTTTTTTTCGGTATTTCATGGGCGTATGCATTAACACGAATTTTTACAACTTTTGTCCTTTAAGGGTACAAAGTCTGCATGCCCGCTCTGCCTCACCCTCATTTTTTTCACGGGACAAGTCAAGGTTTTAGGTTCGCACCCTTAACTAGGTTCTCCCTATCCTGCCCCGCCCTTTTCTTTTGCGTTTTTATGAGACATGCATGTTTGTTTGCTTCCCCTACATAAAACGAAGTTTTATAACACTCCAAAGACAAAGAAGTTCTCAATGTTTGCATACTCTTTTATTGTCACCCATGTCAGCTTTGTTTCCAACCAGTATTTTGTTGACATTGTCAGAAGCATGTTGCTCAATGCTAAGCATCCAACTCCTAATATCTGAAATTAGTATAAATTGCGTGAATATTCCATGTGGCAAAGCCTTGGAAGTAAAAACAACAGAACTTTAGTTCAACTTTTAAACCAAAGCACAAGCTGAAAACTTTACTGTTAAATGAAGACTCATTTGTCACATCATAGACTAGTAATATTCCCATAGCACCGCGATAGTAAGCTGAAGTAGAAAAATAAATCAAGTCAAGGTTTGGCTAAAAATTCGACTCAAAATAAAGGATAACCAGATATATCAGAATTTTTGCTTATATTTAAGATCAAAATGAGTACTTGACGAATACTTTCACTCAAAAATAAATTCAAATCTTACCTCTTGTAATTGTTCGGAATCGCTCTTGACCTGCAGTATCCCAAATTTGGAGCTTAATTCGTTTTCCATGCATCTCTATGTTTCTGTTTCTAAAATCGATGCTGCATCAGGAAGAATGACTTGTCATTAAGAGGAAATCCTCACACACTAGCTTGTGCAACTCTACACCAAAATCATGAAAACTCACCCCATAGTTGGAAGATAACTAGTACTAAAAGATCCTTCAGAGAATCGTACAAGAAGAGAACTCTTTCCAACACCTGCAATCAAAGTTAATATACACAAATTATGGACTTTGTATAGGAATTAAACAATTCTCAAGGAACAATTTGAGAAAGCAATTTGACATTTAGTAAATTTAGGTCTAATTTTCACACTAAAAAATCTAAGTATGAAAAAAATGGTGGTTTACATGAGAAAATTCCCAATTCAAACCTTTTCGACAACATAGTTACATTTATACTTTATCAATGAACACATTGAAAATATCCAATTCTAAAATCAAGTACAATTACCTCGCCGTGAAAAATCAAGAGACAAGAGATAAAGAAGTGGTAACTTACCACTGTCGCCGATCAAAAGAACCTTTAAGAGGTAATCGTAATCTTCACTTGGAAGAGCCATCAACACTTTTAATCAATGAATGAAATTGCAATAAATTAAATTGATGCCTATCTACATGAAATAAAAGATATGAATTTCATGTTAATGTTAATTCCTTCATGGAGGAAAACAAAATGCAAGAGATTGAGACGAAAATATACCGATTAGATGAGAAGCAGCAAGAAAATTGTGAACGAGAGAGGTTCGGTAATAGTTCAACGGAAGAACTAGAATTGTTTTAGAGGGAATGAACATCATCGTGTGTATTTGTAACGTAAGCAATTATGCCTTTAAATTAAAATCAAAATATTTACACCGAAATTAATATATATATATATATATATATCTATATATATATATATATATATTCTCTCTAATTAAATGTATCTAGTCTAATTAAATATTCTCTCTGACTAAATATATCTAATATATTTGACTTTTGTAACCCATTTTTGTTTGTATTTTACTTTTATTGGATATTTATTAAAATATTGAATATAAACTTAATATTAACTTTGATATTTTATTTATATTGAATTATAAAATTTGTCTCTTTAATTTAAATTATCCAATATCAGTATCAACCTCAGATATTTTTTAAATTAAAAATTTATGATATAGCGTGTTTTAAATAACATGGTATATGATTGAGTAAAAAAAATAACATGGTATATGATTTGAGTACATGAAATAAAAATGTTCAATACTTATAAAATTGCAAGATAATTCTAAAAAAAACTCCAACTTAAAAAAATATTGGCTTAATGTATGCCATGAGAAACACTCTAGTCATTACTTTCTCCAAATAAATTATCGAGTATAACAAAACTATATTGACCTCCATCTTAATTTTGAGAAGAGATTAATTATTATATACTGTCGGTGTAAAAAAATTTACATTGTCAATTCATCACCATCATCCGTTTGAATTATTTGATAAATTTTTAAAATAAAAATCATACTTATTTTACACTTGGTCATTATTTTACACTTAGTCATTATTTTCTCCAAATAAAACACTTGGTCATTAATTTCAATAATATGAAATGCTATCATAGAAGATATATGTAGTTATAAAAGAAAATTTTAAATTATTGATAAAAATGAGAAACAAAATAACTATTGTAATTTATTGAAACAATAATGAACTCTGTATAATTTTATCAAATTCTAAAAAATGTCAGTGCAATTAATCCTTCAAATAATCAATGACTAGTGAATTATGTCCCAAGGAAAAGGGACAATAACACAATCATATTGTCATTTATATTTGGATTAACTAACTACTAAAAAAGAAAGAAATGATGAAAGAATGACAAGGTTAAACATCTTCAATCTCATCATATATGTTTTTTTCTCCTTCTTTCTTGATCTTGAACACAAATGTTACCTCCTCAACCACAACATGTTGACTTTTGTGCATGTTGGTTGATACTAATACTCATTTTTGTCGACTACAATATGCAAACAGACATTCAACTTCATTGACAAACAGTTATAAATAACACAATCAACTTATTTAAAAAAACTAACATAATAAATATGTCCATGAGTTCAAAGAAGATGAAGTTTTAATACCATTTTTATAGAATCAGTGTCATCGAGCCTTTTTTTTATATCCCTTGTGATTGAGAAGAAAGCTTTTTTCACATTTCAATTTGTTTTTGCACTCTGCAACAAAAAATTATTCAGTTTGCAATAATAACAGCAAAGTTAAGGAAGTGTCGGCATTTTCAAATTTACACCACTTACTATTTCATAAAATTTGATCCCATACTCATTGGCTAGTGCTTGGTCCTTGGAGGTATGCACGACCTAGAGAGAAATATATAATCAAATTTGACATACATATGAGAAAGAGAGGATATGGAATGTGTTAGTGTTATTACTTTTGTATACGTATATGATCATACTAATATGAATTATTAATGTTATCTGAATTTGAAATATGATATTAGCGATGGATAAACCCGTCAAGCATTGCTCGTTTTGGCCGCGTTTTTTTTAGGACGGATCAATATTTTTGACTTTCACCGTCTAATATACATGTGATGTCCCGCCTCTTTTTTTCGTGATTTTGCGGGCACATGCATTAACACGTATTTTTTATTAGTTTTATCATTTAGGGGTACAAAGCATGCATGCCCGCTCCGCCTCACCCTCTTTTTTTTTCACGGGACAGGTCAAGGTTTTAGGTTCGCACCTTAACCTAGGTCCTCCCAGTCCTACTCCGCCCTTTTCTTTTGTGAGTTTTTGCGAGTCGGACATGTCTGTTTGCTACCCTTACATAAAATAGTTTTATAACACTGTAAAGAAAAATAAATCCCTCAACGTTTGGATACTCTTTTGTTATCATGCATGTCAGCTTTGTTCCCAACCCGTCTTTTGTTGACATTTTCAGAAGCATGTTGCTCAATGCTAGGCATCCAACTCCTAATATCGGAAATGTGGGAAAATTTCCAAAATAATAATTAATTGTATGATTATATTATTTGAATTAATAATATAAATATAAATATTATATTCAAAGTTTTCATATTTCAATTGCATGGTCTATAGTAATTATTATTGGTCTAAAGTGCCATTTAATTGGTTTCCTTTCTTTTAGGAGTAGTTGCAAGGTATAAACAAATATTTGTTATTCTTATGCGAAACGTTGTTACTAAGTTGCAATTGGAATAGTGTCATGTTTTTTCTAAGAGTTGCTACTGTTTCATAACAGACGTGATTTTCAATATAAATTACAGGGTATGGTCACGGTGGAAAAAACACACAAAAAATCAATCTCAATTAATTTCTCATTCTAAATCATCTTTCTCTTCTCTAATGCATGAGAGCAATTGAAAGAAACATTCTTCTGTAAAATATTATCAACAGATACGCTTAGAGAGATTGTGCAATTCTCTTTAAGGATTCCAAAGTATCCTGCAGGAAATTCGCCGGTAACTCCTTTTGCATCCAACATAGAAAGATTGGTGGGGGTGAATTGTTCCTTAAGCTTAGTGTAAAACTACACACTTTAGAAGTTTATCGTGCAAATTAATTTCTCTGTTTCAACTCCATTTGTTCTTAGTTTTGCAGCAACACCAAAAATTCAAAGGCAATAACAATCTTAAGGAACAATATTTTTTTTAATGGCTGCTTCACTAAAAGAGATGACTTCTGACTTTGTGAAATTAGAGAAATTCGATGGAGGGAATTTTATTCGTTGGCAGAAAAAAATGAAATTTCTTCTCACAACACTGAAGGTGGTGTATGTCCTTAACATTCCAAAACCGGAAGAAAAAGAAGATGAAACAATTGGTGAAACTAGAGAGAGACAAAAGTGGGATAATGATGATTATATATGCATGGGACACATCCTCAACAGTATGTGCGATTCTTTGTTCGACATTTATCAGAGCAGTAACTCCGCAAAAGAGTTATGGGAGAAATTGGAATCAAGATACATGCAAGAGAACGCTACAAATAAGAAGTTTCTTGTTTCTCAATTTAATAATTATAAAATGATAGATGGTAGGTCTGTTATGGAACAAATGCATGAAATTGAACGTATTCTCAATAATTACAAACAACATAATATGCACATGGATGAAACTATAATTGTATCCTCCATAATAGATAAACTTCCTCCTTCTTGGAAAGATTTTAAAAGAACCATGAACCATAAGAAGGAGGATATTTCTCTTGAACAATTGGGTAATCACCTTCGTTTAGAAGAAGAGTATCGAAAACAAGATGATACTAAAAGCCAATTTACTCAAGAGAAGGTCCATGTGATGGAGGAAGGAAATTCAAGCAAACATTCCAATAAAAGAAAACGAGATTTCAAAAATTCTCATGAAAACCACAAAGGTTATAACAACCTAAAGAAAAAGAAAGGAAATTGTTATCATTGTGGAAATCCAGGACACTTTAAACATGAGTGCAAGTTCTTAAAGAAAAAGAACAAAGATAAGAATTCAAGTGCAATAAAAGAAAATCGTGTTGCTGTTATTTCTGAAATCAACATGATAGAAGATGTTAATTCTTGGTGGATAGACTCTGGTGCTACCCGTCATGTGTGCAAAAATAAAGAACTATTCAAGACCATTAATGAAGAAGATGGTAGTGTTTTGTACATGGGAAATGCTTCTACTGTCCAAGTCAAAGGAAAAGGATCGGTAGAGATTGAATTCACATCTGGAAAAATACTCACTCTTAAAGATGTATTCTATGTTCCTGAAGTTAGGAAAAACTTGATTTCTGTACCTTTACTTAATAAGTATGGTTTCAAATCTGTATTTGAGGGAGATAAATTTATTCTCTCCAAAGGGGGAATGTTTGTGGGGAAAGGTTATCTTTGTAAGAATATGTTCATGTGTAATATTGTTAATAATAATAATAATAATGTGATTTCTGCTTATACTGTTGAGTCTTGTGATTCATGGCATATGCGACTAGGACATGTTAATTTTAGTAAATTAAAAGACATGATGAAATCAAGTTTAATTCCTAATTTTGATATAAACTTAAATTCTTGTACCACATGCATGTTAACTAAAATTACAAGACAACCGTTTAAGAGAGTTGAAAGAAATTCTAAAGTATTAGATTTAATTCATTCTGATGTATGTGATTTACATGGTTGGCCTACTATTGGTGGTAAAAAATATTTTGTCACTTTCGTTGATGATTGCACTAGATTTTTTTATGTTTATTTAATGCACTCTAAAGATGAAGTTTTAGAAAAATTCAAAAAATTTAAAGCTCAAGTAGAACTCCAACATGAAACTTTTATTAAATGTTTTAGGAGTGATAGAGGGGGAGAATTCTATCATCCTAATTATTTTGAGTCCACTGGTATTATACATCAAATAACTGCACCCTATTCCCCACAACAAAATGGGATAGCAGAAAGGAAAAATAGGGTGTTGGAAGAAATGGTGAATGCCATGTTATGATATTTTGGGTTATCCAAAGGATATTGGGGTGAAGCCATGCTAACTGCACGTTATATACTGAATAGAGTTCCTAATAAAAGGAGCAAGATAACCCCATATGAACTCTGGAAGAAAAGAAAACCAAATCTTAAATATTTAAAAGTTTGGGGTTGTAGAGCAATTGTTAAGGTGCCTGAACCAAAAAGAAAGAAATTGGGAGAAAGAGGAATTGAATGTGTATTTCCGGGCTATGCTGAAAACAGCAAAGCATATAGATTCATGGTTATTGAATCCAATGACTTATATCCTATTAATACCGTGATTGAGTCACGAGATGCAATTTTTCAAGAAAGTAGATTTACCTCAATTCAAAATTGCAAAGACAATGTTCATTATGATGTTCAAAGTCTAGAAAATAATGTATCAAATAATGATATGTTGGGATGTTCAGAACCTAGAAAAAGTAAAAGAATCCGAAAAGTAAAAAATTATGGATCAGACTTCTTCATGTTCCTTGTAGAAGGAAATAATGATTCTATAAATCGTTATGGACCAATTTGCTATAACCTAGAGAATGATCCAGAAACATTTGAAGAGGCAATAAAATCTCAAGATTCAGCCTTTTGGAAAGAAGCCATCCAAGAGGAAATGGACTCGATTATGGGTAATAAAACCTGGAAATTAGTAAATCTCCCACCAGGGTCAATACCCATAGGTTGTAAATGGATCTTTAAAAGGAAAATGAAAGTTGATGGTACCATTGAAAAATTCAAAGCTAGACTTGTCGCTAAAGGATTTACACAAAAAGAAGGAATTGATTATTTTGATACTTATGCACCTGTTGCAAGAATTGCATCAATTAGAGTGCTTATGGCACTCGCTTCCATCTATAAATTTGTCATTCATCAAATGGATGTTAAAACTGCTTTCCTAAATGGAGAATTGGATGAAGAGGTGTATATGAAACAACCTGAAGGGTTTGTTATCAAAGGCCAAGAACATAAAGTGTGTAAATTAACTAAGTCTTTATATGGGTTAAAACAAGCGCCCAAACAATGGCATCAAAAATTTGATCAAGTTATGTTGGCCAATGGATACAAAATAAATGAATCTGACAAATGTATTTATAGTAAATTCAACAATGAAAAAGGAGTTATGATTTGTTTATATGTGGATGATATGTTAATCTTTGGTACTGAATTAAAAGAGGTAGAAAAGACTAAAGCTTTCTTATCCAAAAAATTTGATATGAAAGACTTAGGTGAAGCAGATGTGATTTTAGGGATTAAAATCATAAGAGATGGTGAACATATTGGCTTATTGTAGATGTTTGATTGACTGCATTGTATGGTAAAACACTAGCCGGATTCTAATGTCTTGACTGATGTCATGACATGCTGTGGAGATGACTGTTTGACTGCATTGTATGTTAGAACATCTAACTGTACTCTGATGTCTTGACTGATGTCATGACATACTTGAGTTGTATGTTGCAGGTTTAGCTAATACAAGATCTACTGAATGTCAAACTATATGTTATGACATTCATCCCTGTCAGCAGTTACTGAGGAATAGAACAGCTGGTGTTCTTTAATAACTCAGTATTTGTTTCCAGTCTGTTTATCAAGGGGATAACAGACCTGACACAAAGCCTACTGTCTGAATGTCAAACTGGAAGTTATGACATTCATCATTGACAGCATATACTGAATAATAGGCAGGTTAGTTGTCTGCTACAGTTCAGTATATTTCTCAGTCTGCTTATCAAGAGGATAACAGACCTGACGTAAGGCTCATTGTGTAAATGTCAAATTGGATGCTTTGACATTTATGAATGTACACTGTTACTGAAGTATGGACTGATTGGTCCTGTACAGTACAGCAAATTTGTACAGTCTATTTTCAGGAAGATAACAGACTTAGCATATGGTCTATGCTTTGGATGTCAAACTAAATGTTGTGACATTCACTCCAGACAGCATATGCTAAATTGTTGGTTGTTTAGTTTTTCTGTTTCAGCATATTTCTCAGGCTATTCTTCAGGAAGTCAACAGCTGAGCTAAAATCCAGGAAACCAACAACTAAGCTACAATAAATGAACCTAACAAATAGCCTATTTGTTAGTAACCTAGTTGTGGAATTTAGGTTAACTCGCTTGACCTTAAATTCAGGAAATACAAGTACAAGGCCCAAGTGCTGCAATATAAAAGGATGGCAATCCTTCTTTCAGAACTCGGGGATTTTAGGCGTGAAGATTTTGTGTGTCCATCATACTTCACTGATGTATTTTTGTGTGTCTTGTATTAGGTATATCTTGTAAGCCAAGCTATTATCACTGAGATGATTGCATTGGTATAGGGTGTTCATTGAGTTGTAAGTGTTGTGTCACTCTAAGCTTTTAAGCGTGAGTGCTGTGTATCTTGATTAAAGTTGTTAAGCACAATCAAGAGTTGTTTGAAGTGTGACTTCACAATTGTCTTTAATCTTAATTAAAGGTTGTAATCACTGAGGTGATTGAGGGGGAGTGAGTAGGAACTCTGATCTTAGTGTAAGATTGAAATTGCATTGGGTAGGTATTAAGTGATAGGGTTAAACAGTTGGTTTAAGGTCTGAATTAATACTACTAATAGTGGATTTCCTCCCTGGCTTGGTAGCCCCCAGACGTAGGTCATGTTGGACCGAACTGGGTAAACAATTACTTGTGTTATTTACTGCACTTACTTTTAAGTTCTGCATAATTCTTGTCTGCGCAGAATTGGATGTCATAACAACCCGTGTGACATCGAAAGTCTGATAACTAGAATTTCAATTGGCATCAGAGCAGGCACCCTGCCTGTTAATTTCTAGGTGAGATCTAGGGAAGTTACTTTCTAGTACCATGGACAAGGATGTAGGACACTCAAATAGACCACCCATGCTGGATGGTTCTAACTATGATGACTGGAAGCCTCGTATGATAGCCTTCTTAAGGTCTCTAGATAGCAAAGTCTGGAGAGTTGTCAACAAAGGATGGGAACATCCAACGAAGACAGGTGAAGATGGAGTCAGTATGCAAATTCCTGAAGAAGAGTGGGACAAGGAGCAGGAGGCATTAGCCCTTGGAAATTCTAAGGCCTTGAATGCATTGTTCAATGGAATAAGTAAGAACATCTTCAGACTGGTGCACCACTGTGAGTTGGCCAAGGAAGTGTGGGATACCCTCAAGATAACTCATGAAGGTACCTCCAAGGTGAAGATGTCTAAACTTCAGATGTTGACCACCAAGTTTGAAAATCTGAGGATGAAAGAGGATGAGACTATTCATGACTTTCACATGAATATTCTTGAAATTGCCAACACCTCTAGTGGCCTAGGCGAGAAAATGGCTGAAGAGAAACTTGTAAGAAAGATTCTCAGGTCATTACCTAAGAGATTTTCCATGAAGGTCACTGTTATAGAAGAGGCTCAGGAGATCTGCAATATGAAGGTGGATGAGCTCATTGGTTCTCTCCAAACCTTTGAAATGGGCTTCCGTGAGGATGCTGAAAAGAAGAACAAAAGCATAGCTTTTGTATCAAATACTGAAGAGAATTCAGAAGAAGGAAACATTGAAGGAAATGAAAGCATTTCAGAAGCCATAGCCATGCTTGAAAGACAGTTCAACAAGTTCATAAAGAAGGTTGATCAACAGGGTAGACCTAATGTCAAGAACTCTTCATATGACATCAGTAGAAAATCAAAATATGAAGAAAAGGTCACTCAAGGCAAGGGAATCCAGTGCCATGGATGTGAAGGTTATGGTCATATTAAAGCTGAATGCCCTACCTTTCTCAAGATGCAAAAGAAAGGGCTATCTGTCACCTGGTCAGAAGGAGACTCTGAGAGTGAATCTGAAGGAGAGTTTGCTAAACATGTCACTGCTCTGACCAGTGTCTGTTGTAACACCCTTCTAAAATACCCCAATTATTTAATAACAACAACAAATATATATCAGAGTAATCATGCACCAAGGGTGTCACACAACATTTCACACCATAAAACTGTCATGCTCTTTATTTAATCAAAGTAAACATTTTTGTTTGCAAAATTCGCAGCGGATATAAATTATGTCAACCATTCCCAACATATAACATATTACATGTAAAAAGTTCAACAATCAACAATAAAACAATTAAAACATCCCGTCCCGATGTTACATCTATCAGAGCACGACCCACTACGTAGACTACTTTAGACTTCGAGCATTAGCTTCTACTCAACTCACTGCTCATTACCTGAAAAATAGTTGTAAGGGTGAGTTCCTCAATCGATATAACAAACATTATAAATTATCATGTTATGTTAAGTAAATTTACACGTTAATCACCCTAATCATATCATGCATTCAGTAACGGCACATCAACTCAAATATCATACTCAATAACAACGTAAAATGCAACTCAATAACGACATAAATTGCAACTCAACAACAACATAAAATGCAACTCAAATGAGACTCGACTCGTCATGCATGTGGTACCATTCGGAGTAAGACTCCCAACTTAAAATCATTGCCAGTTTAGTGGGCATCAAGGCATAAGCCTTCAACTTTCAACTTAAAATTTTTGCCAATCCAGGCCAACGTGGTGTGAGCAAAGCTCCGATTTTTGCCAATCCAGGCCAACGTGGTGTGAGCAAAGCTCCGACTTAATGCATATGAATGTACATGGCATACACGACTTTAAATTCCGACAACATAATAATAACAGCAACACAACAATGTTTTCAACATAATCAACTTATAATCAACGTTGGCTCATCAAGCCTACAACTCAGTATTTTCAACAACTTAACACAACTTATCAACATATTTATATCAACACTTCATAACATAAACTCAACAAAATTACTCATCGAAATCAACGAGAATATGCCAATCACCAATTATGTTCACAACATTGAAATATCAAATTTTCCAATTTCCAACAGTGTTAACCGGTTAACGCCCTGGGTTAACCGGTTAACGCAGGACAAAAAATACATTTTCTGGCAAAACGCAACAGTGTTAACCGGTTAACACCCTGGGTTAACCGGTTAACGCAGGCAAAACAGCAGTCCCTGCGCTAACACAAGGCAGAATGCAGAGTTCTCCGCATTTTCCGCCGTTGGAGGACTTCCAGACCTCCGATTCAACTTCCGTAAAAAGCTACATTATCGGAAAATCACGACACATACAATTATCGATTCAATTTCAATTTTTATACAACTTATTCATCACAATTTTCTCAGCATTCTAAATCCCAATTAGGGTCAATTCAACGGCTATCACTACCCATGACATGTTAATCTATAATACCCATCAAACGACGATAAACCCCCCTTACCTGAGATAATCCGGCAATCTCTAAGCTTCAAGCTTTTCCGTTCTTCAACCTTTGCTCTCTAGCTCTTCCTCTTTGCCCTTTCTCCACTTTTCACTTTTCAGCCGCTTCTCTGTTTCACGTGAAAACTCTTTACCAACAATTGAACCCTTTTTCCTTATTCCAACATATATATATTTTCCAAATAATTATTATTCCAATTAATAATAATAATAATAATCCAATAATTCAATTTATTTAATTAAATTATTAAATATATTATTAACTTAATTTAAATAATCCTCTTATTTAATTCGGGGTGTTACAACTCTCCCCTACTAAAAGAGTTTTCGTCCTCGAAAACATACCTCAAGCAAATAACTCCGGATAAGACTCCTTCATCTGACTCTCCAGTTCCCAAGTCACATTGCCACCTGCTGGTCCTCCCCAAGCTACCTTCACCAAGGCAATCTCTTTACCCCGCAACTGCTTCAACTCTCGATCCTCAATCCTCATAGGTGATGTTTCAACGGTCAGGTTATCTCTCACCTGTACATCATCTACTTGGATCACATGTGACGGATCATGAATGTACCTCCTCAACTGAGACACATGAAAAACCTCATGCAAATTCGCAAGTGACGGCGGTAAAGCGATACGATAGGCTACCTCTCCTATCCTCTCCAAAATGTGATAAGGACCAATAAATCGAGGAGTCAACTTCTTTGACTTCAAAGCTCGACCAACCCCTGTTATCGGAGTAACACGAAGAAACGCGTGATCTCCCTCTTGAAACTCAAGTGACTTCCTCCTCCTGTCGTGATAACTCTTCTGACGACTCTGAGCAATTCTCATCTTCTCCTGAATCATCTTAATCTTTTCTGTAGTTTGTTGAACAATCTCCGGTCCAACCACAGCACTCTCACCGGACTCATACCAACATAAAGGTGTCCGACATCTCCTACCATACAAAGCTTCAAACGGTGCCATACCAATACTCGAATGAAAACTATTGTTGTAGGTAAACTCAATCAAAGGTAAATAACAATCCCAAGCACCTCCCTTCTCCAAAACACAAGCTCTCAAAAGATCCTCTAATGACTGAATCGTCCTCTCAGTCTGACCATCAGTCTGCGGATGATATGCAGAACTCAATCTCAGCTTAGTTCCCAAAGCCTTCTGCAAACCTTCCCAGAATTTCGATGTAAATCTAGGATCTCTGTCCGAAACAATACTCGACGGAATTCCATGCAAACTTACAATCTTCTCAATATACAACTCGGCTAATCTCTCTAACGGATAATCCATTCTGATCGGAATGAAATGAGCCGACTTCGTCAATCTATCCACAATCACCCAAATAGCTTCAAAATTCTTATTTGTCCTCGGCAAACCAGAAACAAAATCCATACTGATACTATCCCACTTCCACTCTGGAATAGCCAACGGTTGCATTAGCCCAGACGGCTTCTGATGCTCAATCTTCGACTTCTGACAAGTCAAACAGGAATAAACAAAGCTCGCAATTTCTCTTTTCATTCCCGGCCACCAAAATAACTTTTTCAAATCGTGATACATCTTCGTAGCTCCAGGATGAATACTCAACCCACTACGATGTCCTTCTTCAAGAATACTCTTCTTAAGTTCGGTAACATTCGGAACGCACACCCGATTACCAAATTTCAAAACACCATTCTCATCAACTCTGAATTCGCCACCTTGACCTTGATTCACTAGAGTCAACTTATCAACCAAAAGCATATCAGATTTCTGACCCTCTCTGATCTCATCCAGAATACCACTTGTTAACTTCAACATTCCCAATTTAACACTGTTGTGAGTACTCTCACACACCAAACTCAAGTCTCTAAACTGCTCAATTAAATCCAATTCCTTAACCATTAGCATAGACATATGTAATGATTTCCGACTCAATGCATCAGCCACTACGTTTGCTTTACCCGGATGGTAATTCAAACCAAAGTCATAATCCTTCAGAAACTCTAACCATCTTCTCTGTCTCATATTCAGCTCTTTCTGATCAAACAAATACTTTAAACTTTTATGGTCACTGAAAACTTCAAATCTTGACCCATACAAGTAATGCCTCCATAACTTCAGGACAAATACCACAGTTGCCAACTCTAAATCATGCGTCGGATAGTTCCTCTCATGAACCCTCAGCTGTCTCGAAGCATAAGCTATAACCTGCTTATTCTGCATCAACACACCACCCAAACCCAACAATGAAGCATCACAGTAAACCTCAAATGGTTCCGACGGACTCGGTAATATCAGAATAGGAGCAATAGTCAACCTTCTCTTTAACTCTTGGAAACCTTCTTCACATTTTGAATCCCAAACAAACGCTTGCCCCTTTCTAGTCAACATCGTCAACGGTAACGCCAACTTAGAAAATCCCTCAATGAACTTCCTATAATAACCAGCCAAGCCAAGAAAACTTCGAATCTCAGCAACAGACTTCGGAGCTTCCCACTTAGACACCGCTTCTATCTTAGAAGGATCAACAGCAACGCCACCTCTTGAAATCACATGACCAAGAAAACTCACCTCTCCTAACCAAAATTCACACTTGGACAGTTTAGCAAATAACTTCTTTTCTCGGAGAATTTCTAAAACCACTCTCAAATGCTCAGCATGCTCTTCTTCAGATTTCGAATACACCAAAATGTCATCAATAAACACCACAACAAACTTGTCTAGGTACGGATGGAAAATCCTATTCATATACTCCATAAATACTCCAGGCGCATTAGTCACACCAAAAGGCATTACAGAATACTCATAATGTCCATACCTTGTCCTGAAAGCAGTCTTCTGAATATCCTCGGTTTTCACACGGATCTGATGATACCCAGATCTCAAATCTATTTTGCTGAACACACTTGCACCAACCAACTGATCCATCAAATCATCAATCCTCGGCAAAGGATACCGATTCTTGATCGTCACTTTATTCAGTTGCCTGTAGTCCACACACAACCTCATAGTACCTTCTTTCTTCTTAACCAATAGCACTGGTGCACCCCACGGTGACACACTCGGACGAATAAATTTCTTATCCAACAGATCTTCCAACTGACTCTTCAATTCAGTTAACTCAACAGCAGACATACGGTAAGGAGCCATCGATATCGGTCTAGTACCAGGTACCAAATCAATCGAGAACTCCACTTCGCGCTCTGGCGGTAATTCATTCACTTCTTCCGGAAACACATCAGGAAAATCACACACCACGGCTAGATCGCCAATCACCAGTTTATCTTTAGCCTCCAAAGTCGCTAACAGCATAAACAACTCTGCCCCATCAGCTACTTCTTCATTCACTTGCCTTGCTGATAGAAACAAACTCTTTCCCTCCTCAATCTCAGGAAAGACCACCGTCTTATCAAAACAGTTGATAGAAACTCGGTTAAACACCAACCAGTTCATACCCAGAATAACATCAATCTGCACTAGTGGAAGACACACTAGGTCCATCCCAAAGTCTCTACCAAAAATACTCAAAGGACAATTTAAACAAACCGAAGTAGTAGTCACTGAACCCTTCGCAGGAGTATCAATTACCATACTACCAAACATCTCAGATATCTCTAACTTAAGTTTCACAGCACAATCCAAAGATATAAAGGAATGAGTCACACCTGTGTCAATAATAGCTACAAGAGGAAAGCCATTAATATAACACGTACCTCGGATAAGTCTGTCCTCACTGGAGGTTTGAGTTCCAGTCAATGCGAACACCTTCCCAGTCTGAGATTTCTTTGGCTTCTGACACTGACTTCCAATATGCCCTTCTTCGCCACAATTAAAACAAATCACTTCCTTGTGCTTGCAATCAGCTATTGCATGACCAGTCTTACCACAACGAAAACATCTCTTTACTTCAACAGTACATACATTACTCTTATGACCAGCCTGACCACATTTGAAGCAAACTATACCAACAGGATCACCTCCCCTACTAGTCCTCTGAGCTGGAGCAGCTCCTTGTTTCCCTTTTCCCACTGGGGCATCATACGGCTTGCCACGGTTTTGATGTTGCTTGCCCCTGCGGTCACTGACAATCTTGTAATGAGCATTATTGTCTTCTTCAAATATCCTGCAGCTATCAACCAATTCAGTAAAAATGCGTATCTTCTGATACCCAACAGCCTTCTTAATTTCAGAGCGCAGTCCATTTTCAAACTTGATGCACTTTGAAAATTCAGCACCAGCACCAGTGTAATGAGGATAAAATTTGGACAGCTCCACAAATTTCGCAGCATAATCAGTGACAGACATGTTTCCTTGCTTCAGCTCAAGGAACTCAATTTCCTTCTTACCACGGACATCTTCCGGATAATACTTTCTCATGAATTCCCTACGGAATACATCCCAAGTAATGACTTCACCTGCCACGGTCAACCTCTCGTGAGTCTCTAGCCACCAGTCATCAGCTTCGACTGCTAGCATGTGAGTACCATATCGAACCTTCTGAGCGGGAGTGCAATCCATAACACGGAAGATTCTCTCAATCTCTTTCAACCATCCCAAGGCTGCATCTGGATCATGCTTCCCTTTAAACACCGGCGGATTCTCTCTTTGAAAAGTCGCCAAGCTACGTGATCCCGCATCTCCACCAGCATTTGGCAAGTTCTGCACAGCTTGTGCCATTGCTTGCATTGCGGCAGCCATTGCAGCGTCATTCCTTCCAGCCATTTCAACTTATCACTACAACACAACTTAAAAGTTAGACTAGTAACACTTACACAATTGTTAGACAGTAACGACACGACAACTGGCCGGACAGACCGACCTGCTCTGATACCACTAATGTAACACCCTTCTAAAATACCCCAATTATTTAATAACAACAACAAATATATATCAGAGTAATCATGCACCAAGGGTGTCACACAACATTTCACACCATAAAACTGTCATGCTCTTTATTTAATCAAAGTAAACATTTTTGTTTGCAAAATTCGCAGCGGATATAAATTATGTCAACCATTCCCAACATATAACATATTACATGTAAAAAGTTCAACAATCAACAATAAAACAATTAAAACATCCCGTCCCGATGTTACATCTATCAGAGCACGACCCACTACGTAGACTACTCTAGACTTCGAGCATTAGCTTCTACTCAACTCACTGCTCATTACCTGAAAAATAGTTGTAAGGGTGAGTTCCTCAATCGATATAACAAACATTATAAATTATCATGTTATGTTAAGTAAATTTACACGTTAATCACCCTAATCATATCATGCATTCAGTAACGGCACATCAACTCAAATATCATACTCAATAACAACGTAAAATGCAACTCAATAACGACATAAATTGCAACTCAACAACAACATAAAATGCAACTCAAATGAGACTCGACTCGTCATGCATGTGGTACCATTCGGAGTAAGACTCCCAACTTAAAATCATTGCCAGTTTAGTGGGCATCAAGGCATAAGCCTTCAACTTTCAACTTAAAATTTTTGCCAATCCAGGCCAACGTGGTGTGAGCAAAGCTCCGATTTTTGCCAATCCAGGCCAACGTGGTGTGAGCAAAGCTCCGACTTAATGCATATGAATGTACATGGCATACACGACTTTAAATTCCGACAACATAATAATAACAGCAACACAACAATGTTTTCAACATAATCAACTTATAATCAACGTTGGCTCATCAAGCCTACAACTCAGTATTTTCAACAACTTAACACAACTTATCAACATATTTATATCAACACTTCATAACATAAACTCAACAAAATTACTCATCGAAATCAACGAGAATATGCCAATCACCAATTATGTTCACAACATTGAAATATCAAATTTTCCAATTTCCAACAGTGTTAACCGGTTAACGCCCTGGGTTAACCGGTTAACGCAGGACAAAAAATACATTTTCTGGCAAAACGCAACAGTGTTAACCGGTTAACACCCTGGGTTAACCGGTTAACGCAGGCAAAACAGCAGTCCCTGCGCTAACACAAGGCAGAATGCAGAGTTCTCCGCATTTTCCGCCGTTGGAGGACTTCCAGACCTCCGATTCAACTTCCGTAAAAAGCTACATTATCGGAAAATCACGACACATACAATTATCGATTCAATTTCAATTTTTATACAACTTATTCATCACAATTTTCTCAGCATTCTAAATCCCAATTAGGGTCAATTCAACGGCTATCACTACCCATGACATGTTAATCTATAATACCCATCAAACGACGATAAACCCCCCTTACCTGAGATAATCCGGCAATCTCTAAGCTTCAAGATTTTCCGTTCTTCAACCTTTGCTCTCTAGCTCTTCCTCTTTGCCCTTTCTCCACTTTTCACTTTTCAGCCGCTTCTCTGTTTCACGTGAAAATTCTTTACCAACAATTGAACCCTTTTTCCTTATTCCAACATATATATATTTTCCAAATAATTATTATTCCAATTAATAATAATAATAATAATCCAATAATTCAATTTATTTAATTAAATTATTAAATATATTATTAACTTAATTTAAATAATCCTCTTATTTAATTCGGGGTGTTACATCTGTGCCTCAGATGATGACTCAAGCGGAGATGAACTTACCTTGGATGAACTTGCTGCTTCATATAAAGAACTATGTGTTAAAAGTGCAGAAGTGTGTATCCAAGGAGAAAAGCATAAGAAACTCATCAAAGAGCTGGAAGCTGAGAAACAGAAGCAACTGAAAGTCATAGATGGTCTGAATGGAGAGATATCTTTGCTGACATCTAAGCTAGAACAAATGACTAAATCCATCAGAATGTTGAATAAAGGAACTGACACCTTGGAAGAGATTCTAAAGGTGGGACAGAAGGCAGGAACCATGTCTGGTTTAGGCTGTGCTAAGAAGTCCTCAACTGAACTCAAAAGATCAAAGGCTGAAGTTCAGAAACTCAAGCAGAAGTCACAACCGATGTCTCAACATCAGGGAACCAGGATGAGTAACCATCAGAAGAAGAAATTCCAGAGATGGAGATGTCACCACTATGGTAGATTTGGTCACATAAAACCCTTCTGCTACAGGCTGCATGGTTATCCTAACCAGACTACTCAAGTCAGACCTAAGTAGAAGGCATCTAAGCATAATGCCCCAATTAAGAAACAAAAATGGGCTGCTAATCAGACACTTCGAGTCAGACCTAAGCAGCGGGCACCTAAGCTTAAGCTTCCCCTTGAGAATCAACAATGTGTTGCTAAACTAGCTCACACATCTCCAAGGGCATCTACCAGACAAGACTGGTACTTTGATAGTGGCTGCTCAAGACATATGACTGGGATGAGCAACTTATTGATGGATCTACAACCCCATGCCACCAGGTATGTAACATTTCGTGATGGAGCTAAAGGAGAAATCAAGGGTGCTGGTAAGCTGGATTGTCCTGGAGCTCCAAAACTGATGAATGTGATGTTAGTAAAAGGACTAACTGCTAATCTCATCAGCATAAGCCAGCTGTGTGACCAAGGATTCAATGTGCAATTCACTAGGGGAGGATGTGTGATGTTGAATGGCTGTAATCAGGAAGTGATGAGAGGAGTCAGATCCAAAGATAACTGTTATCTATGGGAAGCTAAAGACTCACTCTACTCCTCCAAGTGCTCATTAGCCAAGGGAGAGCAGGAAGTGAAGCTGGGACATGGAAGACTTGGACAACTTCATTTAAAAGGAATGAAGAAGATCATATCCAAGGGAGAAATTAGAGGAATCCCAAATCTGCTTATGGATAAAAGAACAGACTGTGGAAAATATCTGATTGTAAGCTGTGAGTCACCTATTGGTCATCATACAAATGATGCAGTAGCAAGGGATAAACAGATGTGTGTATCATTGTCCACTGCAGAAGCTAAGTACCTAGCTTCTGGTAGCTGGTGTTCATCACTGGTATGTATGAACCTGATGCAGACTAAGTACAATGTCACTCAGAATGTCATGACATTGGATGCTACTCAGTTTGACAAAGTCAGGGGCAAAGAGGGAATGTGTGATTCTGAGAAATTATAGCAACTAATGATGTTAGTTAGTTACTGTTTAGTAAGTCAACTTATTAAACAATTAATAGTGCACTCTGAGTGGTCAACAAATAATAGACATTACTCGTGCAACAAGCGTTTCCTATTCCATCGCTTTAACTTTCAGTCTTGCAAACCTTCTTCCAAAGAAACTGTTCAACTCTCCTCCGAGATACTCATCATGTCGCACCAATCCGACTCAACCTCCTACACGACCATGTCCGATTCCCCCAGCACTGAGTCTTGCAACCCTAACCGGGGGGATCCTGTTGCTGAAGCTGCAACTTCGTCCCATGCAAGAATACCTAAAGAAACGGTCTTCGGAGTCTCCTCAGCAATCGCTATTGATGAACAAACCAGGGAAGGCTCGAGGTATGTGCAAAACGCCATTGCAACTATGGTCACTAAGATACTATCTGGTAATCAGAATGTTCTTGTGGTTTCTGTTCCCTTGAACACTATCATACCTGATAATGTTACATGTCAAGAAAACACAGTCGTGTTAAGAAAGAATGTCTCTGACAATGCTGAGCAACCTGATGCTCATGAGGGGTCAAAAATTGAAAAAACCCTCAGACAATGTGAGAGGTGAGAAGGTCTGTGTCACTCAAGATGTCAGTGACAACCCTAATGCTGACACGGCAAATCTGGAAGAGTTCTCTGATAATGAACTGTTGACCTCAGTTGTCCCTAGCATAGCCAAAAGGGTTAGGACTAGGAGAGAGAAGAAGACTATGGTGCAGAGGTCCCCAACAAGGGAGGTTGATGTGGCAACTTCTCTCAATCCAAAGGTGACAGAGAGTTCCCTCAAAAGGAAAGGACATGGACCTGCGAAATCTTGGAGCAAAGAGGTGCCCAAGAAAATGAAGACCAAGTCTGTTGTGGTGGAGTCTGATTCAGATGTCCCATGTGATGTCACAACATCTCTGTCTAAGAAGAAGCCAACCACTAGCAAGCTGGCTGTTGGTGTTCCTGAGGTACCTATTGATAATGTGTCATTCCATTTCGCTTCTAGTGTGAACAGGTGGAAGTTTGTCTATCACAAGAGGCTGGCCTTGGAGAGGGAACTGGCTCAGAATGCCCTGGAGTGTAAGGAGATTGTGGACCTCATTAAAGAGGCAGGGCTAATGAGAACTGTGACTCAACTCCCAAAGTGCTATGAGACTTTGGTGAAGGAGTTCATTGTCAATGTGTCTGAGGAATGTGCAGATGGGAAGTCCAGAGAATTCAGAAAGGTCAATGTGCGAGGCAAGTGTGTGAACTTCTCTCCCTCAACAATCAATCTGTATTTGGGAAGAGCTGATGTAGTGCAACCAGAGCTTGAAGTGACTGACAACAGAATCTGTCAAGTCATCACTGCAAATCAAGTCAGGAAGTGGCCTCTTAAAGGGAAACTGGTGGCCAGCAAACTCAGTGTGAAGTATGCTATGCTACACAAAGTTGGAGCTGCCAACTGGGTGCCCATAAATCACAAGTCCACTGTGTCTGTGATGCTTGGAAAGTTCATCTATGTTGTTGGAACCAAAGCAAAGTTTAACTATGGAACCTACATTTTTTATCAGACCATGAAACATGTTGGGAGTTTCAGTGTGAAGGGGCCTATAGCCTTTCCTTCCCTCATATGTGGCATTGTGCTGAATCAATTCCCAAACATCTTGACAGGCAATGACTTTGTGAAAAGAAGAGAGAGTCTGTTGGCCTTCAATTACAAACTGTTCCTGGGTAAGCATGTCCCTGACATTGTCATGACAACTGGAGAAACATCCAGTGTTGGCTCCCAACCAGATAAAGCTGATGTCATTGTTGTACTCAGAGAGACTTGCAAAGAGCTGGAGGCTAGGAAGCTCACGTTGGAAAAGCTGATTATCCAATTGGAGATGTCTGATGATGGTGTGCTTGGTGAAGCTGCTGAGGCTACAGATGGAGCTGCAAGGCAAAGTTCAGAGGGTGAGGAGGAGGCCAGTTCTGATGATGGCACTAATGATGAGGCTGACTCTAAGTCAGATGAATAAATCATTTTCTGTAATTCTGTCATTTGTGTGTAATTTTGTTTATGTTATGTTGGTCTGTAATTTAAAGTGTTGCTTTGGCAACATTTTTGACAAAAAGGGGGAGTAACACCTGTGATGCCCCAGGACAACAGATTGTTTTGCTAAATAGATATTCAGGACAGATATTCAAGATCCTCTAATCCAGAGGTTGTGCTGCAGATGATGTTCCACTTCCATGAGTGTGAGTGTGTTTATGTGTGCTGCAATTAGAAGTTTTTATTTAACTTCTGTATGTGTGCTGATATGTGAAGTTTTTATTTAACTTCCATGTGTGTGAGTGTGCTGCTACTCTGAGTGTATTAGCTAGGTTAATTCCCTGCTAGATGTGTGTTTTCCGCTGCTATGGACTTTGTTGTGAGACCAAAGTGTTTTAGCCAAAAATTTGCCAAAGGGGGAGTTTGTAGATGTTTGATTGGCTGCATTGCATGGTAAAACACTAGCTGGATTCTAATGTCTTGACTGATGTCATGACATGCTGTGGAGATGACTGTTTGACTGCATTGTATGTTAGAACATCTAACTGTACTCTGATGTCTTGACTGATGTCATGACATACTTGAGTTGTATGTTGCAGGTTTAGCTAATACAAGATCTACTGAATGTCAAACTATATGTTATGACATTCATCCCTGTCAGCAGTTACTGAGGAATAGAACAGCTGGTGTTCTTTAATAACTCAGTATTTGTTTCCAGTCTGTTTATCAAGGGGATAACAGACCTGACACAAAGCCTACTGTCTGAATGTCAAACTGGAAGTTATGACATTCATCGTTGACAGCATATACTGAATAATAGGCAGGTTAGTTGTCTGCTACAGTTCAGTATATTTCTCAGTCTGCTTATCAAGAGGATAACAGACCTGACGTAAGGCTCATTGTGTAAATGTCAAATTGGATGCTTTGACATTTATGAATGTACGATGTTACTGAAGTATGGACTGATTGGTCCTGTACAGTACAGCAAATTTGTACAGTCTGTTTTCAGGAAGATAACAGACTTAGCATATGGTCTATGCTTTGGATGTCAAACTAAATGTTGTGACATTCACTCCAGACAGCATATGCTAAATTGTAGGTTGTTTAGTTTTTCTGTTTCAGCATTTTTCTCAGGCTATTCTTCAGGAAGTCAACAGCTGAGCTAAAATCCAGGAAACCAACAACTAAGCTACAATAAATGAACCTAACAAATAGCCTATTTGTTAGTAACCTAGTTGTGGAATTTAGGTTAACTCGCTTGACCTTAAATTCAGGAAATACAAGTACAAGGCCCAAGTGCTGCAATATAAAAGGATGGCAATCCTTCTTTCAGAACTCGGGGATTTTAGGCGTGAAGATTTTGTGTGTCTATCATACTTCACTGTTGTATTTTTGTGTATCTTGTATTAGGTATATCTTGTAAGCCAAGTTATTATCACTGAGATGATTGCATTGGTATAGGGTGTTCATTGAGTTGTAAGTGTTGTGTCACTCTAAGCTTTTAAGCGTGAGTGCTGTGTATCTTGATTAAAGCTGTTAAGCACAATCAAGAGTTGTTTGAAGTGTGACTTCACAATTGTCTTTAATCTTAATTAAAGGTTGTAATCACTGAGGTGATTAAGGGGGAGTGAGTAGGAACTCTGATCTTAGTGTAAGATTGAAATTGCATTGGGTAGGTATTAAGTGATAGGGTTAAACAGTTGATTTAAGGTCTGAATTAATACTACTAATAATGGATTTCCTCCCTGGCTTGGTAGCCCCCAGACGTAGGTCATGTTGGACCGAACTGGGTAAACAATTACTTGTATTATTTACTGCACTTACTTTTAAGCTCTGCATAATTCTTGTCTGCGCAGAATTGGATGTCATAACAACCCGTGTGACATCGAAAATCTGATAACTAGAATTTCACTTATCCCAATCTCACTATATTGAAAAGGTGCTTAAGAAATTTGATCATTTGGATTGCAAATTCGTTTCTACCCCATTTGATCAAAATGTTAATTTGAAACCACATAAAGGGTGTCCAGTGGCACAACTTGAATATTCAAAGGTAATTGGATGCTTGATGTATGCTATGACATGTACTAGACATGATATAGCATATGTTGTTGGTAGGTTAAGTCGGTATACAAGTAATCCAAGTAAAGATCATTGGCATGCTATTAATAGAGTATTAAAATACTTGAAAGGGACGATTAACTACACTTTAACATATAGTGGATATCCTTCGGTTTTAGAAGGGTATACAGATGCCAGTTGGGTAACATATATAGAAGATCATGCATCAACTAGTGGATGGATCTTCAATCTTGGTGGAGGTGTGATTTCTTGGGGTTCAAAGAAACAGACTTGCATTGCCGACTCCACCATGGCTGCAGAATTTATTGCTCTGGCTGCAGGTAGTAAAGAGGCTGAATGGCTAAGAAACTTGTTGTATGAGATACCTATTTGGCCAAAGCCAATAGCACCTGTATCCATACATTGTGATAATCAATCCACACTATCTAAAGCATATAGCCAAGTATATAATGGAAAATCTAGACATATTGGTATAAGACATAGCTATGTGAAAGATTTAATTTCAAATGGAGTAATCTCCATAATATACGTAAGAACTAATAATAATCTTGCAGATCCTTTGACGAAAGGTCTGACAAAAGACATGGTGTTGAAGACATCATTAGGGATGGGTCTCAAGCCCATATCTTATTGATCACCAATAGTGGAAACTCAACTCACACTTGATTAAAATCAAGTCTTGAGTTCAATGATGAAAGTATATTATTAGAGTGATTGAAGTACTTAACAATAGAAACATCCCAATGGGCAAAAAGTACTCAGACCATAAAAGTAAAAGTGATAGGATGAGATTATTCTCTTAATAGATATATAGCATATGTTTGCTGGAATGCTTATTATGGGAGCTTTTCTGATATAGTCTACCTATATGAGAATGAAATAGGTTGCTTCATAGAGTTCAAGGGCTTGACTCTTAAATTCTCATGAAAAGGATACATGACATAGGGTCTTATCAAATGTGTCATATTTACAATTCTTTTGATAGTATCGAGATTTCATGTGTAAGTTTTGCACACTTGTTCTAATGAGTAGTTGGTTCAAAGCTTGTCTACCAATGTCTATTCGGGATGAGTGAAACCCATATCTTACTAAGTATTGGTTCAAATCGTGAGATACCAATATCTGAAACCATGATTTTTCCAGAATTATGAGATTTAGTTATTTTGAAAGTGGTGGGGGATTGTGAGAAAATTTTCAAAATAATAATTAATTGTATGATTATATTATTTGAATTAATAATATAAATATAAATATTATATTCAAAGTTTTCATATTTCAATTGCATGGTCTATAGTAATTATTATTGGTCTAAAGTGCCATTTAATTGGTTTCCTTTCTTTTAGGAGTAGTTGCAACATATAAACAAATATTTGTTATTCTTATGCGAAACGTTGTTACTAAGTTGCAATTGAAATAGTGTCATGTCTTTTCTAAGAGTTGCTATTGTTTCATAACAGACGTGATTTTCAATATAAATGACAGGTTATGGTCACGGTGGGAAAAATACACAAAAAACCAATCTCAATTAATTTCTCATTCTAAATCATCTTTCTCTTCTCTAATGCATGAGAGCAATTGAAAGAAATATTCTTCTGTAAAATATTATCAACAGATACGCTTAGAGAGATTGTGCAATTCTCTTTAAGGATTCCAAAGTATCCTGCAGGAAATTCGTCGGTAACTCCTTTTGCATCCAACATAGAAAGATTGGTGGGGTGAATTGTTCTTTAAGCTTAGTGTAAAACTACACGCTTTGGAAGTTTATCGTGCAAATTAATTTCTCTGTTTCAACTCCATTTGTTCTTAGTTTTGCAGCAACACCAAAAATTCAAAGGCAATAACATGAAATTAGTATAAGTTTGGTGAATATTCCATGTATATACATGTACATCAGTAACCGTCGACAAAGGCTAATTTTATAGAAATTGACATGTTTACCATTATGTGCACTTTTGTTCTTTGCATTGCTTACACGTGTCTTCAATCTTTGTGAAGGAGAATTGCCATCCAAGGCGCAGCGGAATTTAAAAATTTCTCCACTTAGTGATCCTTACGAATGGGCATGATCAGTGATAGAATCGAATCGTTATCTTATATATATATATATATATATATATATATATATATATATATATATATATATATATATATATATATATATATATATATATATATATATATATATAATATATATATATATATATATATATATATATATATATATATATATATATATATATATATATATATATATATATATATATATATATATATATATATATATATATATATATATATATATATATATATATATATATATATATATATATATATATATATATTCATTCATAATCAATATTTAAAATAGGTAAAATTATATCGGAGGTCCTTTAATTTTTTTTATGTAACAGGTTGGTCATTTAAGTTTTTTTTTTACAAATTGGTCCTGTAAGTTATCAAACGCGTGCCGCGTTACTCTTTTTTAACAGAGTAAAAGTGCTAATTAGGGATGTAACTATTTTTTTTTGGTATATAAATGATGAAGTGCAACAAAAAATACACATTTCTAAATGACACGTAGAAATCACCTTAAAGGACCAAGTTATTACAAAAAAACTTAAAGAACTAACTTGTTACAAAAAAATGACTTAAAGACCTCTGATGTAATTTTGCCTTTAAAATATTTGTACTATTTTTTATTTTAAATTTATTTTTTATCACCAAGCACGCACACACACGCACACACGCACACGCGCACACACACACACGCACACACGCACACACACACACGCACACACGCACACACGCACACACACACACACGCACACACACACACACACACACACACACACATATATATATATATATATATATATATATATATATATATATATATATATATATATATATATGTATGTATGTATTATTGTGATGGATATGCATATGCATACAACCATATTAGTAAGTTGTGTGTGTAGTATCAATGTGTCATTCACATTAGTCTTTTGATATCAATTTCAGAATTTGTTATGGATCGTAGTAGGATGAAAGTTGATAGATTAGGTCCGGTGTATGGAAAAAGAGTTCTTGAATTCGCCGAACAAAAACTTCCCTACAATAATGGTGTATTTTGGTGTCTTTCATTGTCCTTGTGTTAATTGTGGGAATATCAAAAAATGGTCAAAGAAAGAAATATTAAATCACATATGTTCTGATAGAATGTGTCAAAATTATGCAACATGAACGTGACATGGTGAAGTGGATAAAAATTGAAATGTGACGTTACAAATGGATGAAGATGATGAAGATATGGATGATCGACTAGAAGATATGATCTATGATATTGGAGAATCGTCTTATAAAAAAGCTCATATTTATGATACTTTATGTAGTGATAAATATGCGCCTTTATATAAGGGGTGCACAAGTTTTACACGATTGTCTACTTTGTTAAAATTATTTAATCTTGAGGAAAAAAATGGGTAGTCGGATAAAAGTTTCACATAATTGCTAGATTTGTTGAAACAAATGCTAGCAGAAGATAATAATTTGTCAGATCGTTATTATGAGGCCAAGATATTATGTCCAATGGGTTTGGAGTATATCAAAATACATACATTTCTTAATAATTTCATATTATACAATAAATAGTATGAAAATTTGGATCAATATCTGGAATGTGGTGAGTCACGCTACAAGTTGAAGGACAACAATGGTGATGACAATGATAATGTTAGTAAGAAGCGTCCTCCTGCTAAGTGTTATTGTACTTGCTAGTAATTTTAAGGTTCAAGACACTTTTTACTAATGCGAATAACACAAAGAATATTATATGGCATGTAGATGAAAGAAAATATGATGGAAACATTTGTCATGTAGTTGATTCTTTGTAATGGAGGAAAATTGATTTGTTGTTTTCAGATTTTGGCCTTGAGCCAAGAAACCTTAGTCTTGGGATTTCTACTGATGGAATTAACCCCTTTGGTAATGTGAGTATTAATTATTCTTTGTGGCTTGTTCTTCTCACGATTTACAACATATATCCATGGTTGAGCAAAAAGTGCAAGTATATGTTGTTAAATAGGATGATTTCTGGACCAAGACAGTCTAGAAACGACATAATTATTTATCTAAGTCCATTAATTTAAGACTTAATACTTTTTTGGGAGGGAGGCGTTGATGTTAATGATGTGTATTATAGTGAAAAGTTTAAGATGTGCGTAATGTTGTTTTACACAATCAACAACTTTCTTACATATGGTAATTTTGTTGGATACAATGTCAAAGGACATAAAGCATGTATGTGAATCAAATACTTGTTTTCCCAGCTTGAGTTTGGAAAAAAGATTGTTTATCTTGGAAATTTCTAAAACCCAATCATCCTCGGAGAGCATGAGTTTGAAATCGCTCTTAAACCTTTAACTGATGATGAAATTTATCAACAACAAGAACACCTTATTATTGTATTTGGAAAGAATAAAAAAGGTCTCATTGAGAGAAATATTCAGAAAAAGAGATTGATGTTTGTAATATACCAAAACTTACCTCCCTTTATTACCTTTTACTTTGCATCATTTGCACACATAGCATCATATCATGCATCATCACGACCATTTCATTTGTTCATTGGCTCACAAGCATGGCCATATTCTTGGTTTAATCCTAACATTAGGATTTTCACTCTTGTTTACTTGCTAACTAACCAAAGCATCATTGGATAGTGGTACTTGTTTGTTCCCTTGTTCATGTAGGTGATCATGACTCAATTCAAGCCTAAATAATGGTTATTATGGTCAAGAGAGATGCAAGTTGTGGTTCATTGATTCAAAAGTGGTTCATGTGTTTATTTCTATGTCATTTCACTCGTTCTTCAAGCCATAATCAAGATCATTCAAGCCCTAATCAACTTTTAATCAAGGGATGCTCATCCTATCATCATTTTGGCTTTGGATGCAAGGAAACTTCAAGTTTGCACAAGATGGCATAAGTTTTGGTTGACCTAATTTGCAAGTATGACTCACTTTTGGTCCAAACCCCATAACTTCTTTAATTTTCAACCAATTGACAAGCTACTTTGACCCAAATGTCCCTAATGAGTTCCTCTACAACTTTTCTTCAAGGCTCAATCGATAATTCAACCCCTAAGGACCTCAATTTTGGAAAGGGCTAAGTGGTCAAACTAGGGAAAAACCTTGTCATGACCCCCACTTGGCAGCCATGTCATTTTCAGCTCAAGTCCCTTTTTGATCCCATTCTTTTTTAATCTTGTTAAGCTTATGTCAAAGAATATTTGGTCCAGGTTTATCTCAATGCACGAGGGAATCAAAATTTATTGTGTCATGAACTTGGGACCTCAAGATGCCCAAAGTGTGCCAAGACTGCTTGACCAAATGTCTTACCTGGAATGCATGCCATGACCTCAACTTTCAAAATTTTTCCATTTTCTCCTCAAGCCTTCTTTTGAGTTGGTTATTTTTGCATTCAATTCATTACAATGAGATGAACATTTGGCACGAAGAAAATGAGGAAACGCACGAGGGAATCTCATTTCACCTAGCTTCAAACATGGCATGTTGAACTTTATTTTGCCTGATGCCTAGAAGTTGTAATTACAAGTCATTTTGCAATCTGGGACGACCACACATGTGCAAACTTGTTTGTATTGACAAAACGTGTAGCATAGAGTGCAAAATGACCAAGTTTCATGCCCAAGTCACACTTTTCACCTTGGTTTTCACACGGATTACAAATCAGGATTTTCCCACTCAAATCACATGAATTTAGATCCATTGCATATGTGTGAGTTGCTCAACACTTTCCCTATAAATAGAGGAATCTTTTGCCTTCATTTACAAGCTTTAAAAGCCAAAGAAACTCTGAAACCATTTGAGCTTGATACCTCAAATAACCAGTCAACCATTTCTTCGATTCAAGCTCTTTTAACTTCAAATATCCACCCATAATCCTTCATTGGCGCCTTCTTAAGCTACTTAAAGCACTACTTTGGCTTGGAACTCCTTGGAACCAGATCCTCAAATCCACCATTATTGACCTTCAAAGCTCCAACTAAGAAGGTAGTTACGAGTTAAATTCTTGAGCAAAAAAGTCACCACACTATTCACCTTACTCCACTTATCAAAAGCCCTCTTCTACCTTTAATTTATCTTCAGTATTCATCATTTAATTTTACTTTGAAAAACTAGGGTTCTTTATGTTCTTGAGCAAATTCTCCCAGCTCAGATCCAATCAATGACTCTGATGTAGGGAGACATGAATGATGAAGTGATTTGAAGCTAATTTCATACTTGGGTGTTGCTAAAAACACGAGTTCATGAATTGCATAAATCAAATCCAAGGTTGAAGATGATGTGAATCAGCGTGCACTTTGGTGTCAAGATCCAATTGTCATCCAATCACATTGCGCCAGCGCATTTTTTTGAATTCCCTAGCCGTTGGCGCCTTATTTTATTTTCAATTTATTTTTATTTTCTTTTCTTTTATTTCATTTCTTTTCCAATTTAATTTCTCACTCATTTTAATTTCTCACTCATTTTAATTCATTTTGATCAAAAAAATTTACACAAAATCTTTAAAAATATTTTGCATCACATACATTTTTCTCCTATTTTTTTAAAATCAATTTTGCATTTATTGTTATTTTTATTTCATTTTCTTTTTAATTTTCTTTTCCAATTTATTTTTCAACCATTTCAAAACATTTTTGCATCCAACCTTTGAGATCTATTCATGCATAATATTTGGGACTTTGTATAATTTTTTTCACCATTTTTGAATCATTTTAATCATAGTTAGAGATTTTCTCTTTAATTTCCATTTAAAATCAATTTTAAATTCATGTTTGTTTGATTTTTGATGCACTTTATGCTTTCGACTTAACTTTTTTGACCGGGTTGATCATTGCTTCTTCATTTCAAGTCATCCATATATGGGCTTGAGGTTGATTCAATCTTCTTTATTTCAAACCTATTGATAAGTGATCATCGGATCATTTTTTACACTTTGAATCAATGATATGTTATCCCTCATTGAGCCATATGTTTGGATCCCTTGATTTGCTTGATAGTAGATCCTAGGTCAATTACTTAAGTTGGTTCTCTCTTTGACCTTATTCATCTACCTTTTTCTTTTACTTTAATCTATTGTGTTACATGTTTTAGGATATTAACTTGTGTTAATTCTCTAACATGTCTGACACATAAATTGTTATAGACCAGCCTCAGATAGGTATGGCTTCTACATAAGCCTATTTACTATTGTTTAACATAGCGCTAAACTATTCTAACACAATCAATTAACCACTAACTTTAACCATTAATCATTGACTTTACTTTATTTACATTTAATTGTAGTCATTTAATTCAAGTAATTTACTTTTATACATTTAATTTATGTCTCATTCATCATCTTATTTCATACATTGCTCATTTTATTTTTGACTATTTTGTTTTATTCATATTGTATTTCTTATATTGTGTTTGATTTGCTTGACACACTTTAATGAATCAAAACATGATAAAATGAATTGAATTGATCTTTAAAGACCTTTGCTTAACCTAGAGTGATGGTACACTTTGGACTTTAGACCCTGGACTTATGCCTTAGACCCTTTGCTTGACTTGGAGTGACCTTGGACTCATGGACTTTGTAGACACTTTGACTTTGCACTTTGTTCACTTGTTGAACTCTTGAACATATGACCTTGTTTTTGTTCATTTGATTTATGCTTCTGCTTATCCCATTCGTCTGTTTAGGTTAGCATACTTGTCACGCACAAGGCTTTCTCTTGGGCTACCTAACAATGAGACCTAGGCTCAGTATACTTGCACCCACATGGATTTCTCTTGAGCTACCTAATAATGAGACCCTAGGTTAGTCTTTATCTGATTATGCATTGTGTTTTCTGTCTATCTCATTCCATTTTATTTAACTTGATCAAATTCTATTTGATCAACTAGATCCCATAACCTTGCACATACTCCCTTTGTCTTTGTTAAGTGACCATAAGTCCCTTGGTCACTTGATGGGACTTGTCTCTGCTATCTTTGGAGTTTCAGCCTCTCAACAAGCACAAGACCTCAAGCACCAGTCAAGGCATCCATCATCTGCCTCCTCCCCACAGATCATCCTTGTGAACCTGTTTCAAAAACTTGTTAGAAATTGACAAGGATTGCATGCCATGAGCCTTAAGCAATAGAGGAGTGAGAGGGAGCATTCATATCCTCATTCTGAATATTTTGGGTACAGGACGAATGAACCAGTTGCTCAGAGTATTCATCTCTATTCATAGACTTTTAGTGCAATTCCAGTCAATTTACTATCAAGTCTGCAACTAGCCCATATGGCTTCTCTTTTCAGATCATTTTGGTTTAAACACCATTGCAATTTCCTTTTTGGGTTGACACCTTTATGGTTATACACCTATCTTTAGGGACACACCTTTATGGTTAACCCCATTTCCTTTCCTTTTGGGGCACACCTTTATGGTTAACCCCCTTTCATTGGTTTTGACACCACAATTCAGGGACGCACCTCTATGGTTAACCCGTTTTCCTTGGTTTTTACACTACAAATCAAGGACGCACCTCTATGGTTAATCCCCCCCCCCCCCTCTCTCCTTTCCTTTTGGGACACACCTTTATGGTTAACCCCCATTTCTTAGTTTTGACACCACATTTCAGGTTGACACCTTCATGGTTATATACCTCTCTTCAGGCACACACCTTTATGGTTAACTCCATTCTTCTCTTAGTTTAAACACAATTCCCTTACCATATCAGTCCCAGTGCTTCGGTAAGATCCTTGTCATGTCAGTCTTAGTTCTTTGACAAGTTCCTAATTTTCTCCCTTAGCATGTCAGTCCTAGTGCTTTGGTAAGCCTGTCTTCTGGTTTAAACACCACCCATAATCATCTCTTTCTTCTAGTCTTTGTCCTTCAAACTACGGAGCTCTGACTTCCTTATTGCACTATAAGGATATGTAGGCACGAGGATGTGAATCCTTGGTAAGCATTTTTATTTCTTTCCACCCTCTTTCTCTGTTTCCACGAACTATGAGGCTCTGAATTTCTCATTGCACTATGAGAATATGTAGGCATGAGGGCCCCAATCCTCCTTGAGCACTCTTTTCCTAACCCATTTTATGTTTTGCAGGTACATGAAGATATCAACACTCATCCAAGAAATAGCAATCAAAACGGTTCTCATGGAGTACCATGGATGTGAGGGGTGTTAATACATTCCCCTTGCATAATTGACTTCCTTACTCATTTCTATGTTTCCCCTTTGGTTTTATTGATATTTTCCCCTTCCCTCTTTTGGGATAAATAAAGTTCGATGGTGACTCTGTTGTGTGTTCAATCGTGCGACACGTTCGGGTATATTTCGATTCAGTTTCAATTTTCTTTAATCTTCCATATTGGTCTAGCCTCGATGTAAGACATTGTTTTGGTGTGATGCATGTGGAGAAAATGTGTGTGATAGTTTGATAGGAAGATTTATAAACATTCCAGAAAAGACTAAAAATAATAAGAATTCTCATTTATATATGGTGGAGATTGGTATACCGCAACAATTGGCTCCAAAAGATAGAGGAAAAAAAACTTATTTGCCTTCGGCATGTGAAACTCTATCTAAAAAGGAAAAGAAAAGTTTCTGCGAGCGTTTGCATGGTATCAAAGTTCCCCAAGGTTACTCATTAAATATCAAGAAACTTGTATCAATGAAATATCTCAAGTTAATTGGTTTAATATCTCAAGTTAATTGGTTTAAAATCTCATGTTTGTCATGTCTTGATGCAACAACCTCTACCAATGGCTATATGTGGCATCCTTCTAAAAAATGTAAGAGTAACTATAACCAGATTGTATTTATTCTTCAATGCTATATGTAAAAAAGTTCTTGATTTCAAAAACTTAGATGAATTATAATATGAGGTTGCAATAATCTTGTGTCAATTGGAGATGTATTTTTCTTCATCATTTTTTCACATTATGGTTCACTTACTTGTTCATCTAGTCAGAGAAGTCAGATTTTGTGGTCTAGTTTATTTAAGGTTGATGTATCCAATAGAGCTATACATGAAGATCTTTAAAGGATATACAAAGAATCATCACCAATCAGAAGCATCGATCGTTGAAAGGTACATCACAGAAGAAACTGTTGAGTTTTGTTCAAACTATTTGTCGGAAACGGAGTCTACAGGAATTCCAAAGTCTCGTCATGTTGAAAAATTTAGAGGTAGAGGTACTCAAGGTTTAAATGTTAAGTCAATGGCTCGAGAAGTAGTTCTTGAAGCACATTTCTATATATTGAATAATCTTAGTGAAGTTGAACCTTACATAGCTACATTATAAAGAAAAAATATCCCTGGATGAATGACAAGTGGTTGCTGACAGAACATAACAAGAAATTCATAAGTTGGTTTAATAAGAAGATTTCTAATGATGATAGTGCATCAAAGATAGTTAAATGGTTGTCGTACATGCCAAAACTTAATGTGATAAATTGGACTGCATACGACACATCTAAGTTTTCCTTTTATAAAAAATTAAAATATGATGTTAGTATAATGCAAAATAGTGGGTTATGGTTGAGGCCGAATCCATGTATTTCTCTAGTTCGAAAGATAAGAATCTTATTTTGGAAACTAGCACATTCTATGATGTCATTGAGGAGATTTTGGAGTTTATTATGTTATTTTCAAAGTGACTTTATTTCAATGCAAGTGGATTCACAATAACAATGGTGTAAAAACTGATGAGTTAGGATTCACATGGGTTGACCTTGACAAGACAACTTATATGACTGAACCATTCATCATGGCTACTTAAGCAAAACAAGTTTTTTTATGTGACAGACCCTTCATATTTATCGAGTAAATGGTCAATTATTCTCCAAGGAAAATACATTCCTCGTAATGATGAAAATTTTGATATTCATCCTGCTCCTTCTTATGCAACACAGGTGCATACTTCATATGAAGAAGTTGATAGAGATGATGTGCATGTTATTTGTAACAATCATCAAGAAGTCATATGGGAAAATTAACAAGTAAGTATTTTATATTTTTCATTCATAACTTATTGTAAGTTATAACTTCTAAGGTTATTTACTAACAAATATTATTATTTGAAATTATAGGTGTTTAAAGTCAAGACACCAAGAGACAACACACCAAGACACTAAGATAATATTATTTGATGCATAAGTTATAAGTTGCTTTATGTCATTTTGGTTTTGATGTAATATACATTTTTTTATTCTTAATGAAATTTTGTCTTTGATGTAATACAATTTTTGGTCTAATTCAATTCACAAATGGGTGTGTTGTTGTTTCTGGTCTGATACAATTCAGAAAAATTCAGGTTTAAAAATTAGGAATTATGTACAATAAAAAATTTAAAAAAACAAAACAAATAATTTCACAACGGTTGTTTAATAAAATCATTGTTATAAACATATCGCTATCCATAATAATAAACGCCAAGAATGTCATTGTTAGGTTCGAACTCATGACCTATAAATTATTTCACAATGGTTGTTTAAAACAATTGTGATTATAGGTAGTGTTCTATCATGTTTACTACAACAGGCAATAGGTCGTTGTTGTAAACTACACACTTATAATCACACTCAACCTTACAATGATTTGTCAACTGTGATGGTCTCCATTTACCAACCGTTGTTAAATGTGTTTTTCTAGTAGTGTTCAATCGACTCCCACACTCGAGATCACTTTTTCGCATTGATAGAGAGTTAGAAACTTACCCACATAAAGACAACCCCATGGTTTTCAATGTGCAAATGTTCAACTAGGATGTTAAATGAGTACACATAGATCCTGGTAGCTATGTCGACATCCTCTACTTGGACATATTGGAAAGGTTGCAACTAGATCCTAAGAAATGACAATCGTTTAAGGGTTCACTGGTGGATTTCTCGGATGCACGTGTACAAATCCAAGGTTATATTTCCATCAGGACCACTTTTAGATTAAGGTATATGCTCTCATATCATATAACATAATAGTTAGTCGTCTTGATTTCAAAATCCAAGACGCAATCCTATTCACACTCTATCTAATGATGAAATAGCCTATAGATAGCATGTTGATAAGTGTTGTAAATAAAGATTAATAAATGGTCAAAAAGTGTTAGCAAGTTAGCCTTTTAATAAAGATGGTGGTGATGGTTGTCAGTCCGCCAACAAGGTTGTAATGCCCATAATGTGAACTTCATAGACCTCGATCCTCTGAGTTTCTAGACCACACAATTTGGTACCTTCCTAATAGAAGACGAAGAACAAGAGTCGATCCACTTGCTCCAAAAGAACATGGATTTGTTCGCCTAGAGCGCCTTGGATGTGCAAGGGATAGACGCTGACATCATGTGTCATCATCTCTCCACAAATGTTATTACTAAACCAGTCATACGAAAAAAGATAAATATTAGGGAAGAAAGGAGGATAAATGTTGTAAAAGTAAAGAAGTTGAAAGAGGAAAGATTAATAAGCGAGATCAAGTACCCCACTTAGTCGGTTAATATAGTAATGGTAAAGAAATCGTCTAACAAATGGATGTGCATGAATTTTACCGACATTAATTGGTGTATGCCAAATACCCTTACCATTAACTCCAACAAATACAGGTTGGTCAATGACTCACAAGAGACAAAATGTTGAGCTTCATGTATGATTAGTCAATCTATAATCAAATCAAAATCAACACATTAGACGAGCTTAAATCAACTTTTATGACTAAAAACTACTATTACTATTATAAAGTAATGACTTTTTAGTCTCAAGAACATCGACGTCATCCATCAAAGATTGATGGATGTGGTAATCGCCGATTAAATAAGGAACAATCTAGAAGTCTATATAGATTGCATGGTAGTAAGACTCCATACAAAAAGAATCACTACAAAGACCTCAAAGATATATTGCGCTTTTTCAAAAAATACAACATATGCATCAACTAAATCAAATGCTCATTTGAGATTCAAATAGAAAAAATCTTATGATTCATATTAACTAGATAAAACATGAGAAGTCTGATCACAATTAAGACTTTGCAAGTAAGAAGTATTCATCTCTTATATAACTACTTCATTAATATCTTTCAAGACCTAATATCAAAACTTCAATTCTTAATAAGATTACACATTTTAATGATTACAAATTAAAATGATTAATTGTAATTGAAATGGGATGAAAAATTAACTAAAGGTAATTTTTATAAATAATTAAAACAAGTTTTTGATATTTTTATTGTTTCTAAAGAATACACATAATTATTCATTTAAAAATTTAGTATTTTCTGTAATAAAAAAAGAAAGCTAATACAAATATTTAAGAGTTGATAATCTAACATGGTTTTATTAATCCACAGATAAAAAATCACAAATCTTTCGTATCATTCTCCACCAGAATCTGGAATCAAACAAACATGTCTCAACGAATCGGAACAAGGCTATTTGTCAGCAGTTAGATTTTCTCAACTTCACCCATTCATTTGTGTTCAATGCATTAATCCCTCAACCTTTTCAACATTGCTTCGTTTCATTTTCCAGGACTATCATTTTACACTACAAACGAACAGTTCGTGAACTTGTTCTCACCATTCGGAGCACTTAAAGAAGGTGTGTCTGTGTGTGTACCCTCTTCTTTCTCTTCTCTACGTTGGCTCTGAATTCTCATATTATGCTTTTGCAGCTTCACTTGTGATAGACCCAAAAACCAAAAGACCTAAAGGTTTTGGTTTTGTCTCGTATGAGTCTGGAATTGAAGCAGAAAAGGCTATGAAAGCGTTAAATGGAAGGGTAATTGTCTCTTTCGTATATCTATATATTGGTTTGTGATGTTTTTCAGAATAGGAATATTATGCAGTTAATGTGTTTGTTAAAATGCCTGATTGATTAAAGATTTAGAAACTGTTTGGATTGGCTTGTTTTTTATTGGGCATAAGCATTTGTGAGATTATTTCCGGAAACTATCATTAATAGTTTATGAAAATAGCTTATAACTTTAGGAAAACAGTTTTTTTTTTATTTTGTTATAAAAATGGTTTATATATCAACACTTATATGAAAACGTGTTTGCTATTAGTGTTTAATTAAGTTGTTTATTGAATTAGAGACTTAAAGCTTTAGGTTGTTTTCTAGTCTAGCTTTCCTTTTTTTGGTTCTCTAATCATCTGTTTGACAGTGAACAAGCTTTCTGTTGTTGGTCAATGAATACATGCTTTCATGTAGTCATTGCAATCAGCATATCTAATCTATTGGATAGAGATCAAATGGCTAATATTATACATTTGGCGTTTCGATAACTTATAGTCTCAATTGATCTTCGTCAACGGTCAAGATCATTAATTGCAGTGATGGTTGTATCAAATCCATTTTTCTTAACTTAGTTGATATTCTGACAAATATATTTTACACCATCCATATGTTGTTGTTCTTTGGAATTGATTTATGGATACATTCAATGGAGTAATGTTGCCTACATGGTGCAGATAGTTGATGGAAGGCTAATTTTTGTCGAACCTGCAAAAGTGAAGGATTCTTGATCCATGATTTCTTTCCATGTTCAAATCTTGTGTGTATTTCTGATCATTTTTAGATATCAAATCACACTTGATCAAAGCGCATCAACTTTATGTTCTTGCTTAAAGTTGTTCTGTTTTATTTATCATTCAATCGTTTAACTTGGGACATTATATTGTACAAATAAGAGTATCCATTTTCGAAATAACGCTACAAGACATTAGCAAAAATTTATTGCAGTTGGTATAGAAAGTTGAAGTGGTAGAGTGTTTATTGTTTTACTTTTTGTGGACTCAGTGGTTTAAGATGGCGCGATTGTTAACTCTGAAGTTAACTGACTGTTTCTTCCTAAGAAAATTAGGTCAATTAATTCAAGTCTGGTATGTGATTAGTTTTTTTTTTAGTTTTGTGATTAGATTTAGTTGAACTGCAATGAACTCTTCCATTTTTTAGATTTAGTTGAACTGCAATGTAATAATTTTTACGCACCCCATTTTTTCTAATACGCCTTGATTAAGTTTACCCCTGGATATGAAATTTTCATACCCATTTTGCGGTCTATATTTGCTTTAGGAAAATTTTTGCCATCCTAAAACAAGCTTTCAAAATATTCAAGCATGGGGAAATAGAGTCCAGAAAGTCTCTTCTCTCAGATAGGGTGTTTCTGTTTTTTAATGAGAAATGGAATGGAAATCTATTTTTTCTAGAGCTCTGTAACCGATATCTTTGGGGAAAATGTGTATTTGTGTCCTGTGTTTGTATCTAAAATCCACACCAATATTTATGCTTATTTGTTTTTTAAAATTATTAGAGATGTTGATGTCGTGTTTTTGGTGTTTGTTCATATATATTTTCACTTATTTTCTTTCAATACATAGACTGTCTATTGATATTGTTTAATTAATATAACCACTATATAATGCAATTGAAAATTATTTAATAGATACGCAGATTGAAGCATTTTGGGATTTATAATATGATCAGTGTGACCTATAGGAATCAAAGTTGTTAAAATCATTGATTAATTTCATAATGAAATATTAAAATTAATTAATTGAATGAATATCAAACTTTGATACTTCAACTGCAAACGAAGAAACTCTTTTATAAAATTAATTAATTGAATGAATATCATCCTTTGAAATTATACCGGAATAGTCAGCTACTAAGTTTTCTCTCATAAGGTTCACAAAATTTAACATTGATGCAACCATAAATGTCACTTAAGGATTGTTTCATATAAAAGTGAAAAATTCTTGAAATGAAAATAAAAGATTTATGGCTCACAATGTTAGGAAAAGCAAGACAGTTGAAGCAAGTTGTTTCAACTGAATAGTTCATTTACTAATACTTGATCAGAGACAGTGAAATCGAATTAGATTTTTTCAGAAGCAATAAATCATTCTGTTACATAGAAAGACCTAGAGCTCGGTTATACACACAAGTCAGAAAACTAATCTAAGCCTTCTTTGGAGATTTCCTTGCCTTGGAAGGCGACTTGGGAGCAGTAGCAGCACTTTCAGTCCTCTTAGGCAAAAGCACTGGGTTGATGTTAGGAAGAACACCACCACGAGCAATAGTAACACCAGCAAGCAATTTTCCAAGCTCTTCATCATTCCTCACAGCTAACAACAAATGTCTTGGACTGATACTTTTCTTCTTGTTGTCACGTGCTGCATTCCCAGCCAACTCAAGAACCTTCACAAACACAAAACTCAAAATTAGGGTTTCAAATTCAAATATCCTGATTAAAATCAAGTAAGAGTTATTAAAGAGAGAAGTTGAAATTTACCTCAGCAGCAAGATATTCGAGAACTGCAGCCAAGTAAACTGGAGCACCAGTACCAACACGTTGAGCGTATCTACCTTTCTTCAAGAAACGACCGATTCTTCCAACGGGAAATTGAAGTCCAGCTCTGACGGATCTGGTTACTGATTTCTTCCTTGGTCCTCCTCCTTTCCTTCCTGCGGCTCCCTTCTTTGTCTTTGTGCTTGCGTCCATTTCGAACCCTAGATAGTTGCTGTGATTTCGGTGCTTTGTTAGAATTGGATGTTGATGAGTTGTGATAGCTTGAGATTTGAAGTGTTGCTGGCAAGGTTATATACTATAGTAGTGTTTAGAACACCGTGGCGATCCCCGTGGGAACTTGCCGGAAATGAAATCGCGACCGTTAGATTGGAAATTATCCACGATTGAAGAATCATCTGCGTGGCGATCCGCGTGTTTTGAAATGTACCAATGAATGGCTTTATTTCACGACACACGCACTTTGTTACATTTGGGCACTATCCATTTTAAAATGACGAAAGTTACTACTCACTCACTACCTCAATAAATCCATAATCCATAATGAACTAGTATCACATGCAGTATTTAATAAGCATTTAATACATAATTAAGTAACATGAATAAATAATAACAAGGATTTATATTTTAATTAAACTAATTTAATTAAATATTGATATCTTTTTATGCTATTATAATAGAGCAAAGTAGTAGCACAACATGTGATTAAAGGTACATACCATGGCACACAAAGGTGTAATATTCAGGACAAAGGTCCACAAAAAACATACAAAATCAAACAGAAAAATAATTCTCAATCTATCTAGAAAGAGACTTCTACTTTGTCTGTAAGTATGAGACTCGGATGTATGAACAACCTATTCAAGACTTCCTCTTTGTCGGAAAGTATGTGACTTCAATACTCAATCCTAAAAAAGATATTGATTTGCTCAAGTACCCAGCAAGAGACTTTTCTGCTCAGTCTAACTGAAAGAGACTTACTCTTAACACGACGACTAGAGTCTTCAAATTCTCTTAACAAAAGAGTCTAGTATTAACCTTGTGTTTTTGTGAGTGCTTCTTAGTTAAGCAGATACACAAAGTTTTTACACTCCTTGAGCAAAATATAAGCTAATTGCTCTTGAGTGTGTGGAAGATTAAGGCTTTCAATTTTCTTATCTTCATGCATAAATCTTCTTCTTTGTTGTACCTTTCTGTTCTGTTAATCTTCTTGATCAGATTTTCTCTACTCTCAGACACTTAACCCTTATTGTTATATTTTTCATTTTGTGTGTGTTTCTTTCACTTATGTTTTATGTGTAACACAATCTCTCTCTTAACCCATTTTTGTGAACTGGTATCACACCTGTGTGAACACAGTCACAAATTCTTCAATCCATACATTCTTAGTCTAAAACACTTTGAATGTTTTTAATCTTCTTCTTAAATAGATGCTGGAAATAGATCCGTTGAAGATTGAAACTACCCATGGTACAAGTAGTAGTTGAAGGTATATAGCTAGAGCACATGAAGTATACTATATACTCGGCTAACATAAAGACGTTGAGAGGAGCAGAGTATAGTTCAAAATAGTTGAAGAGATAAGATCCTAAAAACATTACTTTTCTTGATTTGACATAAAATATTGTATTGTTCTCACATGATCTTCTTTAGATAACTTATGATTATAAACTTCTTGTATATGTTTTTTTAAGCTTGATCTGAGTCATTGTTATCTTTATACTTAACTTCCTGAGTCAAAGGCTTTTTATAGAATTGGTTAAAGCATGATCAGAAGTTAAAGTATGTCTTCAGAACCTGGTTAAAATGAGACCTCAGAGTCTTGGGTTCATAGTTTTTGAGTTTACCTTATATTAGAGTCTTTATCAGAATTAATCTGGATGAACACTTTCAGAGTTGTTGAATTGATATAGATAATAATCCTTTGAATTACAATCTTCATAACTGCTGATGAAGCTTGTTCAGAAGTTGCAGAGTCATTTCTTATGACAAAGATTGCTTGCCTCAAACTACTTTAATCTTTAAAACCTTGTTGATCTTTGAATAAGGTTGACCATCTAAAAGACTTGAGTTGACTATTCAGAGTCTGAAGGCTTTGGTTACATTCCTTCAGATTTAGAACAACTTTATTTCTCTTTAATGATTCTTCTAAGTGACTAACTTTATTTGAATCAAGGTTAATGTCTTTTGATCTTGCACACTAGAACAACCATTAGTAAACCCTATTATTCTTTAAATACTTTTTTATCATCAAAATCTTTTAAGGGCATGAACAAATTTTGTTCCAACAATATTGTCCTTGAGGGCGACAAAGATCTTCCAATGGAAGCTGAACATTTATATTTTCTCTAAGGGCGACAAGAATCTTATAATGGAAGCCCAACATTTATATTGCCTATGAGGACGAAAAAGATCTTTTAGTGGAAGTCCAACATTGATATTTCCTTTAAGGAGGACATGTATATTTCAATGGAAGTCCAACATGTATATTGTCTCTAAGGGCAACAAGGATCTTCTGGTGGAAGCCTAGCATTTACATTGTGTATGAGAGTGGTAAGGATATTTTAATGAATGTCCAACATTTATATTGCCTCTAAGGAAGACAAAAATTTCTAATGGAAGTCCAAAATTTATGTTGTCTCTAAGGGCGACAAGGATCTTCTAGTGGAAGTCTAACATTTATATAATCTTTGAGGGCAGAAAAGATCTTCCAATGGAAGATCAACATTTATATTTCTTATGAGGGAGGCAATAATATTCTAGTGGAAGTAACATTTATATTACCCATGAGTGTGACAAGGATCGTTTAGTGGAAGTCTAGTATTTATATGAACTTAGTAATGAGTCTACATCATGTGAACACAGTAATAAACAGTCTTAAGAGAATTAATACATTAACAGGGTAAACACCTCTCGCCTTATTCAGTTAAAAAATGATTAACTATAATAGTATCTTAAGTTAACTGATTTCCATTTTCTTGGGATGAGTCGTTCATTCAGCTCCTCGAGCGTGTAGGATCCATGGGGTAATTTCTGACATATTGTATAGACCCTCCTAGTTAAGTTGTAGGTTTCTAAGTTAGGCTGACATGATAACCTATTTGAGTACAAGGTCGCCCTCGTACATTTTCCTTGGGACCACTTTTGATTTGTGCATTCTAGTCACCCTCTATTTGGGGGCGAATTCCCTGATGTAGAAAACATATTGAGTCTTAGACAATCAAGTTGGATGCACATCTGAGTCCTGCCTCATTTTTTTATTACATTGAGAATGTCTCAAGTAGGCGTGTCGATTTCGACAGGGAGCATGGCGTTAGTGCCATATACCATTGTAAATGGAGTCTCATTTGTGGTAGAATGAATGTGGTATGATACAGCCATAATACTTCATTGAGTTATTTTGTCCATAGCCCTTTGACTTCGTCCAACTTTATCTTTATCCCACTCAATATCCCTTTGTTCTCCGACAAAGCCTGCATGTTCACCTGTGGGTGGACAATTGAAATATACTTCATCAATACTCCAATGCCGCGAAAAAAATTGACCACAATAGGAATTGCGAATTGAGTACCATTGTTTGAAATAATAACTCCTAAAAAACCAAACTTGCGTATGATCTGCTGCCAATAGAAGTGGTGAGCTCTTTTTACTACGATTTTCGATACAACTTTAGCTTCTATCTATTTTGTGAAATACTATACTCCAACAACCAGGAACTTTAATTTACCAGACACCAACAATAAAAATGGCCTAAGATGTCAACGCCTCATTGGTATATGACCAAAGCGACATGACAAAATGAAGGATATCAGTTGTCACATGACGTAGATTGGCATACTTCTTGCAATTGGAGGAAGTTTCAAAATGTCTTTGTTGTCAATATTAAATCTGGAAATTTACAAATCACATTATAGATTAACAAGCAAATATTTGCATTATTTGCAACATTTTCGGTAATCTATTTCCAGAATTCTCTTTAGTTCTATTTTAAAAAGCAACATTCCATCCTCTCTCGTAGGCATTTCATCGAACACCTACAGCCTACAATGTATTCATTATTCAACAAAATGAGAAACTCCCATTCATGAAAGTAGTGTAAAAAACAACATTGGCATAAACAAAACCATGAATAATAGGAAACAAAATGTTTACAATATTGAATCAAACTATGTGTTACAGAGGCATTCGAATTACATCGCTTGGCTTCATGTAATATTTCTTATACAATGGATGCTAAACTTAGATATCAACACACAAATAAAAAAAAGGAATAAACAAAACCTAATATCTAAAGATTTCTAACTAAGCCTTCTTGGGAGACTTCTTGGCCTTTGATGGAGACTTAGGAGTACTGGCAGCAGCATTTTCCTTCCTCTTTGGCAAAAGCACTGGGTTGATGTTAGGTAGAACACCACCACGAGCAATGGTAACACCAGCAAGCAATTTTCCAAGCTCTTCATCATTCCTCACAGCTAACAACAAATGCCTTGGACTGATACTTTTCTTCTTGTTGTCACGTGCTGCATTTCCAGCCAACTCAAGAACCTTCACATAAAACAAAATCCAAAAGTTTGAATCTCAATCAAAAATCCCTAACTAATAGCAGTTAAAGATAAAAAATAAAAAAAATAAAAAATAAAAAAGAGGGAAATTGAAATTTACCTCAGCAGCGAGATATTCAAGAACAGCAGCCAAGTAGACAGGAGCACCGGTACCAACACGCTGAGCATATCTACCTTTCTTCAAGAATCGGCCGATTCTTCCGACGGGAAATTGGAGTCCAGCTCTGACCGATCTGGTGACGGACTTCTTCCTTGGTCCTCCTCCTTTCCTACCTCCTGCTCCTTTCTTTGTCTGTTTGCCTGCGTCCATTGTGATGAGATTTAGTTGAAATTTTCAGAAAAATGAACAAATGAAATTTGAAGAGGGAAGATTGTTAGAACTGAGAAATCTTAGCGCGGTTTTATTGAGTGTCTCGGTGCTGTGAGAATGGGCGCGAAGTACATACTGAACGTTGGATTGGAGACATCTACGGCTGTGGATTGTTTTACCTGCGATCCGTGCGCTTTAAAATGGACCAATAGGAAGCCACGATACAATACCCTTTTAAATATAGCAATCGTTGTAGTTTGTTTATTTTTCAAATATATTCCTTGCATAATTTTTGTTTTTGTCTCCTTCAAATAAATATAGCAAATATATTATATTTTAATCTAAATCGTCAATATTTGATTTCCTATATAAAATTTTCATTTTGTGTCTTGATCTTCATTCGCCTTGTTTACGGTCGTCTTTTTGCGTTATTGAATATCGTTTTGTTTCTTACGAGTCCTTAACTTATACGTAAAAGGAGATGAGAGAGACATTGCTTTCCTTTTTCGATTCAGAAATACAATGTCATGACATTGATGAGGCAAAGTCTATAGATAGGAAGAGAAAACTTTTTGGTATTGTTTAGTCTATTATTTTCTTGAAATAAGTGTCTTTGCTTATTATCTTACTAGTTAAATACCTACTTTTCGCAGATGATCTCAAAAAGAAAGACCCACTAATTGGCGGGATCGCTCTTGTGTTAGATTTCGGGGCTCCCGTAGTTGTTTTTTCTGTCTTCGGGAAGTTGGAGTGAGAAGAACCATGATCGTCCTACTAACAAAGGTTGGGGTCAAGCGATCGTACATGGGAGTCATGCAAAGAAGAAAAAGTCAAAATAGTATGGTTCTATATCAGGTATTCGTCTAGAGGATACTCTGATCCCCTTGACCTCAGTGAGGGAGTGTGTGTCAGTTGATGACTATAAGCATATTCGTCGGCTTTCCTCTGTTTAAAAATCCAGCTTGCTAGCTGAATCGACCTATCAAATCCTCTGGGTTGTTCTTCTTTTGAATCAGCTCGCACCCGGTCATACTTGTAACACCCTGTTTTTTTATTTAATTGAATTTATGCTTTGTTTTTTTTATTTAAATGTATTTTATATGCATTTGAACGATAATTTAGTGTTTTGTCATGTTTATGTTATGTGAGGGGTTGGTAAAAAATGTTTAGTTATTTAATTATATAATTAAATAATATTAAAATTAAATATAAAATAGAGGTTTTGGGTGAAAAATATAAGTTACGAGAGAAGTAAGGGAAATGGTGAGATTTATAAAAAGAGTTGGGTCATAGTGTAATTAGTATAAGATAAAAATAGGTTTTAAAAATAAAAAGGAATTGAAAACCTAAGAGTTGTCAATATGTATCTTTTTGGGAGAAAAGGCAATAGAGGCAACCTAGGATTTGAGGAAGAGGTAAAGATCACCATTGTTGTAAAGCTTATAGTTGTTGCTGAAAATCCAAGGTAAGGAGGATTACTTTAAATATGGTGTCAATTGCATGGTGGGTAGAGAGGAGTCCTTAATCTCCATTAGGTTTTCCCTATTTTCGTTCATTCACTACTACTGAAGACACATATAATGATGGTTGCAAAATATAAAAATAGTTGTATGCCTGTTGTTAGGTAGCGTTTGGTTGTATGTATGGTGGTTTCAACAACGGGCGACAGACTGTGGTTATAAGTTAGATAGTGTGCTACCTATAACAACAGTTTATTCAATCAATCATTGTGAAATAATTTATAGATCCTGGATTTGAATCCCAACAACGTCATTCATGTACTTTATTATTATGGATGACACACTCTACTTATATCAACGATAAAGTTAAAAACCATTGTGATATAATTTTTTTTTAATATATATTTTTCAATTTTATAGTATTCCCAAATTTTAAACCTGGATACTTCTGAATCATATCAGACTAGAAACAACAATACAACCATTTTTGAATTGAATTAGACCAAAAATTATATTACATCAATGATACAATTTCATTAGGAACCAAAATTTGAATATTACATCAAAACTAAAATGACATAAAACAATCTAAATGTATACATCATTACAACAAATAATATTATCTTGTTGTCTTGTTGTCCCGTTTCTTGGTGTCTTGACTTTAAACACCTATAATGCTTGCAATAATTGACTCCGAACTAATGTTTGCACTAATCTCCCTTTCAATATATACTATCATGCTATCTCCAAGAAACTCATCATCCATCTTGTTTCTCAACTTAGTCTTAATAATTTTCATTGCTGAAAAAGACCTCTCAGTTATGGCCATAGAAACGGGAAGAGTCATGATAAGATGAAGTAGTCTATCAATCAAGAAGTAAGTTTCAGTCTGTCCAGATGCAACCAAACATGAACATAGTTATTGAATAGTTGATAAATTATTCAAGTTTGATGCTTGACGAGCAACAAATAGAAAATGTTGGAGTTGAAATTGCAAATTATTCTTCTCTTGATCACTAAAATCCATAGGATAATATTTTTCAACTAAAGAACAAATAGTATCAATGCTAAAAGCTTTATATCCATCCTTAGGAGATAAAGAACAAGAAAGAGTTAACAAATCCATTGTCTGCTCACTGAATCTGCTATTCAACTCTTGTAATTGTTTGTCAATGGTAGTGAAAAAGATTAAAACTTTAAAGTAATGTTGAATTGTGATTTGATTCTCTTCAAGACGGGAGCTTCCAAATCTTGTTGTTGAATGAACATCATTAAGATCAGGAATCTCAATACCATGTTTTTCAATAAAAGATATCACTTTAGTAAACAATACATCCCAACCATTTTCTCTCAAACCTCGAATAAGATGTTTTGTTGAACGAACCAAGTTCATAGCATTAACTACATCTTGATTTTTTTTTTGTAAGGCTTGACAAAGCATATCTGTTATTCCCATGATTTCTTTCATCAAGTGCAAAATAAATATAAAATCAAATGCCTTCAAGTAATTATAACAACTATCTGTATCCCCACGTGTAGCATAACTCCCTCTATCTTTTGCAATTTTTTTAAAAACTAAACAAGTTGCTTCATACATGTTTATCAAGCTAGAAATTGAATCGTAATATGATCCCCAACGAGTATCTCCAGCTCGTTTCAATGTACCAACTTGATTTGCACCTTTACCAGTTACAATCTCATCAATCTCTAACAAATAAGCATTTTTTTCTAATTGGGCAGCTTGTAACTCATCATGACGCTTTGTAGAAGAACAAACAACATTCACAACAAAGATCAGCTTCTCAAAAAAATTATGAACAGGTTTGACTTCTCTTGATGATGTAACTAATGCAAGTTGCAATCGATGAGCAAAACAATGAACATAGTATGCATAAGGACAATCCTTCATAAAGAGGGCTTGTAAACCATTCCATTCTCCTCTCATATTGCTAGCACCATCATACCCTTGGCCACGAATGTTAGAAACATCAAGGTTATGTCGAGAAAGTATATCACATATTGCTTCCTTAAGAGTTAAAGATGTGGTGTCTTTAACATATGCCACATCAAAAAATCTCTCTTGTATTAAACCAACTTTATCAACAAATCTTAATACAAGAGTCATTTGTTTCTTTTTTGACTCATCACGAGCTTCATCAACAATGATACAAAATTTGGAATGACCAATTTCCTCACGAATACTCTTTTTCACCCTACTAGAAAGAATTTGCAAGAGCTCTTTTTGAATTTGATGTGAAGTATACTTGCAATTTGATTTACATTCTGCGCCCAAAGAAGGGAGGCCTCTCCAGAGTCGAACCGGCCGAGGTTCATCTGATTTACATTCTGAAAAATAAGATAAAAATCAACTGGCCATACTACATTGCCAATAGAATGTTTGGGCCATGTGACTCCGGACGAGGAACGGCGCTTGCCTACGGATCCTTCATTCAAGAGGTCCTGACTGCAGTCAACGTTAATCATCCGTCTTTCCCGTACACTTCCATCTCGTCTGACAAGGAGTTCAGCACAAAAACCATGTCTATGATGGGATATCTTTGGTGCAATGAGCGGAGAATGTATAAGTTTATTAGAAGAGCAAATATTCCTGCAGATGATGACAGTGATGAAAGCGAAGACCAAGAAGATGAAGAAGAAAATGAAGAAGAAGAAGCCAGGCACGATGTGGATCACAATGGTGGAGATGATGATCCTCCACCCGTTGACACTCACGACTACTCGGACTCCGCTTGGGCTCAGCAGTCGCATTCAAATGAAGAAGATGCTCCACGTTGGGGTGGCTGGGGTGAATGGCAACACAAGGGCTGGTCAACTCAACGTCAATTTTACCAGCCGTATTACCAAGATGAGGAAGAATCTCCTTCGTCCCCTCCACAGCAAGCAGATTCTTCAGAACTGTTGGATATGATGCATAATATGCAGATAGCTCAACAGTCCTTCATGCAAGCTCAAGATGAGCGCTATGCTCATATCAACGAGCAAATTCAATCCCAAAATGAGCGTCTCGACTCCTTCTCTACAAGCATGAATGACCGGTTTGCAACCTTTCCGGCTTCATTTGAACTTCAAGAAAAGTCGATCGACGTGAGTCTCAAGAATCTGAACGGTGTCACCGAATACCTATCATCTCTGGCTGACCCTTACAAAAACCCGGGAATTTGTTATCATCCAGGACACCGCCACTAGGACATAGACATCCACATGCATTATGTAGTTTGATTGTTATTTTGAATGTATTTCTATGTTTTACTTGTTTTCTTTATAAATGACTATTGCTCAGAAATGACATTGGTGTATTATTATTATCTGTTTATGTTGTTTCCTGTAAAATTCTTTGATATCTTGAAAACATCACTCTGTCTCTCTTTTTGATGTTGTCAAAGGGGGAGAAAAGTGCACAAAGCAGGCAGACAAAAATGCCCACAACTAACAGTAGCTTTCTGCAGATAGCCTTAGATTACAAAAGAAAGGGGGAGTGTGGAAAATGTGTCAATACCGCATGTTGTTCGTCACGCTGAATTATACAGGTTGTCATCATCAAAAAGGGGGAGTATGTAAAGACAAAGAGTCAGACAACATACGATCGCAAGTTTCGATGATGACAAAAGACCATCATGCACGTCTATAAACAAATGAAACACATTACCCACCATATCCTTTTCTACGTTTGTCTAAACCTATTATAATGATCAAAAACATATGTGGACAAAGTGTAATCATGACGAAATGCATGAAAATCACAAAACACAGTTTTATGCAGATTTGAAGGCCTTGAGTCGACCATAGGGGTCAGCTCAAAGCTCACGGGTCAGCGCAAAGCTCAACAGAACTGAGATTGGTCAGCGCATGCTCTTTTGCGTCGACCATAAGGGTCGGCGCATAACTCACGGGTTAGCGCAAAAACTCCTTGAGTCGACCAGAAGTCAGCGCATGGGTTAATGAAGTAATCCTGGGTCAGCGCATGGAACCATGGGTCGACCATAGGGGTCGGCGCATCACTCACGGCTCAGCGCACGCCGACCTATGGTCGACCGCTCGTGCGTAAACTCAGTTTTCTGAGTTATTTCCACTGTTTGAAATTCTGTTATTTTTAATTGGTTTTGTCTGTTACTATATATAGAAGTTAAAACACTTTTATTAACCAACATTTGCTAATTGAGTTCAAGTGTTCAAGGAAACAAGAAAGAGTGAAAAAGGTGTCCAAGACTCATCATCTTCATCTTCAACATTTCACAACTCATCATCTGCAAACAATTACTTTTGATGTGGTTCGTGATCGAGTAAAGGTGATAAGGTTCGAAGTTGTGATCGAAGAATCCAGTTCGGGTTGAAGCTTGTGGCAGGTTCTTTCTTGAATAAAACCGTTGGGGTTTTGTCCTCCAATACGGGTTTGTGTTTGGGGGTTTTTGCACGAATCGCTTCATCAATATTTAGCCGAGCGAAGGTGATTGAGAAGAGGAAGTCTTCATCAGTCTAGTAGCGGATTCGGTGGCATTGAAGTGAAGGATTCGGGTTCGACTCGTTGTGTTTGAGATCAGCCGGGCCGAGGGTTTGAAGAACGGAAGATTCTTCAACAAAGGGGCTGGAATCGGAGGTCTAGCATCAACGATCGAAGATCTTGATTCATCTTGAATCAAGGAGCAAGGATAGGAAGCATCATTCAACACATTGGAAGTTCTGTTGTTTACATGCTTTGCAATCCTTGTATAAACGATTAAATTTCACAGGTGATATCTAATTAATCATCTCAATTCTATTTTTAGAATTGAGGGCAGACGTACCCCGAAGCGAGGACGGCGGGGGAACTGCCTCATCAAATCTCTGTCTTCTTTAATTTTCTGCATAAGTGCTTTTCAGCTTAAAAATTAAGTGATTTTAGTTTAAGCAATTTTCCCAAACTTTGATATAAGTTGAGTAAGAAACTAAAACTGCTGTTTGAATACAAAGTACAATAGTTTATTGTACTAGATAAAATTGAACTACTTACTCAACTCAAATATCTCTTGGAGTGTATGCACACCAAGTGTTTGTGAATTTGCATAAGCCAAAGTTGTCTTAAGTTTGCATCCAGTTTAATTTGGTATTTTGGATCATTGGAACTAGGCTTGCTAGTTAGTGAAATATATCAATTGAGTGTGCAAATAGTGTAGTGATTAGTATTTCATTTTATCTCAAATCCATTAGCTTAACGCATATCCGGTTTTCCAATAACGGTTCGTTTTAGACTAAATTTTCCTCGGCTGCTTCCGCACTTAAAAACAATTTTTAAAACCAATTTTCTTTTCAATTGGTAGCGCCGACTCAAGTTTTTAATTGGGATCTATTCAACCCCCCTTCTAGATCCGTGCCATAGTTTAACAAAACAAACACAAACCCTAGCTCTCTCTCTATATTTCGCTCAGTATTGGTTGTGTGTTCAAACAAGTTTTCTAAGTCCCTTTTTATAGAAGCATCCAGCTGGGCTTGGACATCTTGAAAACCCTAAATCTATTTTCCAATCAAATCTTTTTATAACAGCTGGTTAGATCTCCTTGGAAAATAAGTAAATTTGGTTGTAATCCATGATTGAATGCGCCAGCTAATCAGATCTTCAATCATACAAAGATTGCCATTAATTGTGCAATCACAAAACACCAGACATTCATACTGAATGTTCTGTGTACAGGATGTCATAACATCGGGTCTGACATCCTGGAAAAATCCTGCATAATCCAATAATCCCTTTTATGACTTCTAGCAGGTACAACCATATCAGATGCCATGACATTGTGTATGTCATCTGAAACAATCCTGCATGAACATGTCTTTCATTTAAGCTCCAGCAGGTACATCCAATATCAGAAGCCATGGCATTGTATGTGGCATTCTGAAACAATCCTGCATGCACATGTTCTTGAACTCCAACAGGTACATAGGATATCTCATGTTAAGACATCACACATAACATCTTGTGAACATTCTTTGTTTTTAACCAAAATTGCTGCCAACACTTAGAATCAACACTTATGTCTATTGAACACAAGGCATAGACTGTGTCATCCTTGTCCAGTTCAATATTGGGCCCGTAGACATTTATCATGTTACGCAGGATGGGCAAATTCCATCTAGGTCACTCATGTCCCTCAGCATGCTTCGTGGAGTACCCATTAACTGTCTTTATGGTCATCCAATTACGGGTAATGTTTGATCAATAATAAGGCACTCGACTCTACATCTAGGGTCCATAGTGGTTTCAGGTCGAAGGGTGGTATACACCATTATCACCATGAGAATAACTTAGGACACTTTGCATAACATTTTATATAGTATTCTCATAGCGGGTCAATCTAGTATAAATATTACTCTTAATATTCATACCTATGTTTAAGACTTGATAACTCCTTATCCATGATCCATGAGATGTGATCATCAGTCTATATACATAATAGTCTTAATTCTTTAATGTTATCCCATTTCACAATAAAGCTCGACTATAGATACTTTAAGAATAGTGTCCTTATGTTTAATGGGATCTCATGATTAAGTCACACTTGATACATTAAATGGACTAGCTATTTTAGGGACTTTATTAAACAAACATAATAAAGAAAAAACCTTTTATTATTAATAAATAATCCGATATAAGTACCAAAAGTATTAGCCTTTAGGGCTTACACCAATATAAATACCTCCAAACACTGCTTGGGGAAGGCAACAATGCTCCACACGTCAAGACTTACCGTTCTCAGATTGATGTTGACATTCCTTTTTAGAATTCAATGTTCTTAAAGTAAATGCCTTATTATTTCAAGAAAAATGGATATTCATTTATTTATTTAAAAAATCATCACAAAAATGCAATTTTATTAAACAAAAACAAATAAGAGTAACAATCAATTGGATAAAGGCTCGACTTTGTTTAATAGAATGGTAGTCCGTAAATGGCAAAACTCCATGGATCTTTACAAAGTTTGACAAATGGTAATATACATGGAAAATGGCTACATTGAATATAATGACCAATACTTTCCCTACCAACTTTGAGATCTAACTATGCTTTGTCCTTGGTTGAGAATGATGAATCAGAACCAAATGATGGGCAATGTTGCCTCAACGATCAGATCTAGCCGGATGCAGTTACTTGCCATAATCCATAGTTTTTGCCTAGATTGCCCAAAGGTGGGGTACTCAATCTACTAGGATGATTTTTCTATTTTATGTCTCTAACTTTTGCTTTGACCGCCCTTCTAGGTTTTCAATCCATCGAGACGCTCATTTTGCCTAAGCCGCCCTTTCAGGTTTTCAACTTAGTGAGTTGTTCTTTTCTTTTTTAGGCGAAGTATTTCTTGACTGCATCGGCATTCACCGGATGAGTGAACTCTTCACCATCCATAGTGGTAAGAATCAATGCACCGCCTGAGAAGGTTCTCTTGACAACTACGGACCTTCATAATTAGGAGTTCACTTGCCCCTAGCATCAGGTTTGAAAGATAAGATCTTCTTGAGCACGATGTCACATTCTCGTAACACACGGGGTTTAACCTTCTTATCAAAAGCTTTTTTCATTCTCTGTTGATATAACTAACCATGACATATGGCAGTCAATCTCTTCTCTTTAATCAAATCCAATTGATCATATCTACTTTGACACCATTTAGCTTATGTCAACTTGGCTTCCATCAACACCCACATTGATGGGATCTCAAACTCCACGGGGAGCACAACTTCCATGCCATAAACAAGTGAGAAAGGGGTTGCCCCTGTCGAAGTACGGACGGATGTATGGTACCCATGCAAAGCAAATGGGAGCATCTCATGCCAATCTATGTATGTCACAATCATCTTCTGGATAATCTTCTTGATGGTCTTATTCGCAGCTTTAACAACCCCATTCATCTTGGGTTTGTAGGGAGAAGAATTATGATGTGCTATTTTTAAGTCTTTACATAGATCTTCCACCATATTATTATTCAAGTTCGATCCATTATTGGTAATAATCTTACTTAGCATAATATATCGCTATATAATCTGATTCTTGATAAACCTCGCAACAACTTGCTTGGTCACATTCGCATACGATGTCGCTTCAACCCACTTCGTGAAGTAATCAATAGCCACCAGAATGAAGCGATGTCTGTTCAAAGCTTTGGGCTCAATCATGCTAATCATATCAATTCCCCACATGAAGAAGGGCCATGGAGAGGAAATGACATTCAAAAGTGTCGGAGGAACATGAATCTTATCCGCATAGATTTGACACTTGTGGTATTTCTTCACATGCTTGCAACAGTCAGATTCCATTTCTAACTAATAATAACATGCTCCCAACATCTTCTTTGCCATAACATGTCCATTGGAGTGAGTACCAATGGAACCTTCATGGACTTCAGTCATCCATAGGTTTGTTTCGTGTCCATCCATGCATTTGAGCAAAACCATATTGATTTTTTTTTTGTAAAGCACATCACCAATCAGGTAGAAGTTGCCAGCCAGTCTTCTCAAAGTCTACTCGTCTTTCAAAGATGCCCCAGGCGGGTAAATCTGACTTTGGAGGAAACATTTAATACCATGGTACCATGGCTTATCATCTTTAATCTCTTCAACAACAGAAACATGAGTTGGCCTATCAAGGCGCATCACAGCCAGATTAGGAACTTCATTATAATAATTCACAATAATTATGGAAGCTAACGTTGCAAGAGCATCTGCCATTCGGTTTTCATCTCGAGGGATATGATGAAACTCAACCTTTGTAAATAAAGTTGATATCCTCCTCGCATAATCTCTATATGGTATCAAATCGGGGGTTGATTCGTCTCCTATTCACCTTCGATGTGGTTAACAACCAAAGCTGAATCTCCATAGACATGAAGATATTTGATTCTGAGATTGATGGCTTCTTCGAGCCCCATAATGCAAGCTTCATACTCAGCCATATTTTTTGTGATCATCATTTTCAGAAAAAGCAAAAAGTAAAAACAACATAAATGTGGATGAATAAAATTGCATTTTCTTGATGATAATTGAAAATGCCTGACAATGTTTCACTTCTCCCATAGGCATACGAGAAGGATTTTTCTTTAAACAATAAGAGATATTACTTTGAATGATGAATTATAACATGAACATCAATAACAACCCAATCGTTGCAAATTTGTCCATGTGTTACAAAGTTGGCATTGTCTTCTTCTTCGTCTTCATCTTTATGAATTATCGCAGTTGAGTGTTGTTCTTCCTTGTGAATGAACTTTCCACTCCGGAAAATCTGTTGTATAACCTTGACTTCTTTCTTAAATGGCCCTTGCTTGAATCCCAAACCGGCCATATTCTTGTTCTCAACCACTTCCATGATACAACCCTAATTGCATGTGTCTCCATCTTGAACAATCCCTTGCGCATCTTTTAAAGAAGACATGGATGCCCCAGTCTTCTAGATCATATTAGCCACAGACGAAGCTTGGAACAGAGTTGCAACCTCTTCCTCGGCTTTAACATATGTGAAAAATGATAAATGACTTACCAACAACGCTTTCTCACCTCCAACAATAACAAGCTTCCCATTCTTGAAAAATTTGAGCTTCTGATGTAGAGTAGACGTGACAACACATGCCTCATGAACCCATGGCCTACCCAATAAACAACTATAGGCCGGGTGGATATCCATTACCTGAAAAGTATTTTGGAAATCACTCTGACCAATCTTAATTGGGAGGTTAACTTCTCCAATGACAATTTTATGAGAAACACCAAACGCCTCCACAATCATATCATTATATCTCATGGATGCTCCCTGATAAGATAGCCTAGCCAAAGTAGACTTGGGTAGAACGTCCAAAGATGAACCAGTGTCTACCAAGGCATTGGATAAAACATTCTCCTTACAATTCATAGATATATGGAGAGCCAGATTATGATTTTTGCCTTCCTCTGGAAGCTCCTCATCACAGAAACTCAAATTATTATGCGAAGTGATGTTAGCAGCGATATGATCAAATTGATCAACTGTAACATCATGTTCAACATAGGCTTGCTCCAATACCTTTTATAACGCTTCTAGGTGTGCTTAATAATTAACCAACAATGATAAAACATAGATATTGGAGGGTGTTCGGAGTAGCTGCTCCACAATATTAAATTCGCTCTTCTTAATCAAACGGATAACTTCATCATCATAATCCTTAACCTTCAAACCGCTGGACTCACCAGACTGACAAATTGGAGGATTAACATAGTAACATCATACTTGTAAGGCACAACTTTATCGGATGCTTACGAGACTAGGCCCGCCAACCATATCACTAACGGTGATACCGATATATTGCTCTTCTTACTGCTATCGAACTAGATTACCACTCGCTCAGGAGTTTTGAAAACTGGCACAATCACATTCACATCATCACCCAAATATCTAGCTTGGTTGATTTGAATCACACCTTCATCCATTAACTTCTGAATGTCTCTTTTCACAATCATACACCCATGTGGATTAACACTACAAATGGTGCAACCATCATGATCATGCTCATAGTCACTGATCAAACACAAAGTTTTATGTAGCTCCACCAAAGATCTTTGGATGCGTCGGACATCAAAAACTATGTACTTACCGGGACAACCGTCCTCCATATTCATAGAAGAGTTACCATGGGCGGGTAACATATTGGTTTTAACATTCGGAGCACTGTCCTCAAAGGACATCATCCCACTTTTCACCAATCGTTAAACTTCATACTTCAACGGATGATAGTTCACTATATCATGGTCGGGTGCCCCTTGATGATATGCGCAATGCTGATTGGGCTTATACCACCATGGCAAAGGTTCAGGCATATGCGGAGGATTCTTTGACTGAACTAGATCCTTGACAACGAGAGATGGATACAATTTTGCATAAGACATTAGAATAGGATCAAACATAACCTTCTTCCTCTCATAATTGCTATGCTGATTATTGTTGTAATTGTTGTTGTGATGGGTACGTTGTTGTTGTTGTTGAGGTTGAATCGGTGCTTATTGAATGGAAAGTCTTGAGAGAGAACTTCGTCATCTCCTTTTCTTCCAATGGAGGACTGATTTGAGCAACTAGCTCTCTCCACCTCTGCACATACTCTTTAAATGTCTCCTTATCTTTCTGAGACATGGAGTGTAATTAGTCACGATCTGGCGTCATATCCATGTTATACTTATACTGCTTAACAAAGGCCTCGCCTAAGTCATTGAAAGTACGAATGCAACCACTATCTAGACCCATGTACCAACGAAGAGCGACACCGGTCAAACTGTCTTGGAAATAATGAATGAGAAATTGATCATTATCTATATGGGTTGACATCTTGCGCGCATACATCACAAGATGACTTAAAGGACAAATGTTCCCCTTGTATTTTTCAAAGTCATTGACCTTTAACTTAACCTGGATTTTCACATTTGGCACTAAGCAAAGTTCAACAACACTCTTCCCAAACAAATCTTTCCCCCTTAGGGTCTTAATTTCCTTTTCCATATCTTGAAACTTATCTTTCATTTTATCCATCTTCTCATACATATCTGGACCTTCAAACAACTCAGAATGGTAGATAGTCTCTTCAACACGAGGCATAACATGCACAACAAGAGGCGGAGTAGACATAACCGGGCGATAGGTGACATAGGAGCAACAATAGGAGCATAACCTTCAAGCCTATAATTCAGAGGCATTACCCAAGGGAATCCAGCAAGCATAGAATGTGCAGGCTGGTTGATACGAGCTACAGACACGGGTGTTGAAGTAATCTCATAAATGACTGTCCATTATTGCGGAGTTGTAGGAGTTGGAGTCGCTTGACTTTGAGTTGTGATGAGAGATTCCATAAGATAAGTAAGCATATCAACCTCTTCCTTGATTTCACGGTTCTCTTGTTCCAGTTGATCCATCTTGCATTAATGATTAGTGCGAGTGGTGTACTGATGCGTCAACTTGACTGATACAAAAATGAAGATCATGAGACACCTGGCTGAAGGGCTAGGATGCAAGAAACTTGCTATGCAAATGATACATGAATGCAATGTTTTTGTTTTTTATTATTTTCAAAGAACATACAAAGCCTTATTTACAAATATTTCAATCAATAATAACAATTTGAATTGACCATAAAATCTCATTTTCATTCATAAAATTTGGAAGGACTACACTGAGTATAATTTCAGAAACCAAATGTAAAATAAAAGGAAGATAACATCTTAAGGATCCCTAGAAATTGCATCAAATGAACTGACTATGGGCGTGTACTTCCTTTGAATGCGTTTGATCTCTGACTCGTAAGCGGTCTTCATATGAGCTTTCTCGGTGACAAGCTGATCGACAATCTTCTTCCAAGCACCAAAAGGTTGAGGGATACCAGAGGAAAACAAATCCTCTCTCTCTCTCTCTCTCTCTCTCTCTCTCTCTCTCTCTCTCTTAACAACACGATCTTCAAGAATCTCAATGAGTGCATCCTTATCTTTCAACTCAAGTTGCAACTCCACTTGCTTTCGATTCAAATCATGGAATCCTTCTTCCCAAAGGTCCTTCTCTTGCTTCATCTTAGCTACTGCATCTTCCAACTCCTCTATGTCTTGGTTAGGGAGAGTTGATGGCTCAACCACAACCATAGACATAAGACACATACAGACGAAATCAGAGACTGTTGACTTGTTGGAGCTTGCACCATCACCATTGCTATGGAAATATCATACAAGTAGCATGCGCAGTTGATTATTAAAAAGTAATATATTTCATATCATTTTATTTGAATTGTTTTTCTAAGACTAAATATCTATTTTATAATAAATTAAAATTAATGATTAAAAAGATATAATATATTATTAATTATTAAAAGATAATTTATTTGACATCGTTTAATTTAATTTACTTTTTAAAAGATTTAATTTCTTTTATTTATAAAAAAAATATGAAGTTAAAAGCTCTAATATAATCTAATGATATAAAGCATAAATAAAAGAAGGAGGAGCCTAGAGCCCAAAGAGAAGAATAAAAAAAGAATTGCTTTTTTTATCATTCGCGGTGAAGATTCACCCTTAAAAAATACAAAAATATCCTTGAAATGATAAGATGGTTAATCTCCAAATGTCTCTTATACACACCAAAACATTAATCAAGATGATGGAAGTGGCCAAGCATCCAACATATTTGAACATGTGAATGTTGCTGAAGAATATTTGAACATGGAGTTATAACTATTTGATTTTGTGTTAAATTTGATAACTTAAAACTTGTTGGAACAAATTACTTTGTGTTATTTTGTATAATTTATAATTTATTTTTTACTATTTAAATGTGCATATTAGGTTGGATAGTTTGAATTAAGTTAATGTATATTTTAGATTTTAATTGTTGATTTAGATGAATTATTTTAAAATTCTAGTTTTGGATTTGAAATTTAATATTTAATACATGTATTATTGTATAGTTACTTACAAAATAAAGGAGACTATTTGAAAAAAAAATGGTATAAAAAATCGGGAATTGATCCATTTAGGATTAGATAGTCTGCAACCTAAACATAATTGCAATTGTTTAGGATCAGATAGTCCATTTTAACAATTTTACGGGAACTTATAGAGTTACACACATAAGGACAAATTGATAAAACATAAAATGAATATATGAAACTTATTCAAATACACGGTTCTTGTGAAATAATAACGTCAATTAGAGAAACATGTTTCATCGCAATGTAAAATATACTTAAGTAAAATACGAAACATCATAATGTATAATATACTTGAATGAATTATGAAACATTGGCACTATATTTAAGTGGAATACAAAATACCATAAACTACAATGTATTTGAATAAAATATTATATATTAAAAGATAAAATACATTTAAGTGAATTTGTTCAGCTTTCGACCACACAAGTAAATCTATAAATAAAACATTTATGTTGAAGTATTCAGACTTCATGAAATCCAATTTGTAAAACCCTAACCAATTTGTAAAACCTGTATGATTTATTCTTTGTTCGGGTTTATAAAACATTTGTGAGTTGTGACACTTTCTATTTAGAAAAAGAATGCATACTTCTACATAAATCTGAGTAGTACCTTTAAACCAGAAAAGGCGTTCCATTGGTTCGTTTTATGGCACACGGATCGCCAGGTAGTTTGACAATGAGCCATAGATTAGTCCTAATCGAACGGTGTACAATTTTCTCAATCCAATAACCCGCAATGGTATAAAACCGCGCCAACGTATTTTCGTTCCTATCACACTTTTCATTTCTCACACGAAACACAGCGATTTCTCATCTAGAAACTAGTGTCACAATCCAATCTTTCAATGGACATTTCCCCAAAATTGAAGAAAGGAGCCGGAGGAAGGAAAGGAGGAGGACCAAGGAAGAAAGCCGTGACCAGATCTGTCAGAGCCGGACTTCAATTTCCCGTCGGAAGAATAGGCCGTTACTTGAAGAAAGGTAGATACGCTCAGCGTGTTGGAACTGGTGCACCTGTTTACTTAGCCGCTGTTCTCGAATATCTCGCTGCTGAGGTAATTTTTTAACTCTTTCTCTCTTCTAATTTGATTTGCAATTCCTGTTAGTTAGGGTTTTGGATTTTGAACTCTAGTTTTGATGAATTGTGTTTTATGTGAAGGTGCTTGAGTTGGCTGGAAATGCAGCTCGTGATAACAAGAAGAATAGGATAATCCCAAGACATTTATTGTTGGCTATCAGGAACGATGTTGAGCTTGGAAATTTGCTTGCTGGTGTTACAATTGCTCATGGCGGTGTTCTTCCTAACATTAACCCGGTCCTTCTGCCCAAGAGAAATGAAAAAGCTGCTGCTGTTAAGGAGCCCAAGTCCCCTGCTAAGTCGAAGAAGGCTTTGATTTGATTTTTTTTTGGTTAATTCTTAGAAATTTGTGCATATTCAAGTTTAGGATCCAATGGTCTAACAGAAATGTTGAATGTGTTTGCTGTAATGTTAGATGGATCGCACGTTCCTGTATTGAGTTAGAATCATTAATGAAAACATCTTGTTTTAAATCTAGCTCGTTGCCTTTATTGTTTTGTTTTTAATCTTACTGGTTTCAATGCATAAAAAATACAAGCCTTTAAAATCATGCACAAATACTCGATGAAAATACTAAATCCTTCTGATACCATAAGTACTTTCTCTGATAACCGAAACACCATAACTATCAAATTGGAAATCTCCTCTTATAACTGATAACCGAAATACCATAACTACGACATTTAGAAATCTCCTCTTATAACTGAAATACCATAGGTACTTTCTCTAATAACCGAAACACCATAACTACCACATTGGAAATCTCCTCTTATAACTGAAATACTATAACCACCACACTGGAAATCTCACCACATGTTCATCACCAACTACCATGTATTTCCCTTTCTAGTAAAAAATACTATCCCATTCTAGTATAAAATACTATATAGTATTTAGATCTCTCCAAGTGTATGTGGATCCAACTGCTCCCATTTTAATCAAGTGACACATTAATTAAGTTTCCAAATTTTCTGCATATATAAACCATAATTGCAACTCCACATTGTTTCTTATTGGACTAGTTATTTCATTGAAATCACCGCCACCAACCACCCACTCTGCATAACTGTTAATTGAAAATTAAAATTATGTTTTTTTTCTTTCAAAATTAACAGATTTTATTTTCTTTAGAGTCACTTTAGTTGTAACTTTTATTCTCAATGTATAAATACATTTGTATCATTCCAATTCAAGGTTAATGCAAAAATACATACTCATCAAAATATTACTCTATTCTCCCTAATTCTCTCTCAACTTCATCTTCCCTAATCTTCTTTTCTTCCACCATTGTTGAAACCTTCAATTTTCAGTTTTATGTTTTATGTTCCAACGTTTGGCATCAAGAGCCTTGGTTATCGATCCTAATCCGCTGTAACAATGACAACCGTTTCCAATGATTGAATTCCCACCAATCTCCCGATTCTTGATTTGAAGAATTATGATAAATGGGCAAAACAAATGAGGGTTTTGTTTGGTTATCAAGAGGTGTTTGAGATCGTCGTCAATAGAGTTACACAATTAGGGGCAGAGGTTACCGACATTCAAAGAGCTACACACAAAGAAGAGAAGAAGAAGGATTACAAAACCCTATTCTTGATTCATTCTTGTGTTTATAACGACAATTTCGAGAAGGTTGGCGATTGTGAATCGGCGAAGCAAGCATGGGAAATCTTGGAGAAAGCATATGCCGGTGCCGTCAAAGCGAAGGTTGTAAGGTTACTGATCAGTGCATATTTATGCACAATTCTCCTACTTTTTACTTGGGCATTTCTTTATTTTATTTTGTTTATTATTATATTTTATTATGTTTTCATATTTTATTTTATTTTTAGTTTAATTTAATTTTCGCACTTATTTTTCAGCTTTAGCAGTCTGCGCGGAAACGATCATAACTGGAGTTCCGGGAATCCGTTTGAGGCGTTCTAAAAATCGCCGGAAAGCTAAGAGAGAGAGCTACGACTTTCATGTTGGAGTCGAAGTCAGATTCGGAGCTCAAAATTCCAGAATTTCGTTTCAAGTTACAGCATTAGAATTTTATTTTAGTGTTGGGTCATGTTGTGGGCCTGGGTTATATTTTCGACCCAGTTGGGTTTTGAACCGGATCCACTTTTTATCTTTTTAAGGAGAACGTGTGTACTGTTCAAGGGGAACTATTCACGCAAAAAAGAAATATTGTTGAAGCTTGAAAACTCATGGAGAACTAATCATCTTTGGACGGATTCACTGTACTCAGGTTTCAAACTTTGAGATTGTTATGATATTTACAATTTAATTTCTATTCCTTTCAATTATATCATGTGATTGTTGTTTGTTTAATTCAATTATTATATAGTGTATTTGATTTAATTTGAGTGATCTGTGTTCCTAATTTTAATCGTAGATTAACTCTGCTTAACTGTTAATTTGCTCTATCATTTACCGTATGCTTAATCCGGCAATAGGAACATGTTCTCATAAAATCTTCCACGCTTGTTGACTGATTTTTTCATCAAATAGGATAAAAGTCCCGCTTGGGAAATTGTATTTTCATCGGTCGATGATTAGTAAGAATCGAGGCAGTGGATTCGTTACTTTAATCGCTTATTTCACAACAACTTATTTCAGTAATCAATTATTTTAAGTGCTTTTTTTTTTCTCTTTATCGGAACCCTAAACCAAACCCCCCTTATTTTATTACTGTTATTGATTTTCCCACAAGAATCCTTGAGAGACGATATTTCGAGTCATTGTCGCTATATTACATATTTACAAAAACCACTCGTTTTTGATCCGCGAGCGACCGCGGATCAGTTACAAACTTACAAGCGACAATTCGAGTTAACACAAATGGAAGATAAAGATGACCGAAAATCGACGGCGGGGTACATCTTTATGTTTTTATAGTACACGGGAACCGGTTGTAGCACTCTCTTCTTGTGAGGCCGGGTACATTGCGGCGTCGTTGGGCGCGTGCCAAGCTATGTGGCTTATGAATCTATTGAAGGAATTGGGATGTGGTGATGATGTTGCCACCACACTGTTTGTAGACAATGTTTCCGCAATAAATCTTGCGAAGAACCCGATTGCACACGGAAGGAGCAAGCATATTGAGACGCGGTTTCATTATTTGAGAGAATTGGTTGGTGATGGAAAGCTTAGATTGAGCTATTGCCGAAGCGAAGACCAAGTCGCGGATTTGTTGACAAAGGGTGTGACAAATGATGTGTTCAAGAGGTTAAAGAAGTGCTTGAGCATGGTGGACTTGGAGCAACTAAAGTGAGGTGGTGTGTTAATTGAAAATTAAAATTCTGTTTTTTTCCTTCCAAAATTAACAGATTTTATTTTCTTTAGAGTCACTTTAGTTGTAGCTTTTATTCTCAATGTATAAATACATTTGTATCATTCCAATTCAAGGTTAATGCAAAAATACATACTCATCAAAATATTACTTTATTCTCTCTAATTCTCTCTCAACTTCATCTTCCCCGATCTTCTTTTCTTCCACCATTGTTGAACCTTCAATTTTCAGTTTTATGTTTTATGTTCCAACACCAACAACTTTCAAGTAAAAAGAATATTTTAAGGGTCATTAATGGTTTAACCTGTTAATCTCTCATGGTAATTAACATGAAGATACCTTAAGTATCGTCAAGAAGACTCTTGGTTCTTATGTGATGCTAAAATTAAAGATAATAATGCCAAATTTTTAAACTTTAGTGTTGTGAAAGAAAGTGTGAAAACATGTTTGGTCGTATTTGTGAGTGACCAGTGTCTTGTAAAGACACAAGGGTGTTTTTGGAAACATCATGGCTAATTCACAGACACACACAACTTTTGAGAAGTCCTTCATAGTTTAATTGAGTCATAGAAAAAGTTTTTGAGGCTTATCTAGCTAATTAGGAGAGTGCCTGATTGAATGAAAGATATTTTTCTAACTGAATAATCGATTAAATATTTTGACTAATCAATTAGATCATGCTTAGTTGAGTTTAAAATTGATTGGGACAATCTCTTAATGACCATTAACAAATACATATCAAAAAATTGCATTTGTGGCCTTAACAATCGATTACTCATGGTTCTAATTGATTAGAGCATTCATACGATCCATGGATTGTTTCCAAATTTGTACCATGACTTGGTCAATAAATAGAAATATTTTCTATCACTTTTTCAAATTAAAAAAAAGCGATTACAGACCTCACTTTTCATTTCTCTGAGTCTCATTTTTCTCACATATTTTAGCCATAATACTATGAGAGTGTCTGATTGAATGAAAGATATTTTTCTCACTCAGAGTCTAAGTGAGGATAATTGTTATGGGTGAGGGAAAAATTATAAATTTACTAAGAGTATATTTTCTCTTATGTAAATGATTCTTCCATTAAAAGTTATTATTTTCGTTGCGAGATATACTAGTTAAAAACTCGTGTATCTTCGGGGGATTGTCCTAGGAAATCTCGATTTGGTTCATGAGTTTCGCCTTAAAGAACGAAATTTCTTTTGGTTCGTGAAGATCAGTAAGTGAAAATCTCTACAAAACTTCTTAAGCTTAGCCCAGTTAAAAGTTGCATCAGTTCGAGGCCAGACTAATTAGAATCTCTCTTAGTTTTTGAGTCCAGGTTTGTGGAAAACCTCAATAGGTTCGAGATCAGATCGATAAAAATCTCATTTTGATTTGTGGCCAGCATTTGTAAAACCACAGTTCGGTTCGGAGGATAATCCACTCCGCTTTGGTTCGAGATCAACCCGTGAAAAATCTCTGTTTGGTTTGGAAACTAACTACTCTAAGGATTTTACATTTTTTTGTTAGAAGTTAGTAAGAAAACTTTATTTTCCTATATAAAGATGTTTGTGGGCACAACCTTTTAAAAACTCTCAAGTTTAGTGGATACTATAAAATATAATTTTTGAGAACAATAGTATTTTTGATTGAATCTGTATAATTATATAATGTTATTTCTTCTCCCTTAACTCTTTTACTTTATAGTATTTTTATTTCCTTTGATTTTTCACTTTGTACTTACTCAAAATGTTTTCAAATATTTTTGTTTTCAACCATATTTCATTTAGCCAAACAAAGAACGTGGCCATTTATTTCAAACCAGTATATTTCTTCTAGCATATTTGAATTCCTGCATTTTAACATTTGCGTCCATTAGCCGTTTCATTAATGCACAACCATAAGTATTTTCTAATAATCCTTAATGACCATACCAGATTTGTATGTCTCATATTACTTAAAACCAAAGCATAAGTATCCCTAGATGTCCAAAATTTCATCATCATGATAGTCATCCATTTCAACATAATACCTAAGTGTTCGAGCAAATAATGAACTTGAGCTCATGCTAAATCAGTTTTATACTTCTAAAAACATTGTTCATAAAAAAATAGTGTGTTAAAAGTCTCCAACAAAATGGTAAGGTTGAAAGAATGCATCGACACCTAATTATTGTTGGTAGGTCCCTTTTATATCATTCCAAACTACCAAAATATTATTTGTCCTATGTTATTCAATTTGCCACATTGATCATAAATAGAGCGACCATTCCAAGTTTACACAATAAATCACATTATGAAACCATGTATGAGAAAATTCCTAACATTCTTTAAAGAGTTTGGATCGCTATATTATATATACACCTTTCATCTACGCATAACCAAAATTGATCCAAAACAATAAGAAGTATTTTCTTAGGTTATACACATGACATGAAAGGCATTGTACTTCTTGATTTGACCTCAAAATAAATAAATTGTATAAGACATATTTAATTTCATGAACACATACTTCCTTAAGAAACAACTTTACCATCACCCTATACATCATCTAACTACTTTCCATTTGCACTTTAAAATCCCAACACAAACCACCTTACCACAAATTATGATCCAACTACCTGAACTCAAAAACCTTAATATCCCAATAGATAGAGGAATTTTCTTGCCACCCCCCAAATTGTACCTATCACCCCTATAATATATCATAATGACAAATTTATCCTTCACATTAATCTACCTTTCAAATTTTCATGTTGTAGTAAAAGATTATCTCTGTGCAAACTTGGTAGAAACGAAATGTCTGGTACAAAAAATTCAGCGAAGTTGCCTTTTTATGCATTTTTAACGGACATTTAAAAATCTGGTGATGTTTTACCGATTTTTTTTCCAAACATTCTAAAATTCGTTGAAGTTTTACCGTATTTTTGGCAAGTATTCAGAAATATTATGCATTTTTACCGGATTGTTTTCTAAAAATCCGGAAATACCTTGAAGTTTTATCAAATTTTTGGGGAAAATCCAGAAATTCCCTTGAATTTTATCGATTTTTTGGGGAAAATCATGAACCTTTTGTTGTTTTACCGGTTTTTTGAAAAGTGCATAATATGCAAAGTTTTTGACGTTTTTATTACCAGAGATTTTGAAAAATCCAAAAAACATGTTAAATACCCAATTTTTTGGAAAGTACGATATACCCAATTTTTTGCATAGACAAAAAAATCTGGTAGTTTAGTATGCTTCAATTGTGCGGTCTTGTTTCTGATGGTTTACATGTCAATTTTACTCATTTTTCACCACTTATGCGATATCTTTTACATAAATGTTTACTTTTTACATAATTGTGGAGTCCTTATTTAGGATATCTCATACATTGATAATTTATTTCGTATACATTGTAAATGTCAGATATTCCCCTATTGGGATGACATTTTGACATGGGCGCAGTCTGTTGGTTGTTAGACGAGGGCAACGATCTAGAGGGGGTGAATAGATCGCAAATAAAATTTTGATTAAAATTTTGTTTTAAAAGTATTTCCTATGACAAGCGAAAGCGGTTCCGGATTAATACTCGTCTATCGCAAACCGTTATCAAAAGAATTAGATATGCGTATTAAACTATAACAAAATGAAATTAAGTATCACACTGATGAGAAAAAAAATCAATATATTTTTCAAAATAACATTTGGACAATTTTACACTTTGATAATAAATTTTAAATGAAATAAGAAACAAAAATTAACTAAGACAATTTTTTACACATTTGGTGTACAATAAACACCAAACTGGTTTTGGTTTTTATTGTGTGTTATTGATGTGAAAATCCAATTGCAAGTTTATAGATTGCAATTATCTTAATAAAAATAATTTGTGATATTTCAACACTAATGAATTATCAATATATGAAATTACACACTAAATGAATTCATAAATTGTAAAGAGAGTGAGAGAGACACAAGAATTTATTTAGGCAATTCCCCAATTGTCCTCATTAGTGGTATGTATGCCCCCAATTCCAAAAGGAATTGAGATATTCAATAACCTTTGCAAATGTTGAATACAAGAGAGAATAGAAATCCACACCCCTAAATCCCAAATTTGATGTTGATTATATCTTATTCTCTTCTCTTGATCTTGAGCAAGATAAAGTGTCCCAAGATTTCCAATTGATCCTACGGTTTCGTTATTTCTTTAACAAAAACTCATTTCTTCAAAGCTTTTACTCGGTTGAATCCAAATTGCAAAATCTTGTGCCAAAAACCCCCAAATCGCCCTTGATCTTGAAGGGAAAATCCTAACTGGTTTTATCAATGAAACCCCTTAAGAAATCTAAATCCAATTTACTTTTATAAATCCTAAATTGGAACTTATCAATCTTCTATCTAGATGACACTCAACAAGAATGATTATGTGTATGCATAGAAAATGTTGAAGATGATGATAAAATTCTTTGTATATTCTTGGTTTCAATGTTGAAAATGATGTGTGAATACGTCTCTCTCTCTCTCTCTATATATATATATATATATATATATATATATATATATGTATGTATGTATGTATGTATGTATGTATGTATGTATGTATGTATGTATGTATGTATGTATGTATGTATGTATGTATGTATGTATGTATGTATGTATGTATGTATGTATGTATGTATGTATGTATGTATGTATGTATGTATGTATGTATGTATGTATGTATGTATGTATGTATGTATGTATGTATGTAAGAAAAATAATAGAAAACATAATCTAGAAAAGTTACAAGTTTGGTATTTTCAAAATAGTATGTGTCGATCTAAGATATGAGTATGCCGACCCATAGAAGAATTTTAGCTTCCATGTGCTGACCTAAGACAACCTAAGTGTCGACCTCAAATAGGCATGTGTCGACCTAAACATGTTATTGTTGCATATCGAAAAATATAATCCTTCGCAAAGGCATTCACACGCTCGCAAAAAAATGATTCGAACATAGTCGCCACCGAATTTTATTTATTCCAAAAGAAGGAAAAAGAAAATATCGATAAAACGCTTAAAATAAAACAAAATGGTTATCACAACCAAATTCAGGTTCGTGAGTCGATTACACATGGGGAATGTATTAGCACCTCTCACGTTCGTTGTACTCAACATAAACCTTTTAGTTAAACTTGTAATTGAATGTTAGCTTATTTTAAATTCTTCCTTCAAATGATAAATATGAAAAAATAAAAATAAAAAGGGTCGCAAAAATATTTTTATTAGGGTGCTCGACGAGATTGCGGTCTCGCTCCTACATATCCTCGGGTACAATGAGGAATTCAACGCTACATAGTTCTGACTAGAAAACTATGCCTTGACTTATGGTTTTTAAAGAGTGTAGCTTTAAACATTTCGAGTGTTTAAACTTTTACTTGTTGCTCACTCTTGGAGGCGAAAGCCTTTGCTTGTTCCACATCAAAATGGATAAAACAAACTCATTTCTGAAAAAGTTTTTTTTAATGTTTCTTATTATTGTGTCTGACAAGATTTCAAAATCCCGCTCCTACGTATCTCCAGGTGCGATGGAGAACTCAATGCTACATAATTATGTGTAGAAAAGAACTATTTGTCGGTTTCTTTTAAGGAGTGATCCTTTAGATATATTGAATGGTTAAACATTTTTTTGTTGCTCGCTCTTGGAGGTGAAAGCCTTTGTTTGTTTCACATCGATATGGATAAAACATACTCGTTTTTTAAAACGGTTTTGTAGTTGCGCAAAGACGGAAAACAAGTTTGAGTTTTTGAATATTTTTTAGGAGAACGGTGAAAGCTCGAGCAATATGGAGCACGTTAATCGTTCAAATATCTAAGGAGCAGTGAGGCGAGCGCCTCCCATTCCCTTTTCGTCCAATTTAGTTAAGAAAATTGTTTGCGGAAGTCGAATATTCACAGTGAGGTGGGCGCCTCCTACTTACTTATTCGAGGAATAGTGAAGCGTGTGCCACTCATTCCTTTATCCAAGTTTGATTAGTGTATTTTAATCGAAAGACGAAAATTCGAGTAATATGGCAAGCGTCAATCGTTCAATTATTCGAGAATAAAGAGGAGAGTGTCTCCCATTCCATTTTCATCCTAAATTTAATTAAGAAAAGAAACTTAAAATTACATTTATTCAGAAAAAGGCATGATTAGACAAATAATTGTTCAATCAAATATTTATCACTTATTTGTTCAATTGGACCAAAGGTTTTGTTCATTGAAAATATTTGTTCAATTATCACTTATTATCTAATTATGAATATGATCACAAATACATAATCATGTCATGATTAACAATGGATAAACATGCATGATTAGACAAATAAGCAATCAAATGAATAAGGTGAATTTAATTAATTAAGATTTAATCAAACTAATTAATTAGGATAACTAAAAATAGTATCATGATTAATCGGTTAATTCAACCATTAACAATTTTAATCAAACATAGCTATCAAATTCAATTAATTGGAATAAAACTAATTAATCAAATAAAAAGCGAGGGTGCTTCACATAGAGTCCAATTTAAACGTTATGAATTGAATCACACGAAAAGGTAAAGCAACGCAAAGCTAATCATAATGTGCTCAAAGTCGGTTTATGTGTAACGGCAACGAGAGTAGAATGTCATATGCAAGAAATGTAACGCGGCGAAATATCATATTAATATATCAAAAACAAAATTTCGGCGACATAACGTCAATTAAATGTCGAATATGCGGATCTAAATCCGATTTACACAATGCAAACAATATGAAATAAACAACAACAACCCAAAAATTATTTATAGTATTCATTGAGTTATTACAATGAATCTAGAAAAAATACAAATAATTGCAACCAGATCAAAAATGAAATTGCATACCAAATCAACACGAAACTACAACCAATTCGTACCGAAACAGAATATTACATCATCTGAATGAAAATAACTTTGAGGGGCAGCAGCAATGTTACATTAATATATCAAAAGAAAAATCATCGACATGACGACATATTATTGATGTCAAAACCACATATTCAATCCGATTTACACAGTGTAAAAATAAACCGAAACTAGCAGCAACACCGACATTAGATTTACAAATATTATACCATCACAAATTGTTACATCAACCCAAAAAATAATCAACCAAGTAAAAAACAAAAAAACAAAAATTGAAATTAAACTTGAACAACTCTTAACAAAAACAAAGCATCATAATTAAGGAATACACTACACATTTAGATTCAAAACAACATGTATACGTTTAAATTCGAAATATCAACCGTGATGAACCCGGATTGTTACTGTTACTATGGATGTTGTTGCCAGAATCATGAATAAAAGAAGATGAGCTTGTTGTGGATGCTCACCTTGTTATTCTTTCAAGGCATTCTAGATATTCACCACATTTATCAGCTTGATGTGAAGTGGATGAATGTATCTCCCTGCAAGACTCACACAACGGATAAAGTGTATGCAACATTAAGCATCAATATAACATTCTATTTTACTCCATATTGCACGACTTTGTTTCAAGATAGTGTATACAACACATTGTAAATGAGCTAGAAATGATAGAATTTGTTTGTTGTGACGAAACAACATGTGGTTGTTTCATTAAAACAACCCATGAGTTACCTTGTGTGTCTGAACTTATAGAGTATCAAATACAATGAAAGCCTATTTCGTTAGACTCGATACATGTATTTTAGAAGGAAAAAAATTATTGAAGAACATGAGGTCACTGTAGAAGAATGTCAATAACTGAAGAAGTATTTCGGTACACTAGATATTGTATGCCAGATGGCGGTGAAGAAGAAAGTGCAAAAGCTAACACATCCATCACAACTTTCATGTGTCGACTACCTGTGAAGTACAAGACAAGGAAGAGAAATAAGAAGAGTAAAAAGGGCGAAGGGAATGATGTGAGTCGTGATCCTTTATAATGGGAGTATGCTGAGGGCTCGTAGGGAAGTCAGAGTAGGAAGAGATCATGTAGAAAACCAATTGAAAGTCAACCACGTAACATGTCTTCAAAACTAAAATATTTGTCTCAGTTTCCTGTTTTCTTGCATCAGTACATAGATTGCATTGTTGATGTGGGAAACAATGGAAAAATTGTGGTTTTTGGGCTATTGCAGCTTTACTTGGATGAAGCGAAAAGTTTTGGCATTTGATTAAGACGCAGTTAGATACTGAAGTTTATCAACACTATAATTATATTCCAATTTATTGTATGACACAATTCCAGAAGTTATGAGTGTATTACAGGTTGATGGCTTTGGTGTGCAGGATCGTGAGAAATGAATGACGATTCCTGATATGGGTTACCCTGTTGCTTATAGATACAATGTTATATTGGTTTCGTTATCCATGAATCTTAACACCACATTCTTCCCATTAGTGATAACTTCATGCATAGCTTCGAGTAGACACAAAATGATTGTAGTTGATTTTGTTAACAACAATCATTGGGTGCAAGTGAAGTTGAAACCCAATTGTCTTTTGCCTCTCGTGATACCGATAGAGATAGAACTGTAGTAACGTTACAAGAGAATGAGAATCAACATATGTGGGACATATTAGGCACTGGAAATAAGTAGTTAGAAAGTCGACATAGTTTGTTTTGTAATGATATTATAACAATTTTGCATTATATGTATATGTTTTATCCGCTTAACTTTGTTAAAAAAGTTTTAAAAAATGTAAAAAAATTCAGTACTGCCTACTAGACTTTTCAAATTTTCAGAAATTTTGGTACATACCAGATTTTTCAAAAAATTCGGTGTATTTAATTTGTTTTCGGATTTTTTCAAATATATGGTAACATCTTTTCAGATTTTTCAAAAATTCGGTAATTTTTCATAGTTATTTTTCCAGAAAACCTTAAATTTTTACTAGCAATTTTGCAAATGTTAGACATTTCTACTTTCTTTTGCAATCCCATAATTTTGCAATAAATCTTATAATTCTACATGCAAATGAGAAATTTTAAAAATATTCGATAACTGCATGAAAGATCTGAAATTTAACAATTTTTTTAAAAAAATTAATAATTTATAGAAGGGGAAAATCGTATTCCCAACCCTTTTAAAAGGGTGCTAGGTACAACCTGAGAGTGACATAAAAATTCCTCTATCTCGCCGCAGATCTTAAACCAACTAATTCTATGCAATATTTACTTCACATACTTATCAATTTTAAAAATTAAATTTTTTAATAGATAAATCAGTAATTTATATTTTTTTTGCCACATTCTTCCAAACTCCAAAATATTTCAAAATTAGGATAAATGTTTTAATTAAAAAAGACAATATAGTAGTAAAATTTAGAATTAATCTATCATGTAATTTTTGTTTGCTCTGGTACTTTATTGATCAAAATTTAATTTTTAAAGTGTAAATGAGAGATGTGGCGATTTCAAAACCATCTCTAATATAATTAATTATCTATGTACATTATCAAATGAATTAATTTAGTCATATCTTATTGTTTATTAAAATATAATGCAAATATTAAATGCAGCAATTTATCTTACACATCAGTATTAATTTATAACATAAGTATAATTTTGTGTAATTACAAATTAGTAATAATAGTAATGAAATATTTAGTTAGTTAAAAGGCTTGATTGTTGATATGTTAAATGATTGAAATATTGGCGATGATAAGTTAATACGCGCTGGAGCAATTAATTACTTTTTTCAATTGTTGTTAAAGGAAAAAGGAATATCATTACATAATTAGGGCCTATTTGAATTTAAAATGCAAAAGTGTTTTTAAAAATTCTTTTCTATTTTCAGTTTTTAAAAGTAAAAAAAGTGAAACAGTTTAATTGTGTTTTGCTTTTCACTTTTTAATTTTTAGTATTATAAAACTTCAAGAAAAAACATAAAAAATTTATAATTTTCATTAATAATATTAATGTGATTTTAAAAGATTAGATTATCAAATAAGTTTTTTCATTTTCATATTTTTAAAACAGTTTTTAAAAATTACTTTATCAAACAAATTTTTTGTTAATTTTTTTTTTAAAAATAGTTTTTTAAAATAGATTTGAAAAACAAATTTTAAAAATTAAAATTGGAAAGTGTTTCAAAGAGGCCCTTAGTATCTTCCACAGGCCCTTAGTATCTTCCACAATTCAATACCGTCTAAGTTCACAGCGTCTAGTTGGCCCCCATTGGTTGGTTTACGAGACACGGATCGCCAGGTAAGTTACAGTGAGCCATAGATAAATCGTAATCGAACGGTGGATTTGTTTTCAAAACAAGATCCTTACAATGACCGTGAAAGTATAATACCTTGCCAATACGGCATTCATTTTCATCTCATCATCTCCATTTCTCACAAATTCTTACAATACAGCGAATTCATAGCTCGAATCTAGTTTTCCAATTTCGAAATGGACGCAAACACAAAGGTGAAGAAGGGAGCAGGTGGAAGGAAAGGAGGAGGACCAAGGAAGAAATCCGTGACTAAATCCGTCAGAGCTGGACTTCAATTCCCAGTTGGAAGAATCGGTCGGTTTTTGAAGAAAGGTAGATATGCTCAGCGTGTTGGTACCGGTGCTCCTATTTACCTAGCTGCCGTTCTCGAATATCTTGCTGCTGAGGTAAGTTGATTAATTTCAGTTTTGTAACAGAATGTATTGATAAATTTGAATTTCTAAACCTAATTTTGATAAATTGAAATTTGTTTTATGTGAAGGTTCTTGAGTTGGCTGGAAATGCAGCACGTGACAACAAGAAGAACAGGATTAGTCCAAGGCATTTGTTGTTGGCTGTGAGGAATGATGTAGAACTTGGAAAATTGTTGGCTGGTGTTACCATTGCTCATGGTGGTGTTCTCCCTAACATCAACCCAGTGCTATTGCCCAAGAGAAATGAAAACGCTGCTAGCACTCCCAAGTCTCCATCAAAGGCCAAGAAATCTCCAAAGAAAGCTTAGATTTAGTTTCTAGATCTGGTTTGCGACTTGTTGTCGTGTGTATATCTTTGGTTAGGTTCTTCTTTTGTTGCAGAAAAATCACTGCAATGTAATTGGGGTCTTAATTTCACCTCTAGCACAGCAATCTATCTAAAAATAGAAGATATTTTCATTCTATCTTTGGGTCATCCTGAACTATCAACAGCGGCTAAATTGTGCCATTAAGTAGGCTCAGCTTGTTTGAAAAAGACTTTCAATCTCAAATTTACAACTGCACAAATTCTGAAAGAAAAAGTTAGCATAAATATTAAAATGAATGATTGAAATTGAACATAATTCGAATGAATATGAGCAATAAAAACTTATCCACGTTTATATGTATGTCAACTTCTCTTCAAATTTATAGTTTTCATCTTCTATTCTGCACCATTAACGTTTATATTTACTTTCTCTCTCTCTTTGGACTCTCTATTTCTTCACATATTTCCTTTTCTTCTTTCTACTCCACTTTCTTGATAATTTAGTCTCAATAAATGTTATTCTTACACCAGAAATGATATGCTCATACTTAATTATACACCTACACACTTTATTAGGGATAGAATTGTTCCCTTTATTCTAGTTGATGTTTCTTTTGCTCTTGAATTATTTATTGTTGGTAAGTCTCTAGTGATCAACAATGTCAAACATTAGATCTATTTAAAGGGATTGAGGTAACCATTAATAATATCCGCAAACAACTCCATTGCCATAAGAAAAAAAATAGTTAATTTTGTTAGACTTTACACATTACTTGCATTTGCGGAGTTTTACTTTTCCAAAACAGGGAATAAAGTATTTACATGATTTCTTAAGCAATTGGATGATTTGAATTCCCTTGATGCCCATAGTTGGGGAATTGCTGTCTATAACTTTGTGGTTTCTAGTTTATGCGAGTCTTCAGTTGCGTTGAAGGAGGGAAAAAATAAGGCACAAAGACATGTGAACGGGTGTGCTGTCATATTGCAGGTAAATATATTATATAACTTTATAGTTCCATCTTGTGTTTTGAAATTTTGAAATTTATAACTTCTAATATTTGTTATAGATTTGGGCATTCAACCACTTATCTTTGGGGAAAACACATGCTGTTTCTAGGTTTAATTTTCCACGTGTATTGAATTGCCCGGTTATAAGTATATAGAAGAAAAATATTGAAAAAGCATTTGAAAAAAATATGGTAAGATTTTGTGTGTTTGAATTGAGAAAAATAGATTTTCTATTATTTTGTGTTAATTGACTTTTTTTTGTTAGATAATTGATAAAGTGGTTGCAACAGCGGAAGAACTAAAATATGACATAGTCAATGCTGCTCTGTTTGAACAAGGACAACAGTTTGTGGATGTTATTGATTATCATAGATTGGTGGCTGAGAATAAAGATTTCAAAGAGAGGATATCAATTATTGAGTATGAAGTGAGAATGATGAAAGAGGCGGGAGTTAACACTCCGTTTGAGGATGAGGTTGTTCAAGATGATCGACAACTTGTGAATTTTATCACTGAAGATGAAGTAAGAACTTTGACTGGAGATATTGGACATAACACTCCATTTAATAATGATGCCAATGTTGCGAAAAATCAATCAAAGTCTAAATCCAACATGGCTACAATAATGAGGAAGAAACCAAGGAAGCTTGGAAAAAGAACCAGACTGGATTTGTAAATCATTAGTGTTGTAGTGTAGAGTTTGTGTAATATGTATTGCAGAACTTGTAGCAATTATGATGTGTTGTAGTGCAGAATTTGGCACAATGTTGACAATTTGTGGTTGTGTTTTGTTTATGTGCACAATGTCTTGATTATGTTATCGTTCATTTTGTGGTTAATGTGTTGAGTATGTTATAGTTCATTATGTTGTTAATGTGTTGAGAATGTGTTATAGTGAATATTGTTCCATCAATGTAGTAACCAAGTCTGACTTAACAATTTCCCTTGTTTTGAAGTTTGTAACTGCATTAACCAACTTCATGAAATGTATTAACCAAGTCTGGGACTGCATTTTCTCTTGTTTTAAAGTTTGGAACTGCATCAACCAAATTTAAACTTTCGTTAACCAACTTCATAAAATGTATTAACCAAGTCTGGGACTGCAATTTCTATTGTTTTAAAGTCTGGTACTGCATTAACCGAAGTTAAATTTCCATTAACCAACTTCGTTCAATGTATTAACCAAGTCTGGGACTGCAATTTCTCTTGTTCGAAGTCTGACACTGCATTAACCGAAGTTAAACTTCCATTAACCAACTTCGTGCAACGTATTAACCAAGTCTGAGACTGCAATTTCTCTTGTTTCGAAGTCTGGCACTGTATTAACCTAAGTTAAACTTCCATTAACCAACTTCGTGCAATGTATTAACCAAGTCTGGGACTGCAATCTCTCTTGTTTTAAAGTTTGGCATTGCTTTAACCGAAGTTAAACTTCCATTAACCAACTTCGTGCAATGTATTAACCAAGTATGGGACTGCAATTTCTCTTGTTTTGAAGTCTGGCACTATATTAACCAACTTCATATTTCTTATGTTTGGATACGAAGTAATTGCATTAACAAAATATTTTATATATTATATACACCAACAGAGTTTAGTACAATTTGGATTATGACAAAAGTCAATTTACAATACTACACCATTTACAATTTGGATTAATACAAAATTCAATTTACAATCTTGCAACATCCCACCCGAATATTCCACGTGAATAACGTGCACCACCAAATGAAACTATTGTTAGTGCATGTAATGTTTTGAACAATATTAAAAGAAATGTTTGAACATCATACCATCATGTCAAAATTTTCAAAATAATATAGATATGTGACGGTCTCCCTAAATTGCACATGCCACTAGTCAATAACCAAAATTCCCAAAATCATCATAAATTTGTACAAACTTGAGATGAACCCGTCAATGGTGTTTCACATGTTGTCAAAAGATCCATGAATGACATACAATTTCCAACCTGTACAATAACATACAAAAATCTAAAATATGACGTACGTAAAATTAAATACATAATAAATTAGTAGTTTAATGAGTACATTTAATTTATCCTCAACAACTACATATGTTTTCTGCAACTCGTACATACGAATTCCTCAAATTTAAAACACAAAAAATTCTTCAAATGGTACATGTGAATTCAAACATTATTTAATACAATCTTATAATATACACAAACCACAATACTCAGATCTAAGTAATGCTATCCATTAACAACCTCAAGAGATGATTCTACATAAATATTACTTCCAAACTGATTTCCCACCATTCCAATATTGCACTCTGTCATACGGTGAACTGACTTTTTGTGTTTTTTAATCGCAATGTCGCGGTTAGCAAGAGTCGCCACCGACTTTTCTTTTATCCAATAAGGAAAGGTGGAAAAGAACAGGAAAGACCTTAATTTAGATTCTTAGGTTCGGGAGGTACATTATACAAAGGGAAGGTGTTAGCACCCTTTGTATCCAGGGTTATCCATGGGCTCTTAATTGCTCAATCATTTATGTCTTTCTAGTTTGAAAAAAAAGTGGTTGAGAAATGGGTAGGAAATGTTTTGAAAGAGGAGAATTTAACTTTGTATTGATTCTTGAATGAATGTATACAAAGTGGTTATCTCGTTTAGTTTTGAAAATAGTTTAGAAAAATATAACTCGGCAATGACTCTAGTGCGAATGTATGCCAAGTGGTGATTCTCTAATGGAGGTTTTGAAAGGTGTAAGGTGTGAAAAGTAGTTTTAAATTATGAATAAGCAATTAAGAGTTATACCTATCCGAGGTCTTTCCGGGCATTTCCTTTCCTTATGAGGGTAAAACTGTCCTTACTATTGAGAAGTAAGTAGTTTTATCCTTTGGATGTAGAAGGGTCATCGTAGGGTCATCGACTGGTCATTGAAGGCAACAGTTGTGAGGATACCTTAGCATTCGAAGGGACTATCATCATTTAACCGTAGGCTACACCGAAGGGTCGTCGAGGGACAGAATCGTAATTTCGAAAAAAGGCAACATCCGAGGGACCATGATTTATTTTATGATGATTTAACCGAAGGGTCTTTGCTAAGGGTATCCCCATATTCGCGGGACATGACCATATTACGTAATCGGGGGTAAAAGAGAGGTCTGATATTATTTATTTAAAGTCCATATTTTAAAGTCAATTAGGTGATTAGGATGAATCTCCACATTAAAATCAATACATTAAAATTAATACATTAAAAATTAATACATTAAAATTAATTAGGCAATCAATATGAATCTTCACATTAAAGTGAAGTAATTTAGAATCCATCTCCACGAAGGTCTCCCACACGTAAAGTGGAGTACCTAGCCGGCCGCTTCATTGGGGATATGGAAGCTCTTACACCATTCAACACACGGGTTAGAGCATTAAAATAAAATATGATTTGACAATTGCACCATAAAATAGACATAACAATTATGAGTTCAGGCCAGGTGAGACAAAAATCGCAATTAGATAAACATAAGATAGAACAGCAAAGGGACAAAGCAGCCACTGTCCCATTCGCCTCTGCTTCGCCTAGCGAAGGCTCAGCGAAGGCTCGCTGCAGGCTCGCTTAGCGATGAGCTAGCGAGCGACCACGGGCTTGGAGTTTGACAGCAGCATGACTTCCGAAAACCTGCACTCTTATGGCATTCGATCACAGGCATAGCATAGACAATTATACAGGATGTTCATACTTAGATTCACATACGAAATCGAATTACATATCAATACTTTAATCGGAATGCATCATGTATGTAAAGAATATCAATTGGAAACGTAAAACAGCGATGATACGCAAACCTGTGTGCAATTGCGATATTGAAAGGGACTGGTTGCTTGGAAGCCGGATTGAGTTGGGCGGCGGTAGCTTCGGAGCGGAGAAGCGGCCTTCAGGGTTTCTGCACTCGGAACTTTCTAAAGTAGCCTCCAGGGTTTCTGTGCCAGGGTTTTCGTCCCTCTTCCTCCGTTTTTCGTCCTCTTCCTCCGTTTTTCGTCCTCTCTTTTCATTACTGAAGTGCTGGTATTTATAATGCTCTTTTTCATGACCTAATGGGCTCAGAATGAAGCCCGAAATTTTCTGTTGTCTGTCAGCTTCGCTAGGCGAGCTGGTAGCGAACGTTTGCTTCGCTAGGCGAGCGTGTAGCGAACGTTCGCTAGGCGAGCGTGTAGCGAGCGCGTAGCGAACAGGCCAGTTTGGGCCATTTTCTGGATTGGGCCATTCGTGAGCTGGGCCTTCGTTCCTTTGAGATCAGTGTCATAAAAATGAGTCGGAATGCCCTGAAGAATGTCTTAAAATATTAATGGGCAAATTTTGGGGTATGACAGCTGCCCCTGTTCAATATTCTTGAACCGAGAGAGTAGAATGGTATGTGCACCATTCGTGGTCTGGAGGTGGAAGATTATTGAACACTAAATGCCCAAAAATTTGCGCTTGTCAATCAGGAGCTAGTCTTGATGGAGATGGGCTTAAAGATGCCATCCAGGGAATTTGATGATGAGAACTTCAGGGTGCGTCGTTCATTAGACGATATCTGAAAACATGGACGTCGTACCGAGTCATACGATAGACCGGATAGTGAGTCATCCATTATGCTGTCGCCTTCGCTGGAGAGTCAGAGTGTGTTATACGCTGCTGGGGATAAGGGATCAGAATGGATCATACGCTATACCGCATCTGAATACCAGAGTGAGTTGTTCATTGGGCGGATGACTTCGCCGAGGATGAAAAATCAGAATGGATCGTACGCTAGATTGTCTCTGAGTTGCAGAACGACACCTCCATTAAGCGGGTGATTTCATTGGGGATAGAAGATCAGACCGGATCGTATGCTAGATCGTATCTGAGTTGAAGATCCAAATGGGTCTTATGCTAGCCTGTATTGGAGTTGCAGGATGAGTCGTCCGTTAGGCTGTGTCTGATGATGAAAGGGGGTAGTCGTACGCTAGACTACAATTCAGAAATGTACCTGTCACTAGGTAGCATCTGAGCAGATGAAGGTCTAACTTGGTCGTACATTAAACCGTATCTGAGCAGAATGAGTCGTCCATTAGGCTGAATCTGACGAAAAGGGAGCAGTCGTATACTAGACTACAATTCAGAGATGTACCTGTCACTAGGTAGCATCTGAGCAGATGAAGGTCTAACTTGGTCGTACATTAAACCATATCTGAGCAGAGTGAGCCGTCCATTAGGCTGAATCTGCTTAAAAGGGAGTAGTCATATACTAGACTACCATTCAGAAATGTACTTGTCCTAAGGTAGCATCTGAGTAGATGAAGGTCTAACTTGGTCGTACATTAAACCATATCTGAGCAGAGTGAGCCGTCCATTAGGCTGAATCTGCTGAAAAGGGAGTAGTCGTATACTAGACTACAATTCAGAGATGTACCTGTCACTAGGTAGCATCTGAGCAGATGAAGGTCTAACTTGGTCGTACATTAAACCGTATCTGAGCAGAATGAGCCGTCCATTAGGCTGAATCTGACGAAAAGGGAGCAGTCGTATACTGGACTACAATTCAGAGATGTACCTGTCACTAGGTAGCATCTGAGCAGATGAAGGTCTAACTTGGTCGTACATTAAACCATATCTGAGCAGAGTGAGCCGTCCATTAGGCTGAATCTGCTTGAAAGGGAGTAGTCGTATACTAGACTACAATTCAGAGATGTACCTGTCACTAGGTAGCATCTGAGCAGATGAAGGTCTAACTTGGTCGTACATTAAACCGTATCTGAGCAGAATGAGCCGTCCATTAGGCTGAATCTGACGAAAAAGGAGCAGTCGTATACTAGACTACAATTCAGAGATGTACCTGTCACTAGGTAGCATCTGAGCAGATGAAGGTCTAACTTGGTCGTACATTAAACCATATCTGAGCAGAGTGAGCCGTCCATTAGGCTGAATCTGCTTAAAAGAGAGTAGTCGTATACTAGACTACCATTCAGAAATGTACCTGTCCTAAGGTAGCATCTGAGTAGATGAAGGTCTAACTTGGTCGTACATTAAACCATATCTGAGCAGAGTGAGCCGTCCATTAGGCTGAATCTGCTGAAAAGGGAGTAGTCGTATACTAGACTACAATTCAGAGATGTACCTGTCACTAGGTAGCATCTGAGCAGATGAAGGTCTAACTTGGTCGTACATTAAACCGTATCTGAGCCGCATCTGGTCTAACTTGGTCGTACATTAGACTGTATTTGCAGAATCTGACTTGAGGGTCTAACTTGGTCGTACATTAGACTGTATTTGCAGAATCTGACTTGAGGGTCTAACTTGGTCGTACATTAGACTGTATTGGAGTTGTTGAAGGTCAGAATGGATCGTATGCTAGATCGTATCTGAGTCGTTGAAGGTCAGAATGGATCGTATGCTAGATCGTATCTGAGTTGTTGAAGGTCAGAATGGATCGTATGCTAGATCGTATCTGAGTTGTTGAAGGTCAGAATGGATCGTACGCTAGATCGTATCTGAGTTGTTGAAGGAGTCATATGTTGAGCTGAATCAGAATGAACCGTACGCTAGGCTATATCTGCTAGTATTTGTATATGTTGTATTTGCAATGAATGTCTGGGATGTACTTATAAATGCCATCGTTAGGAGGATGTCAGAATGAATGTTGACATGGAGTATATCTGAAAGATGTATCTGAAGAAGAAAGTAGTCGTGCGCTAGACTACACCTCGGAATGTGCCGTGCGCTAGGCAGTATCTGAGGGATATAGTTAAATCTTGAATGTAATAGGTAAAGATGCCCGTCTGAATGGACCTTTGTTTTGACTGTGTCAGGAGGATAATTGACCTTCTAAATAAAGTTAGCTTCATGCCATGTCATGATGCATGAGATGCAAATGTTGTGTGCATGCGTGTGCTGTGAAATGATGTAATGAGTGAATTATGCGTCTGGAATAAATGAGAGCATTGTATACATGTGTATGTTATGAAATGATGTAATGTATATGATGCGGAATGAAAATTGTATGTAGGTATGTGATGTGAAATGATGTAATGAATGCACTATGTGTCTGAAACATTCTTCCAGGGGACTCTACTGGGAAAATAAATCTCAGTCTTCTGGTTGGAGATATTCATATTGGTGACCCTTCCTTAGCTAGGGGTATTTGACTTTTATCCGATGGCAGAGATATTCAACAGAGCCTGACTGGGGGTAGAAGAGATGACCAGTCTAGTGATGCCACTTTCTTCCGGGGGATAACTGGCGTTGCCGGGGTATCGAATTAGCAACGGATTCATTGGGAAGCGTGATTAGACCTTCTCCTCGATCCTGAAGTCGTGTAGTAATTGCTATTACTATTCTAGGCATGCATTTTTGGTAAACATTGATCATATTCAAATGCATATATCAATTCAAGTTAAATTAATGGACGTTTACGCAAACAAAACAGAGAAAGTAAAACAAAAGCATCTTTTTGGAAATGAAATTGTATTGATTTTGAAAGAGGGCCTATAAACAGGCAATTTGTGTACAAGGAGACAGAAATCCTAGTAAGAGGAAATTGTCAAGAAAACAAAGAGAAAGCTATGCCGAAAACGTCCTATTGACTTTAACTCCCCTACTGCCATTATGTCTTCAAGCCTCTCATCTCCTGCTGTCGAATAGAAGTGATTAGCTTGTTCAGTCCTTTGAACTTGGATGAAGCTGCCTGAGAACGGGACATAGCCTTACGCTTTAATCCCTAATTTTGCCTGGACCACCTTTTCAGGTTTTCAGTCCACCAGGATACCCTTTTTTGCCCAAGCCGCCTTTTCAGGTTTTCGACTTGCCAGGTGTACGTTTTTATATGTTTATCCCTAACTTTTGCCCGAACCCTTTTGGTTCGCCGGGAGGCCCTTACTTTTGCCTAGATACGTCGACCTAGCGGGTCTCTTTTATGCATAGTATTTTTTTAACTATGTCCGCGTTCACAGGATGTGGGAAATCTTCGCCGTCCATTGTAGCAAGCATCATGGCTCCACCAGAGAATACCTTCTTAACTACAAATGGCCCTTCGTATGTGGGAGTCCCTTTGTGGTAGAATGATACGCTTGATAACTAAGTCGCCGATTTGGTACACTCGTTTCTTGACCTTTTTGTTAAATGCCTGGATCATGCGCTTCTGATATATCTGCCTATGACAAACAGCCGCAAGTCTCTTTTCATCAATCAGATTTATCTGATCGAGTCGAGTTTGAATCCATTCATCCTCATCTAAGCTTGTCTCTTTCATGATTCTTAGAGAGGGAATCTGAACTTCCACCGGTAAGACGACTTCCATTCCGTAGACTAAAGAGAAAGGAGTTGCCCCTGTCGAAGTGCGTACTGAAGTGCGATAACCATGAAGAGCAAACGGTAACATCTCATGCCAGTCTGTGTACGTTACTGTCATCTTTTGTATGATCTTCTTGATATTCTTATTAGCAGCCTCCACGGCATCGTTCATCTTTGGCCGGTACGGAGAAGAGTTATGGTGTTTTATTTTGAACTGCGTGTAGAGTTCGGTAATCATCTTGTTGTTCAGTGATAACTCTTCCAGGAGACAGCAGGTTTCTCAAATAGATATTTGATAGAATCCATCTTAGAAGTCAATAAAGTGGTATGATTCAACATATACTGTCTTAGTCGGCGAGCAGCCCAAGCCAAAGCGCAGCAAGCTTTCTCGAGCTGTGAGTATCTTGTTTCACAGTCGGTACCTTTTACTAAGGCAGTGTATGACATGCTCTTTTCGACCAGACTCGTCATGTTGCCCCAGCACACCCTATTGAATTTTCTAACACGGTCAAATATATAGTTAGAGGTCTTCCTTCAACTGGTGGTATCAGGATGGGAGGTTCTGGGAGATACTTCTTGATTTTGTCATTCATCATTCCATACCATCTCTCGATTTTTCTTTTTTAGTAATTTGAAAATGGGTTTGTAGGTAGCAGTCAAGTGTGGAATGAATCGGGCAATGTAATTCAAGGGTCCCAAGAAACCTCTGACTTCTCTCTTGTCTATTTCAGTACCCAAATTTACAATTTCAATTGATTCCTCATGCGGCTGTATGGTCTTTTCTTCTTGTAGTACCAGTCTGGCAAGTTCTCCAGGGACTTCACAATCTTCCTCGCTTCCATCCTCGGCTTGGTAGATCGGATTTTCAAAGTCATAATGAACAGTAGCAGAGTCATTACCAACAGGATCCAGAGTGGATATGGATCGGCAAATTGTTACGTGAGTGTGTGCAAGAAACATAGCTTGTTTGAAAAATGACAGGAAAGATAAAGAGCGCAGTATTTGAATGCAAAAAGTCCATTGATTTATTGAATATGAATATGCTTATGAAAATGACAAAACCCTTGAAAAATTAGCTATTGTGCCCCGGGCATAGACACAATGCTTAAAAATGTTAAAATAGCAATAACAATTATTCCTGACTAAAGGAAATCGGGATAGTGTCTTCAGCCTTCCAGTTATTGAGTCCGTCACCAATTGTTGGGTAGACCCAGCTATCCAGGTCGCAATCGCTGTCAGCATCCTCTATAGCATTAAGAGTTTTGTCATGATTAGGCAGAGGAGCGGTGATGACCTTAGGAGTCTCAGGCGGATCCAATTCAAATTCTCCGGCGTCGATCATATCCTGAATTTTATTCTTCAATGACCAACAATCGTTCGTATTATGCCCGGGGCTATCGGAGTGATACGCACACCTGGCGTCGGGATTATAACTAGGAGAAGTAGTGTTGGGTTTTGCAGGAGGATCTCTGAGGGTAATTAAATTTGCTTTTAGCATACCCTGCAGTGCTTGTGCTAAAGTCATATTGATCTTCGTGAACTGCCTTCTTCCCGGGTTAATGTGCCTCACAGATTTCTTGTCTTTTTTCTTCTCGAGCAAGAGAGCCTTCAGTTCTTCCTGCCCCTTGGATAAGTTCAAGATCATCTCCTGGAGTTGAGCATTCTGAGCATGGAGATCTTTGACAGTCTGTTCAAGGTCCATTTTTCTGTTTGCATGAAAACCGTGAGAACATTGATCCCTTTAGAACACCTGTTGTGCAATGTTATGCTATGCAATGTATGAAATGTTTTCAAAGACTTTTGGAATCTAACTTTGCATAAACTACCAAAAAAGGAAACTTTTTTCTTCTTTTTTTTTTTTTTACAAAATAGAGCAAAGTTAAATCCCTAAGTCCTCGAAATGGTTAGTTCAATGCCATGATGTTATGATGATGTTATGATGTTATGATGTTAAGTAAAGCACAAGCAAGTCACACAACCATCGTTCCTAAGTTTTAAGGCTTGCATGAGTTCCATAGGTAAGTACCCTCCCCACTGAAGTTTGGTTGGTTCAACCTGTCCTAGAATAGTAACCGGGTTCTAGAAGGATCTCAAATCATCGACCTTTCTTTAAGTCCACTTCAGTGCAACACCAAGTGGTTGACCAAAGCTTCCCTAAAGTCCAATCTCAAAGAGTGTAGTATCGAGTCTCAACCAACCCCAGTCGGAACCGAAGTCAGTTATCTCACTACTTTCTAATGGCTAGGATGAGTCAATTAGGGTTCTAAAGGTCTGGTTAATGCTTTGATGACACCACGCGAATGCCAAATTTTTCCTCAAGTAAACATGAGGAACATCAGGACATCCAAAGTGTCACATTAACCGTAGCCATCATTTTAACCATTCCAGTATACGCCGGATAGTCGCGATGATCTATTGCTACTTACCTAAGGTACACTAGATCCGGGTGTAGGATCTTTCACTCAAGCATAAAATACCCTCAAAAGAAGGAACAGTTTAAAACATAAATGATTTTTAAGGTGACCTCTCTTTGTAATCCCCAGCAGAGTCGCCAGTTCTGTCATACGGTGAACTGACTTTTTGTGTTTTTTAATCGCAATGTCGCGGTTAGCAAGAGTCGCCACCGACTTTTCTTTTATCCAATAAGGAAAGGTGGAAAAGAACAGGAAAGACCTTAATTTAGATTCTTAGGTTCGGGAGGTACATTATACAAAGGGAAGGTGTTAGCACCCTTTGTATCCAGGGTTATCCATGGGCTCTTAATTGCTCAATCATTTATGTCTTTCTAGTTTGAAAAAAAAGTGGTTGAGAAATGGGTAGGAAATGTTTTGAAAGAGGAGAATTTAACTTTGTATTGATTCTTGAATGAATGTATACAAAGTGGTTATCTCGTTTAGTTTTGAAAATAGTTTAGAAAAATATAACTCGGCAATGACTCTAGTGCGAATGTATGCCAAGTGGTGATTCTCTAATGGAGGTTTTGAAAGGTGTAAGGTGTGAAAAGTAGTTTTAAATTATGAATAAGCAATTAAGAGTTATATCTATCCGAGGTCTTTCCGGGCATTTCCTTTCCTTATGAGGGTAAAACTGTCCTTACTATTGAGAAGTAAGTAGTTTTATCCTTTGGATGTAGAAGGGTCATCGACTGGTCATTGAAGGCAACAGTTGTGAGGATACCTTAGCATTCGAAGGGACTATCATCATTTAACCGTAGGCTACACCGAAGGGTCGTCGAGGGACAGAATCGTAATTTCGAAGGCAACATCCGAGGGACCATGATTTATTTTATGATGATTTAACCGAAGGGTCTTTGCTAAGGGTATCCCCATATTCGCGGGACATGACCATATTACGTAATCGGGGGTAAAAGAGAGGTCCGATATTATTTATTTAAAGTCCATATTTTAAAGTCAATTAGGTGATTAGGATGAATCTCCACATTAAAATCAATACATTAAAATTAATACATTAAAAATTAATACATTAAAATTAATTAGGCAATCAATATGAATCTTCACATTAAAGTGAAGTAATTTAGAATCCATCTCCACGAAGGTCTCACACACGTAAAGTGGAGTACCTAGCCGACCGCTTCATTGGGGATATGGAAGCTCTTACACCATTCAACACACGGGTTAGAGCATTAAAATAAAATATGATTTGACAATTGCACCATAAAATAGACATAACAGTTATGAGTTCAGGCCAGGTGAGACAAAAATCGCAATTAGATAAACATAAGATAGAACAGCAAAGGGACAAAGCAGCCACTGTCCCATTCGCCTCTGCTTCGCCTAGCGAAGGCTCAGCGAAGGCTCGCTGCAGGCTCGCTTAGCGATGAGCTAGCGAGCGGCCACGGGCTTGGAGTTTGACAGCAGCATGACTTCCGAAAACCTGCACTCTTATGGCATTCGATCACAGGCATAGCATAGACAATTATACAGGATGTTCATACTTAGATTCACATACGAAATCGAATTACATATCAATACTTTAATCGGAATGCATCATGTATGTAAAGAATATCAATTGGAAACGTAAAACAGCGATGATACGCAAACCTGTGTGCAATTGCGATATTGAAAGGGACTGGTTGCTTGGAAGCCGGATTGAGTTGGGCGGCGGTAGCTTCGGAGCGGAGAAGCGGCCTTCAGGGTTTCTGCACTCGGAACTTTCTAAAGTAGCCTCCAGGGTTTCTGTGCCAGGGTTTTCGTCCCTCTTCCTCCGTTTTTCGTCCTCTTCCTCTGTTTTTCGTCCTCTCTTTTCATTACTGAAGTGCTGGTATTTATAATGCTCTTTTTCATGACCTAATGGGCTCAGAATGAAGCCCGAAATTTTCTGTTGTCTGTCAGCTTCGCTAGGCGAGCTGGTAGCGAACGTTTGCTTCGCTAGGCGAGCGTGTAGCGAACGTTCGCTAGGCGAGCGTGTAGCGAGCGCGTAGCGAACAGGCCAGTTTGGGCCATTTTCTGGATTGGGCCATTCGTGAGCTGGGCCTTCGTTCCTTTGAGATCAGTGTCATAAAAATGAGTCGGAATGCCCTGAAGAATGTCTTAAAATATTAATGGGCAAATTTTGGGGTATGACACACTCCTACACATTTAAGAAGAAAAATGTT